>NC_080080.1:35236914-35553030 GCF_949987535.1 Balaenoptera acutorostrata | reverse complement strand
CGGTTGAGCACCCACATATAACAACAGTCAAGGAGACAGAGGCTGCAGCTCCCTAAAAGGTGACGAGCCTCAGTGGCAGGACTGGAGTCCAGGTGTCCCACTCTTGCTGTGACCCTGTGCTGCTGCTTATTTCCTCTCAGTCTTCATCTATCTATCACTCTTCTCAGAGAGATACTCCGGGAGTCTCCCTGGGTGTCTGTCAGCTCCTCCTCTTGCAGAATCACTAGTTCATTAACAACCAGGGTTCAACCTAGCCCAGCCTCATTACAAACCAAATCAATAATATTGATTGAGTGCCTACTATGTCGACAGCCAGGTGAGAACGAGGGAAGGCAGGAAGCACAGAAGAGAGAAGCTATGTGCAGCTTATCTGCCTTGTTAATGGTCAGTCTGACACCCAGGTCACGTCCATAGAACAGTCCAAGAAGGCAGCAGGAATGCTTGTGGGCTTTCAGCTAGGAAAGATAAGGGGGTTGGGGGAGGGTCTCTACTGGCTCCAGAGAAAGCCCCTCTCTCCCTCGGGCTAGAGGGAGAGGAGAATGTTGTGTAAATAATGAGCCCACACTACACCCTGTTCATGTACAAGAATTCCAAGAATGATTAAACCTGACTGTGACTCCAGGATAAACAAAAATTTAACATTGCGCCTCTGCCTAGTGCACTTTGTCTCTGTCTGTCTCTGTTGCATGTGCGCTCACACACACACACACACACACGTGCATGCGTGAGCGCACACACTGTGCACATCTGCTACCTTGTAAATGGTTCATAACGAAGGCAGTATAGTCCGATGGAAAGGGAACACTGGGAGCAGTCAAAAGACTTGACCATTGTCCCTGCTCAGCCACTCATTCACTGTGATCCTGCATCCATCAGTTAATCACTCCAGGCCTCTACTTGTCCATGTATGAAAAGTATATTACTAATATCGTTATTGATCTGCTTTACAGTGACGCTGTGATTACATAACTTCCTAGATATAAACAATCCTTAGAAGCTGAACTACTGTATGATTCACACAGCTGAAGTATTCTTCAAAGTCAGCTACAGGATTCAATGATCCGTAGAGGATCAAAAGGAAATAGAAGACCTGAACAACACTGTAAACCAACTAGACATAATAGACATCTATAGAACACTCTACTCAACAAGAGAATATACATCATCTCAAGTGCACACAGAACATTCTCCAGGATAAACCATATGCTAGGCCACTGCTATGGACTGAATTATGTCCACCCCCAAATTCATACGTTGAAGTTCTAACCCCCAACACAACTATTTTGGAGTCAGGAAGTAATTAAGGTTAAATGAGGTCATAAGTGTAGGGCCCTGATCTGATAGGATTAGTGTCTTTTTTTTTTTTTAATGACATATTCTAAACTATGGTTACAGCCACATTTATGGCTAAGAAGGTTACCCCCCCCTTTTCTTAAAAATATTTATTTATTTATTTGGTCACGCTGAGTCTTAGTTGTGGCACATGGGCTCCTTAGTTGCAGCAGGCGGGCTCCTTAGTTGCAACTCTCAGGCTCCTTAATTGCATTTCACCAGCTCCTTAGTTGTGGCATGCAAACTCATAGTTGCGGCATGCCTGTGGGATCTAGTTCCCTAACTAGGGATTGAACCCGGGCCCTGTGCATTGGGAGAGTGGAGTCTTAAGCACTGCATCACCAGGAAAGTCCCAGGATTAGTGTCTTTATAAGAAGTACCAGTGTCAAAGAGCATACTGCCTGTTTATTTCTAGAAGTTTTATGGTTTCAGGTATTACATTTAAGTCTTTAAACCATTTTGAATTTATTGCTGTATATGGTGTGAGAAAATAGCTCAGTTTGATTCATGTGCATGTAGCTGTCCACTTTTCCCAGCACCATTTATTAAAGAGGTTGTCTTTTCTTCATTGTATATTCTTGTCTCCTTTGTCACAGATTAACTGCTCATATAAGTGTGGGTTCATTTCTGGGTTCTCTATTTGGTTCCATTGATCTATGTGTGTGTTTTTGTGCCAGTACCATACTGTTTTGATTACTGTAGCTTTGTAGTATAGTTTGAAATCAGGGAGCATGTTACCTCCAGCTTTGTTTTTCTTTCTCAGGATTGCTTTGGCTATCTGGGGGGTCTTTCATGGTTCCATACAAATTTTAGAATTATTTCTTCTAGTTCTGTGAAAAATGGCATTGGTATCTTGATAGAGATTGCATTGACTCTGTAGACTGCCTTGGGTAGTATGGTCATTTTAACAATGTTAATTCTTCCAGTCCATGAACACGGTATATTTTTCCATCTGTTTGTGTTGTCTTCAATTTCTTTCATCAGTGTCTTATAGTTTTCAGTGTACAGGTAGGTCTTTAACCTGCTTAGTTAGATGTATTCCTAGGTTTTCTATTCTTTTTGATGTGATTGTAAATGGGATTGTTTTCTTAATTTCTCTTTCTGATAGTTCATTGTTAGTGTATAGAAATGCAACAGGTTTCTGTATATTAATTTTGTGTCCTGCAACTTTATCAAATTCATTGATGAACTCTAATAGTTTTTTTGGTGGTATCTTTAGGATTTTCTATGTATAGTATCATGTCATCTGCAAACAGTGACAGTTTCACTTCTCCCTTTCCAATCTGGATTCTTTTTATTTCTTTTTCTCATCTGATTGCTATGGCTAGGACTTCCAATACTAAGTTGAATATAAGTGGTGAAAGTGGGCATCCTTGTCTTGTTCCTGATCATAGAGGAAATGCTTTCAGCTTTTCACTGTTAAGTATGATGTTAGCTGTGGACTTGTCATATATGGCCTTTACTGTATTGCAGTACGTTCCCTCTATACCCACTTTGTTGAGAGTTTTTACCAACAGGCACATGAAAAGATGCTCAACATCACTAATCATCAGGGAAATGCAAATCAAAACCACAATGAGATATCACCTCACCCCTGTCAGAATGGCTAGTATCAAAAAGACAACAAATAACAAGTGTCAGTGAGGATGGGGAGAAAAGGGAACCCTTGTGCACTGTTGGTGGGAATGTAAATTGGTGCAGCCACTATGGAAAACAGTTTGGAGACTCCTCAAAAAATTAAAATAGAACTACTATTTGAAAAGATATATGCACCCCTATGTTCACTGCAGCATTATTTACAATAGCCAAGATATGGAAGCAACCATAGGGCCCATTGATAGGTGAATGGATAAAGAAGATGTGGTATTATATACAATGGAATATTACTCAGCCATAAAAAAGAATGAAATCTTGGAACAACATGGATGGACCTAGAGGCTATTAGGCTAAGTGAAATAATTTAGACAAATACTGTATGATTTCACTTATATGTAGACTCTAAAAAAACAAAACAAATGAACAAACATAACAAAACAGAGTTATAGATACAGAGAACAAATATTTGGTTGTCAGAGGGGAGGAAGGTGGAGAGAGAAAAGAAACAGATGAGTGAGATTAAGAGGTACAAACTTCCAGCTGCAAAATAAATGAGTCATGGGAATGAAATGTACAGTGTGGGAAATATAGTTGGTAACTATGTAATACCTTTGTATGGTGACAGCTTGTAACTAGACATATCATGTGATCATTTCAAAATGTATAGAAGTATCGAATCACTATGTCCTGTGCCAGGAACTAACATAGTGTTGTGGGTCAGTTACACTTCAAAAACAACAAATAAACAAACTCAGAAAAAGAGATCAGATCTGTGGTTTCCAGAGGCAGGGCGTGGGGTGAGGGGGAATTGGATGAAGGCAATCAAAAGGTAGAAACTTCCAGTTATAACATAAATAAGTACTTGGGATGTAATGTACATGATAAATATAATTAACACTGCTGTATGTTATACATAAAAGTAGTTAAGAGTAAATCTTGAGTTCTCATCACAAGAAAAAAAAAATTTTCTATTTCTTTAATGTTGTATCTATATGAGACAATGGATATTCACTAAACATTGTGGTCATGATTTCATGATGTATCTAAGTCAAATCATTATACTATACACCTTAAAGTTATACAGGGCTGTTTGTCAATTATACCTCAATAAAACTGGAAGAAAAAAAGAAGAAATACCAGAGAGCTCGTGCTTTCTCTCTCTACCATGTGAGGACACAGGGAGAAGGTGACAATCTGTAAACTGGGAGGAAGGCTCTCATCAGGAACTGAATAGGCCAGCACCTTGATCTTGGACTTCCCAGCATCCAGAACCAAGAAAATAAGTTCATGTTGTTTTAAGCTACCCAGTCTATGATATTTTGTTATGGCAGCCACAAAACAAACTAATACAGCCACAAAACAAACCTCAATAAAATTAAAAGGAGAGAAATAATACAAAGTATGGTCTCTGACTACAATGAAATGAAATTAGCAATCAATAGCAGGAAAAAATTGGGGGAACTCAGAAATATGTGGAAATTTACCGAAAGACCAACAAAATAGACAAATGTTTAGCTAGATTGACCAAAAGTCATCTCTAAACAGACTTCGCTATGGAAAGAGCCCTCAGATCACTATTCAACTGTGCAACGGCCAAAGAGTCTGAGGCTTTAAGAGCTTGCGGTGTGGCCAAGGCAGAGGCAAGACTAGAAACTAAATACACTGACCACCAGGGGCTTCTGACACTTTGCTGCCTCACCTAATGTCAAACACCAAATCAATGCTTGTATATCAACTCATATTTGAAAGACAATAGGAAAGCCAACGAAGAGACTTTTACCATGATGTAAGATGAAAAAGCCTTGAGCGAGTCAATCATTGCCTCTTACTTTGTCTTCCACAAGAATCAAAAAGTGTCCTATTTTGACTCATTTGAAGTAGAGATTAGTCCCCCAAGCACTGGACCTGTTTTCTCTGGTTGCTGAAGAACAATCCAAGGCTATAATAGGAGAGAAGTGAAATCAAGCTACTATAAACAGCAATTCTCTTTCACAGTCATGGTGACTCTTTCAGAAATATAATCCTGGACAGGAAAACAGCTGGGCAGTGGAAGAGCCAGGGCATGCACTGTATTAGAGAATATGGTCTAGTTTAGGGAATCAGGATCCCTAGAGCGTTCCCTGTGTTTCTTGTAGTAATATAGAAGCACTGAGTGGGTGGCAGAAGCTGAGATGATCCTGCTGTATGTGATTTTAGAGAGAATGCTTGATTCTTTTGAGGAAAGATGAGCTTAGTACTTCCGAGAAGGCAATTAAAATCTTAGAATAGTGTTCTAACGGGGGACCCTACATTGTTCTTTCTTGAGCAAGTAGTTTATGGCAGCCCCATGTGGGAGCATGACAACTCACACATCTAGATTTTGCCCCTTTAAGTAAGTTTCCTAACAGGATTCCAGCAACATTCATGCCTTCACAACACCAGCTGAGCTTGCTCTTCTCCTTGATAGGAAATTTTATTCAGCTAATGAGACAGTAGAACCTAAAGGTAGGGAGGGGTTTGTAGTTGTAGTTAAATGAGCTTAGGTCAAAGGAAGGAGTCTTAGAGTCATAATAATAATAGATAATATTTATTGAGCACTTGTAATATTGCCAATTAGTGTTCAAAGTACTTCACATGGATTAACTCATTTAATCTAAAAAATTCTATGATGCTGGTACTAGTATTGATTCCATTTTACAGGTAAGAAAACTGAGGCAGAGAAGTTAGGTAATCTGCCCAAGGTCACAAGAGGCTGAGATCCATTAAGTCTGTACTCTCTTTTTTAGGGAAAATAAAATTAATTTTTATTGAGCAACTGCTGAATGCTTGCTATAAAATGGCAATCAAACAAAACAAAAAATAACAATCAAAAAACCTCAGCCGGGCTTCCCTGGTGGCGCAGTGGTTGAGAATCTGCCTGCTAATGCAGGGGACACGGGTTCGAGCCCTGGTCTGGGAAGATCCCACATGCCACGGAGCAGCTGGGCCCGTGAGCCACAACTACTGAGCCTGTGCATCTGAAGCCTGTGCCCCGCAACGGGAGGGGCCGCGATAGTGAAAGGCCCGCGCACCGCGATGAAGAGCGGTCCCCACACCGCGATGAAGAGTGGCCCCCACTTGCCGCAACTAGAGAAAGCCCTCGCACGAACCAAAGACTCAACACAGCCAAAAATAAATAAATAAATAAATAAATAAAGTAGCTATAAAAAAAAAAAAAAATTAAAAAAAAAAAAAAAAAAACCTCAGCCATTGTCTCAAAAGAGATTATACCAAAAGAGAAGGACTAAAAATGATCAATATGCCTGCTAAGAATATACCTGCTTTGTAAATGAAGTTTAAAATAATTTGTGGATTATATTCAACTTTGGCAAAAGAAGGAACATTCATGTTTTAGGCTAAATACAAAGAAGAATAGAACTGCAATTATATTTTATAACCTTTTTAGGAAGATACTTCTTTTTTTTTAAATTTTATTTATTTTTGGCTGCACTGGGTATCCGTTGAGATGCGCAGGCTTCTCATTGTGGTGGCTTCTCTTGTTGCGGTGTGCGGGCTTCAGTAGTTGTGGCACATGAGCTCAGTAGTTGTGGCTCATGGGCCCAGTTGCTACACGGCATATGGGATCTTCCTGGACCAGGGCTCAAACCCGTGTCCCCTGCATTGGCAGGCGGATTCTTAACCCCTGTGCCACCAGAGAAGCCCTAGGCTCTTTCTTTAAATGGAATGGAAAGTATTTGACTCTGGAACTCAATGTTCTGTACAAAAGACAGTGGATATACATGTTAAAGTTATAGGGATTGGGGAAGAATATTCACTGACAACACACAGTCATTGCATTTACATTTACCAAGAAAATATTTATCAATTGCCTCGTCTGTGATTTAAGCCATGTCCTAGGTCCTAAGGATGCTGCAGAAAATGTTAGACATAGTTTCTATCCTACATTCCAAATGGGATTTACAATCTAGCAAGGACATTGACATACACAAAAATAATATCAAGCCTTACATTACAAAGGATACTATAGTTCAATGAAGGATATAATGGAAAGATCTAAACTTGGCTGATGAGTCCCAAGTAGGCTTCCCTCAGGAAATTATGTTTAAGCTGTTATCTGATAGAAGTTAGCCAAGGAAGCTTTAAGGTGACTAAGTTATTATGCCTTTCTGTTCTTATTGAAACTCATATGGCTTTCTATTTTTCCAGCTGGAATAGCTCTGTTCTTCATCAAGGGAATATGGAGTAAGTATATTGATAAATACATGTTAATCTAAGACTAAATGCCTATATAGATTCAAATATTTTAAATTACTTTGAAAGAAAAAGGGAACAAAAGTGAAAATTTTCATTAAATACTCATACTTTTTTTTAAAGAGTTTGTTTTTTGGCTGCATTTGGTCTTCATTGCTGCACGCGGGCTTTCTCTAGTTGTGGCGAGCGGGGGCTACTCTTCGTTGTGGTGCGCGGGCTTCTCACTGCGGTGGCTTCTCTTGTTGTGGAGCAACTAGGCGTGCAGGCTTCAGTAGTTGTGACATGCAGGCTCAGTAGTTGTGGCTCACGGGCTTAGTTGCTCCGCAGCATGTAGGATCTTCCCAGACCAGAGCTTGAACCCATGTCCCCTGCATTGGCAGGTGGATTCTTAACTACTGCGCCACCAGGGAAGTCCCGAAACACTTTTTAAGCATACTTAAGCCTGGGGCCCTTGAATCAAAACACCTGGGGCAGAGTTTGGACAACGGCATGCTTTTATTATCACCCCCAGGTGAACCGCATGCCTAGTGAGGGCTGAAAATCATTTATTTAGTCAATATTTGATGGGTTCTTGGTGACGGTGGAATCGTTTTTTATTCCGTAGGTAGTTCTTCCCACAACCATCTGGGCATCTTAGAAAAGCAAAGGCACTGTGGCTGTCGTGTCCTGAATTCTTTCTGTGAGTTAAGAATCACTTTCATAGTGTGTAACCCCTTCCTGGTATTCCATTAAGCCTGGCGTTAAGTTCAAGGAGATAAGCGTGCTGGAGAAAACACAAGCTTTTGGAGGTAAATTGGCGTGTATTTGTCTAATCCCGAAAGGCATCAGCAAATATCTACACACGTCCCAGCCTTGGCCTTTCCCTCCCTTGGCATGCAAACACCTGTGGGTCCCAGACCAACCATCTGGCCCCAAGCTAAAATCAGGCTAAAATCTGGCTAAAATCTAAAGATATTTAGTTATCTAAAAAAAAAAAGTAAAGTGTGGGCCAAATAAACGGCAGGCTGTCTTCCCACAGAAATAATGAGCCCACTTGCCCAGAGGGCAAGTACTAAGGTCCAGGAGCAGAGGAATGAAGTAGGGAGGAGATAGAAAGCCAAGACCCAAGCCTGCCCCCCACCCCAGCCCTCCTGCACTAAATAAACAGCCATTTGAATCACTTTACTTCTCCTTTTTATTCTGCACAACGATAAAGACCATCCCTATAGTGTCTGGGGGCTAGAGTGGTATAAAACTGCATTTTGTCAGTTTGAATAAGTCAATTTGAATGACTCAAAAAAATTTTTTTAAAGGCTGAGATCAAACAGAGGTGAAGGAAAGTGTGGGGCGGGGGTTAAATGGTCCATTTGAGATGTTTGCCTTGGGTAATGTGAGAGGGAAAAGAGGGAAAGCAGAACATGCACCACTGGGCAATGCAGGGCTCTCCCAGCTTCCCGCAGCACCATACGGTAGGGAGAGGCACAGGGTTTAACACCAATCCCTGAAGGACTCAAGGAAGCTTGTCAGAATCCAACTCGTCTGCTAAGACAGAATTAGCCAGAAGACAGGAGTTAATGAAAACTCTCTGACGAGCAGAGGTGAACAGTGACTAAAGCATCTGGGTCCAAAGAAACAATTGCAATTGGAAAAAAGTAGCCAAAATTGTTTCCTATACTTGTAAATGAAAAGCACAGTGTATGCTAAGAACGTAAATGTTTCAGTGAGTTGTACCTGTGATCAGCTTGTATTGATGAGAGAGGGTATCAATAAAATGATTACAGGAATACGTTATTGATCTTGCTCAGATTCTTGAACGGAGCGCCTCTGGATTCTGAAATCAGTGTGAATTTTTAAGAATTGCTCTTTTTTTGCACATTTCGTAGCATACAGGAAGACCAAGCAGCAACGTCACCATTCCCCACCCCCCAAACCCTCTTCCTTCCTTTTAAGTTTGGCTTCTGTGCTAATGACAAAGGGAGCCCCGAGGGAGAGGACTTTCCACGCCAAGCTCCTTCGGTGCCCAGCATGGGCTGGAGTCAGGGAAGGAGGGGGTTTACCACAACTGGAGACAGAGCGTCTCAAACAGGAGCCTCTGCTTTTTCCTAAGGTGGAAGGCACTAGAGATAAGGCTGATCTTAAGGAGAGATAGGGATGCCACTGGCCAAGGTTTCTTAACCTCTCTTTATTTTTGGTTTGCATATTCACCAACAAAGATCCTCATTGTTAAGAAGCAGTCTGAAGCCTTTTACATGCATTTAAGCAAAGTGAATTTGCTTTCTCTAATCCCTAGGAGAAGGGAGGAGATTCAATATTTATTAAATTCTTAATGCGTGCCAGGTCCCTTACAAACACCCTCATTTTAAATCCTGTAACTTACCCAATGAGGTCAGCATTATTCCTCCCCCTCCCTTTTTTTTTTGATAAATTTATTTATTCATTTATTTATTTTTGGCTGCATTGGGTCTTTGTTGCTGCGCACGGGCTTTCTCTAGTTGTGGCGAGCAGGGGCTACTCTTCGTTGCGGTGCGCGGGCTTCTCATTGCAGTGGCTTCTCTTGTTGCGGAGCACGGGCTCGAGGCGTGCAGGCTTCAGTAGTTGTGGCACACGGGCCCAGTAGTTGTGGCTCGCGGGCTCTAGAGCACGGGCTCAGCAGTTGTGGCTCATGGGCTTAGTTGCTTCGTGGCATGTGGGATCTTCCCGGACCAGGGGTCAAACCCGTGTCCCCTGCACTGGCAGGTGGATTCTTAACCACTGCGCCACCAGGGAAGTCCTATTCGTTCCCTTTTATACTTATCTGAAACTAAGGCTCAGAGAGGGGAGGTAACTTTTCCAAGGTCACACAGTAAACCCACGGTGGAGACAGGTTTCAAGCCTAAGTTTCCTGGGTTCCAGGATCCTCGTTCCTGTTCTCAATAGTAGGCAGCCTTCCTCCTGCCATTTTCTCTTGGCCCATCATTATCTTTCTCCAGTTCTCTTGCCTCCTGTCCTGAAGGGTGGTTTTACCAATAGCGTCTTCCCTCACACTCTTCTTATCCCTAGTGACAGGGCAGTTGCCCCTGACTGACCCCGCAGAGGGCCTTACTAAGAGTGTGGGAATTTCTGAACAATTTCTTGATGATATTTTATGATCAGAAGAAATAATAAATGATATTTATTCTGATATTTCAATCTTGCTTTTCTCTAGCTATTCTTATGCTTCTTCTCGATGATATGATGACATTTCTTTTCCATCTTAGGTCATAAGGGTTAAAAGCTTAGGCTCTGGAGTAAGAGAGAGCAAGGCTGAAATGCCCTGTGTGGCTTTGCGTAAGTGACTTGCGTTTGTAAAATGAGGATAATCACCCGCTTTTGTCAGCAGTACATGAAATAATGCAAAGAGCTTAGAGTGGTGACTGGCACGTAGAAGGTGCCTCCGTAATGTTTCTCCTCCTCATCCTTCTCCTCTTTATTATTGTTATTATTTCCCCCGGAAACTGGAGGCAGAGCAAGGGTACAGAATTGTATGTCTGGCCTGCCAAGATGCCACAGTCCGGCCTGCCAGGTCTCAGCCATCCGTAGGCTCTCAGGGAAGCTGAGCACGGGACGGTGGAGGCAAGCCCTCTTGTTTTTGTCATTTTCTCTGGCTCCAGAGACTTCACTGGTAACATGAGTAAGAATTGGGGATGGAGATTGGAGGACTGGAGAGAGCAGAGCAGAGGGGGCTACCTGATTGGAGTTTATATAAAATACAACTGTATGAGCACAATGGAAATAATGTGGGCTTTGAATTTAACCAAATATACTTGAGTTTGCCCCCACTGCTTATGAGCTATTTATCTGGGGGCACATTATTCCACCTCTCTGACTCTCAGTCTCTCCATCCTAATGTTTATTGAGCTGCTATCGTATCCCAGGCACCTTGTTGATCATATATATATATGTATTTCATATACTATATAAGAGGGCTTACACATTCACAGGCACTCTGTAAGGTGTTAACATCCCCGTCTCTTTTACACCACTGATTCGTCTCTACCTGTTTAGCAAATATCTATGAAGCCATATACTGTGCTGGGAACAGGGATATGATAAATGAAGAAGGCAAGCACTTTCCCTGATGGGGCTTGTATTCTATTGGTAATTTGAGGTATGAGGGGGTTAGCATGCCCAGCACATAGTGTGTCTTCAATAAATACCAGTTCCCTCCTCCTTTGCCCTAATTCACCCCACTGTGCTCCACAGGGTTCAACTATTCAATTGAATCACATAAAATTGACATATTTAGAATAAAAAATGGTTAATAAGCGACAGTTGCATATGGTCCCAAATAACACAGAAAGGAGAAGTCCTGCCTGGGTTAAAGCAGTAGCAGCAAGTTCCCAGTGGAAGCTCGAGTGGGCTCGTTTTTCTTGACTTCCCAGGATGTCAATTCCATTCCTTACCTTGTTAAACCGAGTTCTAAAAACAAGGCATTAAAACAGACCGTGGAATGCTCACCGAGGTAGAAAACCAGAGCCCAGCAGCAGTGTCCCTCACTGGGAGCCAACGGCTGGAAACAAGGGCAAGGGCGAGCAGCAGAGAGAGAGAGCCCACCCGGGCAGGGGCACGCTGCTGGCCTCTCTCCTTCCCTGAAGCCAGTCCACCCAAGAGACAAGACCCAAGAGATCATACTCCCAGTCGGAAACCGGGCAAAGCACTACCGTCAAGGGGGATAACCAGAAAAAGTGTACTCTGCCCCAAAGTAATGCTCCCTCTGCAAAAATTGGGCAGCTCAAGGAATTCGACTCTATTAACATCTAAATGCCTCTGAACAACCATTTGCCTATCACATCTCATCACTAGCTGCTCTCAAGGACAATTATCTACCATTATTGATGCCTTACTTTTGTTAATTAGGTTGATAGTGTCCAGTGTAAATAAAATCTTCTTTGCTCATTTTAACTGTGTACAACGAAGAGCCTTTTGTTCTTTCCCCCTTTTTTCTTTCTTTCCCCATAGGGTTCTTTGCACTGAATTTACTCTGGTTCCTGAAGTGTGGAAAAAGTAAACAGTTTTGTTTGGATTCTACCCTTCAGTTCCTCTGGACCAGAACATACAAAAGTGCCAGAATTGTCCTGTGGTATGATAATAGTTTCAGTATAGAAAAAAAATCCAGAGGTTTTACAATTAAAGAGATGGGGGTTGAGGGTACATTGTTTGGTCTATTTCCAATTGCTTTGTATTTCCATTAAAAGGTAAACAATTAAAAAATTCATGTTAAATGAATTCACGTTTAATGAATTCACGTTAATTTTAGCCAAACGAGTATCCAGGTCTTTAAATGAAAATCCCAAATGGTAGATTAAATATTTCACATGCTCATATCAAATTCTGATACAAGAACTTAAGGACTTAAAAACACACAAGAACGCAAAGGAACAAAAAACACAAAGAAACAAAAATCATCTAAATAAGTGACCTTAGTCTTTCTTTGTGGCCCTTAGTGATCCACATAGAGGAGTCTAGTTAGTAAGATGACTTATCTCTGGGGACTGTGCTAATCATTGCCAGTGTACAGGTGTCCCTCACACGACACAGCAAGCTTTTCCCTGGAGAAACCACTGGCCTAGCAGTCAGGAGTGGGCTCTACGCCTCGCTTATGGGAACTAGACCATCTCCCTGATGTCCTGAATCCTGTTTTGAGCCTAAACTGGGGCAAGACTTATTAAACGGTTTGAAGGTCTAGGGCAGAAAATAACTTGAAACAAAAATGCCAACAGTTAGGTGGTTAGATTACAAATGATCATTATATTCTTTCTCTCCACGGTGATTATTGAAATGAATTTCATTACTTTTATAGTAAAAGAATAGGAAATTAGAAAAATACATGATGCTACATAAGGTAACTTAAAAAAAATCCCATCTTAAATGGCCTATTTAAAGGGGGTTTTATAATGGTTAATTCTCATCCTAATTTCCATTTGTATATAGAGGCTTGCAAATGCAGAGTAGACCCATAAAGGTATTCCAAAAATGTATAAAACCTCTCTTCTATTAACCATTAACAAAAAAATAGACTTTTTCCCCTTTTCTAAGTCTTTTATTAACAAAATCCTTGAAAATTATCTCTAGTATATTTTTAACAAACACCAAAAATCTATAGAGGATGAATAATATACATACATTTTTTCTTTGATTATAAAAAGTAATACAAGGAATTCCCTGGCCGTCCAGTGGTTAGGACTTGGTGCTTTCACTGCCGGGGCGCGGGGTTCAACCCCTGGTCAGGCAACTAAGATCCTGCAAGCTGCACAACATGGTCGGGGAGAGGGGGACGGGGGAGGGGAGGAGGGGGAAAAGTAATATAAGCCCATGCAAATGTTAGAAACTATAAAATAGTACCTAAAAATAAAAAATCACCCAAAAACCTACCAACTGGAATCAACCTTTATCAACATTTCTGTGCAATAGGCAAGAGGCCCACCACAGCTGGGGGCTTCTCTCCAGAAGACTTGGATCCTCTCAGCTGAGGGGCAAGCGTGGGCCAAGGCGAGTTGTGCTTGTCACCAGACCTGTTTATGCCCCTTGTAATGGAAGTGATTTACTTCAACACCACATAAATTAAGGAAATATGAGTGAGAAAACAAAGGGAGTTGTTGTTTCTATGCAAACTAGAGTGAACGCTTCGGAAAGACACCATGAGGCAAGATTTTTTAAATAAAAAGGATTCTGCACTCAGGTGGCCTTGTAGGGGTCCGTCTTGAGACTGAGATGGCCCTGTCCCGGGCACTGCGTTCCACCTTCTAGGACCACGGTGGGCAGGGTGGGCACATGGGCTGAGGCAACCACACGGGGCACCACAGACTGCTGGCTGGTCACCTCCGCCCAATAAATCGGGATCTGGAAATGAACACTGTGTGACTTCACCTTCCTCTCCCTTTGAGATAGGACCACTGGACTGGAGAGACTCTCAAGGGCATCTGTTAGTTCCATACACTTTTGAGGATCTACGCCAGGTCCTTCAGGTGAGTGACACGCTGGTTGAATTACTTTCCGCTTTAACAAAGCACCAGCTCAAGTTTTCCTCTGCTGCCCCAGGGAAAGGACCTTGTCTTTCCTTTTAGTTTTCATGATTTGGAAAGTGCCCCAGGATGTTTAAGGATGAGTCATACTCAACCAAAGCTATGTTGGTGCAGATTCCCATCCAGATACCCTATTTAAGAATGTTGGAAAGCAGGAAACATTCCTGGATGGAGTCCCAGCGAGGTGCCACGGCCGGAGAGGCCTCCATCTCTCCTGGGTGCCTGCGTAGGGAGCTTCCCAGAGGCTTCTTGGCAAAATGAATGGACCAGGCAGCAGTGACCTCATTTTCCATCCACCTCACCATAGGCATTACTGCCCTGACAGTCCAAGGTGCTCTCACAGTGGGCTCTGGTGTCTTTGCCTATCTGGAGTATAACCCTCTTGACAGTATTGCTGTGGGGACTCTGTCCTTGTCCCATTGGATGCCATTTGGTGGGACAATCAGTCAAGGTGCTGGGGTGGGAGGCATGGGGCCATTTGACTAGAGCTAGGCCAGTTAGATGCCTTCTCCCTGGGATCTGGATTTTGAGTTAAGGGCAGAAAATGGTGGGACAGCATCCTAAGGAGACCATCAACTCATTCCTGCTGACTGAGAACCTGAGAGCAGCCCCAGTTCCTGTTCTTCCTGAGCCTGGATATACAGATTTCTCTTTGATTCTGTCCAATATCTATAGGTTTCTACTGAAATCTGTTTCTGTTAAAGAAGCCAGAGCTAAATACTTCTGATTGTAACTGAAGAATCCTGAGGGGCATAACTCATAGCGGTGTGTGTGTGTGTGTGTGTGTGTGTACATATGCACACGCATGTGTGTGTTCTGCCCTAGAAGCACAGCCTGGGTCTGTGCATTTTCATAGTCAATCATATAACAAACATATATTCAGTTTACCACATATATTTCTTTCACTAACATCTAGGCCACTGAGCTAGTATGGAAAACAGAAAAAGGAGTAAGATTCAGCACTTCCTTTCAAAGCTGTGGTGTGTATGTCTGTATGTTTAGCCAGGAGAAAAATCCCACAAAGTTACTACACCACTACCCAGTCTAGTGGAAACCTACTGGATTATGAGCCCAGTGCATCCAAACTGGTGTTGGTGCTGGTGGTTGGTGGGGGGTCAGGTAGGGAGTGTAGCCATTTCTCCTGCACGCTCCTGCCTGCCTAACAACTGACTGGCCCATAGGGTCAACGCTGATCTAATCTAGGCCAATCATATTTTTCTCCTCGGAACTTAGAATGGGGATGGGGCCAGAGGGGAGGGAGGGGTGGAGAGAGGGAGGGAGAAGGGCTGAGAGAAAGGTGGAGAGAGAGAGTTCGTTGGTTTCCTCTGTGTGCTCAACCATGAGCACCTAAGTGGAGCAGGAAGGCATCTTCCGTCCCCCCAGGGTACCAGTAGCAGAGCCAGGTAGTTTGTTAAGAAAGAAAGAAGGGATCGTCAGAGAGAAACCAGAGAGGCAGTGAGAAGGTGCTCTGGGCTCTGTGGCCACCCAGCTGCTGGCCACAGCCCCCCTGCTTTTTTTTTTTTTTTTTTTTTGATTTATTTTCTTTTACTGTTTATTTATTTATTTATTTTGACTGTGTTGGGTCTTCGTTGCTGCACACCGGCTTTCTCTAGTTGCAGCGAGCGGGGGCTATTTTTCGTTGCGGTGTATGGGCTTCTCATTGCGGTGGCTTCTCTTGTTGGGAGCATGGGGTCTAGGCGCGTGGGCTTCAGTAGTTGTGGCTCACGGGCTCTAGAGCGCAGGCTCAGTAGTTGTGGCACACGGGCTTAGTTGCTACGCGGCATGTGGGATCTTCCCAGACCAGGGCTCAAACCTGTGTCCCCTGCATTGGCAGGAGGATTCTTAACCACTGCGCCACCAGGGAAGTCCCACAGCCCCCTTTTGAGACACAGCTGCACGCCTGTCTTGGGATTCTGTGAGAGCCCTGGATCCTGATAATGTATTCCCACTTGCATAACCAGCTCAAGTGGGTTTCCGTGCTTGCAACTCAGAATCCAACCAATACAAGCATAAGTTCCACGTACTTTGGAAACCCAACCTACAGGACAACCTTCTCAAGGGGTAAGAAAAGGTTCAAAGGCCACCTGCACACAGAGGAGGCATTTCATTCCTCTTTCATTAGAACCACAGGATGTTCGCTGTTCCTAATGCACCAAAATACTTACCTCAGGTCTGTATCTCCACTGAGTCTTCTAAGGGGGATTAGTCGAATTCCATTTCATAACAGAAAACAACTATGTACAAATGTAACTGCCTATTTTTATATTTAGGATAACTACTCGCAAGAGACTCCCAGGATTAGATATTGCAATATTGGCATATGATGCTTTGGTGGTCACGTTGTACTGTGGTTCAACAGCTTCCATTGGTATGTTCCATGAACAGAGAAATTGTTACCACCACAGAAGAAGATGTGAAGCAAGCCTGACATTGCACTGTCCCTCACAAGAGCACCATCAGAGGTCACACTTAATGAGTTTTACTGGTGTAGGCTTGCACTGGACAGCACATAAAACCAAACCTTTTCCTGTCATAGTTGTCATGTCTAAGAATTCTCTGGTCCCATCTAAATTCTCATTAACATCATGCGTCAGTAGAGCTAATTGGGGGGCATTGTTCGGACCTGTGCTCTTGTCCATAGGACACACCTTTAGTGATTTTAGAGTGACTTACTTGATTTGAAAATTCGGGGAAATAAACTAGACATGTTGTTTTGGCTTCTTGCTGTCTTTCATCCCCTTGAACAGTACCCGCCTGCGGGCAGCACAGGCTTTCCTTTGCTCTTCCACAGTGCAGTTTGCAGGCCTGGGACCAGGCCCCAGGAACAGGAACTCGATTCAGACTGCAGGCCCAACTTCGTTTTTCCGTTAACTCACGACCTCATGTGTACCTCTCTCAACCGGAAAGACGACATTTTGGCCTCCATCTTTAATCTTTATTTTTTGTCTCATATTTTTTAGAACCTCGGTGATAAAGAGTGCAATTTAATGGGGGCCTCTTCGGAGACCTCAACAAACTATTCCTCCGATTTTTCCAGTCTTATCTTGCACATGCCAAGTTCCAGTGTTTCCCAATTGCTAGTAAGGGACGATACAGTTTGCAATGTTTAAGAGATGCTTTTATTTTTTATTTATTTTTAAAATTTATTTATTTATTTATTTTTACTTCACAGAACTATTGTGAGGATCAAATAAGCTGGATGACCTGAAAGCAAATAATACATATTCTTTAGCAGTCAATTAGTAACAGAAAATTGATAAGAGGAAAATAAAATTTAGATTTAGATGGTAGAACATCTTTTTTTTTTTTTTGGATGACCACAACAAAAGCAACAATGATTGCAATTACCAAACACGAAACACACTCATACTATGTCATAATATTGACATTCAGTCCAGTAATCCTCCACTGTAACAGCTCCTTTACTTTGCAATGAAAATTGATTTGTATATTTTTTGACCCTGAGTCCTTGTGGGATTTTTTTTTCTTATTCAAACAGAAAGTCACAAAAATTATAATCATCCTCATCAGTTCACTCAGTCCCATGTAATTAATTTTTTTTTCATCTTGATCTTTTGTTATCACCTTTATGAATTCATCAGTTTTCCATTAGAGTTCTGAAAATGCTTATTCATTCAGTTCAGCAGTATAGTCAGTTACCAGAAACCTGTACTTGTCAGAGTCTTTTCCATGAATTCCTTGAAGATGAAACACTTTTATAGGAACATTTTTGCAAAAGCATCAGAGTACACCCTAAGAGATGCTTTTATAAAGCCATCATCTGTGAAAGGTTTAAATGCCCTGACATCAAATTCATAACTGCATTTTGCAGCAACTTCATTGACTTTATTCACATGTAAAAACAAACTCTTGACATGTCTATCTTCTTTTTCAGTTCGATAACGTTTTCATCCTGTGTCATCTCATTTATCCTAGCTTTTATGATGTTTTTTATTTTTACTTTTATTTATTTATTTTTTATTTTTGGCTGTGCTGTGAAGCTTGTGGGATCTTAGTTCCCCAACCAGGGATCAAACCCAGGTCAACGGCAGTGAAAGCGCTGAGTCCTAACCACTGGACTGCCAGGGAATTCCTTATTATGTTTTTTAATGACCATTATTAATTTGTGTTTTTCAGATAGTTTCATTCTTTTTTTCCTTCCAGTCTTACTAAGATATAATTGACATACGACACTGTATAAGCTTAAGTTGTACAGCACAATGATTTGACTTACATACATCATGAAATGATCACCACAATAAGTTTAGTGAACTCCTTCATCTCATATAGATACAACATTAAAGAAATAGAAAAAATATTTTTCTTGTGATGAGAACTCTTAGGATTTACCCTCAACAATTCTTATATGTAACATATAGCAATGTTCATTATATTTATCATGTACATTGCATCCTTAGTACTGACTTATCCTATAACTGGAAGTCTGTACCTTTTGACCACCTTCATCCAATTCCCTCTCTCCCAACTCCCACCTCTGGTAACCACAAATCTGATCTTTTTCTATGAGTTTGTTTGTTGAAGTATAACTGACCTACCATACTATGTTAGTTCCTGGCACAGGACATAGTGATTGGATATTTCTATACATTTCAAAATGATCACCATGGTAAGTCTAGTTGTCACCCGTCACCATACAAAGATCTTATATAGTTATTGACTATATACCCCACAGTGTACATTACATACCCACGGCTCATTTATTTTTCAGCTGGAAGTTTGTACCTCTTAATCTCCCTCACCTATTTCTCTTCCCTCTGCAACCTTCCCCTCTGGCAACCACCTGTTCTCACAGATACAGGTATTCTTTACATAATAAACATCACACTATTCTTTATTTCCGTAGAGAAATAGACTCATAATTTTCTTAAAATCGGTGGTCTTCTCAGCCTAAATTTTTCCCCCATTCATGATAAAGGCATAGTAGCAGAAAAAATATTAGAAAAATAGTGGAAGAGTGATTAGAAATGGCAGCTGACAGCCAGCCCGAGGACTGCAGAGATGCAGAGCCTGGTAGAGGCTGAGCAAACAGGAGGCAACTATATCCACTTGGGGCCATTATTGCCACGTGGGCCCAGTGTTGCCAGATCATCTGATTTCTAAAAAGAAGCTGAGGGGGCTTCCCTGGTGGCGCAGTGGTTGAGAATCTGCCTGCCAATGCAGGGGACACGGGTTCGCGCCCTGGTCTGGGAAGATCCCACATGCCGCGGAGCGACTGGGCCCGTGAGCCACAATTACTGAGCCTGCGCGTCTGGAGCCTGTGCTCTGCAACAAGAGAGGCCGCGATAGTGAGAGGCCCGCGCACCGCGATGAAGAATGGCCCCCACTTCCCGCAACTGGAGAAAGCCCTCACACAGAAACGAAGACCCAACACAGCCATAAATAAATAAATAAATAAATAAATAAATAAATAAATAAATAAATAAATAAATAAAATATTAAAAAAAAATAAAAAAATAAAAAGAAGCTGAAATCAGACTTTTATGTGAAATTTCACTTAAAAAAATACTACCGAAATTAAAAAAAAAAATCACAGAGCATACCAACAAAATACATTCTTTGGCAGAATCCTTCCTAATCCCCTCAAGGGCTTCCAGTTTGCCTATTATCAGAAGCAACAGGGAGCTTCTAAGGTGGTTGGACATAGCCGGCTACCTGTGTCATGAAATCTGTTGGAGAAGGACTGGGGCCCTCTTCAGAATGGACTGTCTTCCTTTCTAAGGGTTGAGACGCCTGGAGCAGAGAACAGAGTGGGTAGAGATGGTGGGCTGATCCCGGCTAAGGACTCATTTTGCTTTTTGCCTGGGCATCCCAGGCTGCAGGTGACTCCGCAGTGCTTTCTCCAAGATTCCAAGCTGACCACGTCCACTCTCAGACTTTCTTTCCCTTAATTTTTCTTTCCCTTCCAGTCTGCCCATTCTCACTGCTTCCATTTTTTAAACCAGAGAAGTTCAGCTTCAGTTCAGGTTCTGTAGATTGGTGGATACTTGGTAAATTCTACCAACTGAGGGACACGGCTAAACAGCTGAAACAAGAACAACATTAACTAAACCAGAAAGGCTGAATGTCTGGGATAAAATAGAGAAGCCAGAAGAAACAAAAAAGCATTTCATTTGCTGTGGAGAAAATATAATCATTAAAGAATCCAAAATGAAAACTACTTTTTATAAGAGACATATAGAACACGTTAAACTCTCCTATAAAACTGATTTGACGTTCTGAGAGGATATATACACACGTACATATTACACAACATTTTCACACATGTATATTACTTTTACAAGACTTTTGTAAAAGTAGTAAGTTGTATTAAAAACAAGTTCCTGGGGGTTTTAGTTTGTTTTTTTAATTAATTTATTTATTTTTGGCTGCGTTGGGTCTTAGTTGCGGCATGTGGGATCTTTCATTGAGGCGCCCAGGCTCTTCGCTGTGGCGCACGGGCTTCTCTTTAGTTGTGGTGTGCGGGTTTTTTCTCTCTCTAGTTGCGGTGCATGGGCACCAGAGCGCATGCTCTCTAGTTGAGGTGCACAGGCTCAGTAATTGTGGCGCGCGGGCTTAGTTGCCCCACGGCATGTGGGATCTTAGTTCCCTGACCAGGGATCGAACCCCTGTCCCCTGAATTGGAAGGCAGATTCTTTACCATTGGGACCACCAGGGAAGTCCCTCTGTTTGTTTTTGAGTACATTTCTGTGTAGAGTGATTATTTGGATATCCACTTTTTGGAATTGCTTATTCAAGTTTATTGGCTCATTTCACATTAGATTGTCTTTTCTCATGGATTTGTAGAAGCCTTTCTTTCTTTCTTTTTCTTTCTTTCTTCCTTTCTTTCTTTCCTTCCTTCCTTCTCTCTGTCTCTCTTGTTTTTTTTTTTTGTTTTTTTTTTTGGCCTACTCCAAGGTCATGAAGATATTTTCCTGTTATCTTCTGGAAGGTTTATTGTTTTACATTTAATATTCAAAACTATAATCCACTTGGAATTAACTTGTTTTGTGTGAGGTGGGGGGTCAAGTCCTTCCTTTCCTTTCCTTGTTTTTCTTTCCTTCCTTCTTCTTTCATCTGGATATCCTACTGGCCCAGAGTCACGTATTAAAAAGACTGTCCTGTTTCCACTACGCTTCATATAGCTTTGTCATAAATGAAGATGTGTGAGTCTATTCTATTAGTTTTTCAAGTTTTTTTAATTTTTAATTTTTTTTAAGCTTTGAAAACTACCCATATGTGGTAGGCAGCCTCCAAGACAGCTCCAAAGATCTCACCTCCTGATATTTACACCCTGGCATAGTTCCCTCTCACATCGCACCAAGATTGGTTTTGTCTGACCAACAGTATACAGCAGAAAAGATGAAATGCCACCTTCAAAATTAGGTTATAAAAGATGTTAAGGTCTCCCTCTCTCACTTGTTCTAGGGGAAGCCAGCAGTCATTTCTGGAGGATATACATACATCCTTGTGGAGAGATTCACATGGCAAGTAATTGAGCCCTCCGTCCAGCAGCCCATGGAACAAGAACGTGAGTGAACTTGGAAAGAGATCCTCTGGCCTTCAGGTGACTGCAGACCTGGCTGATGGCTTGACCACAGCTTCATAAGGGACCCTCAGCCAGAAGCACCCAGCAGAGCTGCTGCTAGGTTCCTGACCCTCAGAAACCGAGTGAGATAATAAATGTTTGGTGGTGGTGGTGGTTGTTTTTGTTGTTGTTGTTGCACCAGGTCTTAGTTGCAGCGGGCAGGCTCCTTAGTTGTGGCTCCTGGGCTCCTTGGTCGTGGCTTGCCAGCTCCTTAGCTGCAGCATGGGAACTCTTAGTTGCGGAACGCACAGGGGATCTAGTTTCCTGACCAGGGATTGAACCCACGCCCCCTGCATTGGGAGTGCAGAGTCTTATCCACTGTGCCACCAGGGAAGTCCCTGTTTGTTGTTTTAAGCTGCTAAATTTGAGGTAGATTGTTACACAGCAATAGATAACAAATACACCATTATTTCATTTAAAAATGTTTACATATTCAAAAATACAAACAGACCTCCTAAAATTGTTACTTTTTATGAGTCGTTGAAATGTCAAAGGCACTTGTAAAGCAGAGGATTGCCTAATGATTCATGCCTTACATGTTACAAAATTACAGGCAGTTCTGACTTTGAGCCACCAGTGATACAGAAAATGTGTGGCAGCAACAGATAGAATGAGAAATGCAAGATTAAATCTGGGATTCCAGGATAATTTCTGTAGGTCCTTCCTTCTGGACAATTTATGGTTCTGGTGGAAGCCTAAGAACTCCATTTCCTTAAAATCCTTACGATAAAGAGCAATCACATTTCTTCCTCTCTCTTCATTCCTACATCAGTCTTAAGTTATTAAAGTTAAATTACTTTAAATACCAGCTGGAAAATGCAATGAGCATTTAAGATACAATGTGCAGAGCAGTTTGCCTGGGGCACAGAGTCAATGAAGGGAAGTGTTAGGAGGTCAGACTGAGTAATTGATGTCTTTTTGGTAAATTGATGTCTTTTTGCTCTTGGCCATTAGAGCTGGGATGAGCCATACAGGAGCCATGCACCAGCTGGCCCAATGAAGTGGTAGATTCTAAAGGCAACCTGGGCTGATAGTTCCTCAGACCTGCTGGCCTTGATACCAGTGCTTGCCTGGTGTGGTAAAAATCCCTGTGCATATGGAAGCGCATGTTACAAATACAAATTCCTGAGACTCACCCCTGGGGCTTCTGATTCACTAAGTTAGAGGTTGGGCCACGAAATGTACATTTGTGACTGGCTCCTATGGAGATTCTATGGACATCCAGGTTTAAGATCCAGAGTTCTAAGTGATTCTCCATGGGCTGGCCCTGTTATCCCCAAGTCTTACGTGCTCGTTCTATCTCTCACTCCAAGGCCCGACCATGAACCTGCCCCTGTTAATTCCTGAGGCTCCTGTGTTTCTGGGGACCTACCTGGCTTTTGGGCACATTTTTTCTTATACAGTTTCTGCTCCTTTTGTTTTTTTGATTTGGGCATCACCTGATATTTTGGGAAAGGAATTCCCTCCTCCAAACTTGGTCCTTGGGAACTTCATCCTCAGCTTGGTCCTCACCAGCTCTCAGGGAAGAGTCATATCATTTTGCTTAAATATCATATTTTTAAATTGAGTGCCCCCCTCATTGCACGCGCACACATGCACACACACACACACACACGCACACACACACACACACCACACAAACACACATACTTCCCAAGCTCTCACCCGCCCAGGCAGGGGCCAGTGGAGGATGGAGACCCCAGCTGGTTCCACTTTCTGGTTCTTGAAAGCCTTGTCTGAAGCCCTCCAAACCCACTTATATCTGTCCGCTCCCTTCCCTACAGCACCTTGGCTAGACAAATATGGACATTGAGCTCTGGATTTTGTTGCTTTCAAAAACAGTTTTTTGCTTATAAAAAAATTAAACTCACACAGCAAGAGGAGAGAACGATACAATGAATCCTCATAGACCCATTCACGCAAATTCAATAATTATGAAAAATTTTGCCACATTTCCTTTATCTACTCTTTTTCTCCCTTCTGTTGAATTCTTTTAATTCTTTTAAAGCCAGTTTCAGATATCATGTCATTGTGCATCTACGTATGTCCATATACATTATACATTTCTTAAACATGTTTCTTTTCTAAATCAAGATCCAAACCAGGTCCACAAATTACATTTAGTTGTTTGTCTTTTATATTCATTTCGATGTAGATTTCTCCCCAACCCACAATTTTTTTTTCATGCCACTGACTTGTTGCAGTAACTAAGTCTGTTTCCCTCAGGCTTCTCAATATTCTAGATATGTCTGTCTGGCTCCTTTGGACTGTCTTTCATCTTGATTCCCTCTCTTCCTTGTTTCCAGAGGCTTGATTAGATTGCTTCATTTTTTAGGGAATAGCACCTCAAAGGTGATGCCACAGGCTTGGCCGCGTGGAATACCTCAGAAGGCCTGCAGTATCTGGCTGTTCTGCTTTTAATGATGCTGATTGATCAATGGGTTTATGTGGTGACCACCTGATAGCTCATCCTAAAGTTTCCCATTAACCATTCATCACATTAGTTTCATCCACTGTTAATCCCAAGTGAATTTTGAAGAGGAATTTCTGCGACAACAACACAGCTGGTCCACTGGTTACAATTTACCCACAGCCATCCATTGTACTTCTTTGCTCTGAACCCCCAGGAGATACGGCTTTCACTTGTGGCTGTATTTCCAAGCCCTGGAAAAGGCTTCGTAAACCTTTAATGTGCATTTAAATCTTGTTAAAATGTAGCTCTAATTTAGGAGGCTCGAGATTCTATATTTCTGACAAGCTTCCAGGTTATTCCAATATTACTGACCTGTGGCTACACCTTACAAAGCAAGGCCCTGGTGCATCTCTAATGTCTAAAATCTCACAGGAGCCAGAAGGAGCTACATATAGGCCACTCAGAGAGTTTCAAGAAACTGGCCCTAAGAATGAGGGTGTACATCTAAATTGGGCAACACTATAGGGCTGTCTTTCTGGCAAATCTTCTCTCTTCCAATCTGGAAAACTACTGCTTAGAGACCAATCATGGCCTCCTTCATATGGCTTCTGCCTCCAGTGCCCAAGCCCATGACGAGCCCCTTCCCACAGGGCTGGACCACTTAGACTTAGCCACCTCCTTCTCCTCTCCTCATGCACATCTCTGCCTGAAGTTCTGCAACAAAAGATGGAAAAAGTACAGTGAAAAATGTCCTGTGCTCTGGTGGTCTCCAAAACTTAGTATACTGGGAATTGCATGGACCAGCTTGTGCCGCAGAGGCCTGCCTGCTATCTCCAAAGTACCCTGGGAAAGGTCAGGGCTTTCTGCCAGGACCACCCAGGAAGAACTGACAACATAGGATGCAGGGAAGGGAAGGGCTGTACCAAGACCAGGGTGGATAACAAAAGCAAATCATCCCCAGCAGCAAATGCCACAGACAATTGCCCTAGATTTTTTGCTGTCCAAATCTCAATGCTCCCAATTGGCATCCACTCACTCGTATCTCTTGGCTTGATATCCTAGATCATGGACCAGTTTTAATATCTCCTTTGTCCCACTTAAGCTTTAAGTTCTCTCCAAATATCCTTTTGGGCATTTTGGATCCACCTTCCACTTTTCATTCATATTTTATGGCTCTGCTTATACTTCTGATTTGAGGGGGTGCCAAGCCTTGGACAAAGACAGTTCCCTCCAATCTGTAGCCCTGCAGACCCCATATCCAGCCATATTCAACTCAAGTCTCTTTCTGCAGAAGACCAGTGAGGATGAATTGGAGTTAGAGTGGGGAACATCTCAATTCATAGATTAGGTGGCCCTATGTGTACTGAGGAATTGCTGAAGGTTATCAAACAGGAAAGGGGCAGTCTCATGATATGAGGTTTTTTGAATATGTTTTTCTGGGTCGAGACAGTTTAAAGAGTATTTTGAGGTATCAAAAATGAACATGTCTCATTAAAAATCTCAGAGAGAACATTCTGTTCTGTTGTAGCCCAGCCATGGTCTCTGGGTTCTCATTTTGGCATTCTCCCTTGGGTAAATGTCATCTCTTCCCAGTTTATTTATAGTTCATTTAGACCATCAAAGCAATAATAATCCCCAAAATAGAGAGGGATGGTCTCATGATCAACGGGGTACATGAAAAGCATTTTAATACAGAGTGAAAATGAAGAGGGTGGTTTTAATATAATACCTCACAACCGCCCTCTCATTCACTCCATCAACCCAATTTGTGTAATTTCCTTCAAGACCATGTCTAAAGTATTTTTCTTCTGTAAAGCCATTCATGACTAAACCTACCACATCTTGATACAGGAAGAACTTTACATTTAAAGCTAGGAGGTGGCATGGTACAGATTTTGGAATAAGGCAGATAAAGATTTGAATCCCAGATCTGCTACTTACATTATCCGAAATGAAGGTCAAATTTATCACTTGTATTATGAAGCTATCAACACTGTGGTATCACTAATTGATACATATTTTTAACCCAACGGCATTCTCCCACTACATTCTTGTTAAGATAACCCAGATCTATTCAAATATTGAGTGGAGATTCCTTGATCTCACAGAAGGTGGATCCAGCTCCTGATCTCTACTGGTCATGTGACCTAGTTCTGGCCAATGAGATGGAAGGGGAAGTCTGATGGGGGCTTCTGGGAAAGATCTTTTCATCCCTAAAGTGAGTGCTCTACCTTCTTCCTGCTTTTGAACTTTGCTGTGTAAGAACATGAAACTTTTTACTGTAAGAGGCAGGAAAGTGCAAAAACGCTGACTCAGAGCTCAGAGTTATGAAGCTGCTGACCAAATGCCAGCAATAGTGTCAAGTGCTGCACAGAAAGTGATGAGCCGGTAACAGGCATCATTTCTGCCCTCCTGGAGCTCAGAGTCTAGTGGAAGGAGATGGCAGGTGATCAGACAGCACACAAATAAATATGAAATCACAACTGTGACAAGTGTTTTCAGAAACAGGAGCATGTTGCTGCATTAATAAATCACGGAGAAATGTATCTCCCCAGTATACCTACACCTAACCTGGGAGAGCCGAAGATGCTTCTCTGTGCATGAGATGACGGAGCACGGATCCGAAGGGAGGTTAGGAGCTAGTTAGATGAGGGACAGAAGAGAGTAAGAGTCTTAGGGATATAGAATAGCAAACGCAAAGACCCTGGGTAAGAGGGAACATGATATGTTTGCAATTGCACTTTTATTTTGAAAATTAATTTTATTTGATCAAAATTGTATATATATATGTGTGTGTATATAAACTACACATGTGTATAAAAGTATATATAGTTTTAAAAGTCAAATAATTACCTTGAGTGATAATATTGAAAATAATATTGGTTAATATTATTGAAAAATATCAACCCATGCCTCACTCCACCCCACTTTCCAATCCCACTCCTAAGGGCAACTCTTTTTCATTATTTGAGCTTTCTTTTTCAAATTCTAGCATTTACTTCCATATTTCTAAATACTATGTCGATTGGCTAACCCAGAACACATTTCCGCGACCTCGTTCTGGCCAATGAGGTGAAGGCATTTAGGAGGCTTCTAATGTCAGTGCTGGCATTTCTTTCTTCACAAATGACAGAGTTGAAATGAGCACCACCCTCTCCCCCTTCTTACTGCCTTAAGCATAGATGTAACAGCTAACGTTGAAGGGATCATCTTGTGTCCACGTGAAAAAGGCCAAGAGAATCTCAGAGATGCCAGAACTGAGGGTCAGCTCCAAAGCAAGTGCCAGCTAACTTTCAGACCTTTTTTTTTTAAAATGAGAAAAACTAAATCCTATTTTTCTAAA
Organism: Balaenoptera acutorostrata; assembly: GCF_949987535.1. NCBI lineage: Eukaryota > Metazoa > Chordata > Mammalia > Artiodactyla > Balaenopteridae > Balaenoptera > Balaenoptera acutorostrata. The sequence goes on along the minus strand of NC_080080.1, from coordinate 35,525,512 downwards.
CTACTGCTAATCAGCCTTGATATTACTAGCTGCCCAAAGAATTCCTAATTGATGTTTGGTTGCTAGATCCTGATGTATGAGTTGTAGGCAACAGCTATTGACTTTCTGTTATAGTAGATGATGATTTAACTCTTTCACAACCTTCCACATCCTCCTCACCCACACAATACCAGTATCTTACTCCTTCCATCTTCTCAGGTGAGGTTTATCACCAGTTTTAGTAAATTATCATTCAGTAATTCTATTATGATGATCATATGAATATTACTCACTGTTGAGCCAAGTATGTAGAAGATTAATTTGATTATATTTCCATTCTCGTATAATTTTCCCCCTGGAGCTACTGAATGCTAAATATTTGCTTAATTTTCTCTGTACCTATTCCTAATACCTTTCACACCCTCAGAGAGTTTCTCAATATAATTTTCCACAGTGTTAAACTTAATATTTGGATTCAACCTGCCGCACTCCCCACCCACCTGGAGGCCTCTGTTGGATGAGAGAGTTTAGTTGCTCTCTAAGCCTGCTAAAAAGCCATCATTTTCCGACATCCCTTGAACTTTCTCCTCTGTTGCCTCACCTCTTTTCTGAGTCCTAAGACTATCTCTTGGTTCTTTGTGTTCTCCCATGCCTTAATGGATCACATTGTCTAATATCTTTTTGAGAAAGGGTGCATGAGAGGTAATTTTTAGAACTTGAGCTTCTGGAATTGAATTTTATTCTACTTTCATACTTCATCAATAACTTGTCTAGGCATATAATTTAGTATTTAAAGGTATTTTCCCCCCCAATATCTTCAAGCTGGCAGTGTTGTTGAGTGAGTTAATACATTCTTTTTTTTTTTGGACCGTGCCATGTGACTTGTGGGATCTCAGTTTCCCAACTAGGGACTGAACCTGGGTCATGAAAGTCCGGAATCCTAACCACTAGGCCACCAAGGAACTCCCATTTTTTTCTTTTTCTTTTTTTACAAAAACCTTTCACTAATTTTAAGGTTGCATAACCCTTCCTTGATCAGCAGCCCAACCCATCTCCACAAAAACCCAACAGAAGTAGGCATGTCATTGCAGGAGGCAGGAGGAATGTCTTTTGAGGTGTTTGTTCTCAGCGGTTCCATCCAGGCACTGCTTTTCCTTGGGTGGCTCTTTGCATCTTGGGGCATACACCACCCATCCATGAGCTCTGGGAAACAGTCTGGATAGATCTGAGCACTCCAAGGATATTGACCTTCTGGTCTTCTCTCATGGCCAGAACACGTCAATGAGGAAAAGGCAAGAAGTTCTAAGATAAAAGGAGGTCCAGGGTGTTACCAAGAGGCCCATACGTTGCTTTGTTTACGCTGAGAACTGCTTGCTCCCGAGGTGGCAGTTCTAACACTCCGCTCCTGCAGCCTATTTTTCTCCTGCGGAACAGCTCGTTACCTGGGTGACAGGCACCAACAGCCCCAGCTGTGAGGGGCGCAGCCCAGCCTCCACTGCTCTTTCTCCAAGGTGCCCAGCAGCACCCCCGGCTCAGGTCAGCCCGACCGTGCCGTCTGGAGTCTACAGCCAGAAGTCCCATCGCCTCAGGGATTCCTGCAGTTGGTAGGGAGAGCTTTGTCCCAAGAAAGGGAACAAGGGAAAAGAGAGAAAGAAGAAAGGGAGAAAGACAGAGAGACAGACAGAAGGGGGGGGGGACATGGAAGGAAGGAAGGAAGGAAGAGGGAGGGAGGGAGGAAGGAAGGAAGGGGGAGAGAGGGAGGGAGGAAGGAAGGAAGGAAGGGGGAAGGGAGGAAGGAAGGAAGGGGGAGGGAGGGAGGGAAGAAGGAAGGAAGGAAGGAAGAGGGAGGGAGGAAGGAAGGAAGGAGGGAGGGAGGAAGGAGGGAGGGAGGGAAGAAGGAAGGAAGCTTTTTTCTTATTCTTGATCGTTTGTGTCTAAGCAGTTTCCTCTTTGCTTATTTCATTTTATTTTCATTTCATTCATCTGGGCTAGAAAGTTCAGCCAGCCATTTTATGAGAATTGCTTCAGTTTACACTATTTAGAGCCCACTGTGCTGACCACTAGGTGGGTCATATCAATCAGAAGACTTATAATACTTGAGTTTTTAAAAAATCATATTCTCTCTTTTCTCTGATAATTCCCTCCCCAACATTTTTCCATTCTCTTTTTCTGAAACACCTCTTAGTCACATATGAGACCTACTTGACTGATCCTGCAATTTTGCCATTTGTTCTCTTTCACTCTCTATTTTGTTGTCTTTTTGTTCTACTTCTTGGGAGGCTTCCTAGATTCTATCTCCAAATATAGAGAGGCTCTATTTCAGCTTTTATATTTTAACGTCCACAAGCCCTTTTTGCTTCTCTGACGGTTGTTTTATTGCTTTTAAATAGTATGCTGGTGCTCACTTTGGCAGCACATGGCAAATGCGCAAGGATGACATGCAAATTCATGAAGCATTCCATAAAAAAAAAAAATAGTATGCTGTTCTTGTTTCATGGATGCAATATCTTCTCATATTTTAATTATAGAATCTTTATTCCATCCTTATACCACCTGTTTTCCTCAAAATCACTGTTTTACTTACATTTTTGTTCTGGTCTTTATACTTCATTTTGGAGGCTTTTCTCAAATGTCTGGTGACACCTAACCTCATATCTATATTTAAGAGTGTCACATAAAAAGCTTCTTAGAAGCTCTATGTGTGAGGGTGGGACTTGTTGACTGATGGACTTTGTTGAAAGGGGATCTGGTAGAGAATAGTCCCTTTCCTTCCCCCCTTTCTTCCTCTCTTTTCTTTTCTTTTCTTTCCTCTCTTCTTTCTTTCTCTCTCACTCTCTCTTTTTTCCTGATTGGGAAACACCCACATCAGTATCTGTAGGTCTTTCCTCTAGGGCCTTATAATTAATCCAAAGAAAGATCCTCTCATCTCCTACCTTGAGGAGAGGCATGGCTGGCAGTGGTATAAGCTGGCTGGTATATTGTGGTATAAGTGGTATATTCCTGGCTCACTGGGCTGGGTGGAGGAAGCTAGGAGATGGTATCTCACTGATTAGCATGTGGCCTTCACATACTCTCCCTTTTATAGGTCCAATGCCTCACTCCTGATGGTTCCCTCGATGTACCCAAGCCTGTGGTCTTCCTGGTTCAATTTGTCTAGAATACACTTCTGTCTCCTGACAGCATGGAGGAGGGATGGTGTTATGGGCTGAACTGTGCCTCCCCTAAATTCATATGTTGAGGTCCTAACCCTCAGTAGAGGCATACTCCATTTTATTGCACTTCAATTTACTGTGCTTTGCACATATTGTATTTTTTACAAATTGATGGTTTGTGGCAACCCTGCATCAAAGTCTGTTGGCACCATTTTTCCAGCAGCATTTCCTCACTTTTTGTCTCTGTGTCACATTTTGATGATTTTTGCAATATTTCAAACTTTTTCATTATTATTATATTTGTTATAGTGATCTATGATAGGTGATCTTCGATGTTACTATTGTAATTGTTTTGAGGCACCATGAAATATGCCCATATTAGATGACAAACTTAATAGATAAATGTTGTGTGTGTTCTGACTTCTCCACTGACAGGCCATTCCCCCATCTCTCTCACTCTCTTCAGGCCCCCCTATTCCCTGAGATGCAACAATATTGCTATTAGGCCAATTAATAACCCTACAGTGGCCTCTAAGTGTTCAAGTGAAAGGACAAGTCACACATCTCTCACTTTAAATCAAAAGCTGAAAATTATTAAGCTCAGTGAGGAAGGCATGTAGAAAGCTGAGTCAGGCCAAAAGCTAGCCCTCTTGTGCCGAACAGTTAGCCAAGTTGTGAATGCAAAGAAAAAGTTCTTGAAGGAAATTAAAAGTGCTACTCCAGTGAACACATGAATGGCAAGAAAGTGGAACAAAATTATTACTGATATGCAGAAAGTTTTAGTGGTCTGCATAGAAGATCAAACCAGCCACAACATTCCCTTAAGCCAAAGCCTAATCCAGAGCAAGGCCCTAATTCTCTTCAATTCTATGAAGGCTGAGATAGGTGAAGAAGCTGCAGAAGAAAAGTTTGAAGCTAGCAGAGTTGGTTCATGAACTTTAAGGAAAGAAGCCATCTCTGTAACATAAAAGTGCAAGGTGAAGCAGCAAGTGCTGATGTAGAAGCTGCAGCAAGTTATCCAGAAGATCTAGCTAAAATAATTTTTTAATAAATTTATTTATTTATTTATTTATTATTTTTTTTCTTTTTGGCTGCGTTGGGTCTTTGTTGCGTGCGGGCTTTCTCTAGTTGTGGCGAGCGGGGGCTACTCTTCTTTGTGGTGCATGGGCTTCTCGTTGCAGTGGCTTCTCTTGTTGTGGAGCACGGGCTCTAGGTGTGCGGGCTTCAGTAGTTGTGGCACACGGGCTTAGTTGCTCTGTGACATGTGATATCTTCCCGGACCAGGGCTCAAACCCGTGTCACCTGCATTGGCAGGTGGGTTCTTAACCACTGCGCCATCAGGGAAGTCCCTCTAGCTAAGATAATTAATGAAGGTAGCTACACTAAACATCAAACTTTCAAGGTAGATGAAAAAGCCTTGTATTGGAAGAAGATGTCATCCAGAACTTTCATAGCTAGAGAGAAGTCAACGCCTGGCTTCAAAGGCTGACTCTCTTAATAGAGGCTAATGCAGCTGGTGACTTGAAGTTGAAGCCAATGCTCATCTACCATTCTGAAAATCCTAGGGCCCTATGCTAAATCTCTGACTGTGCTTGATAAATGGATTAACAAAGCCTGTATGACAGCATATGTGTTTATAGCCTGGTTGATTGAATGTTTAAGTCACTGTTGAGACCTACTGCTCAGAAAAAAAAAGATTCATTTCAAAATATCGATGCTCACTGAAAATGCACCTGGTTACCCAAGAGCTCTGATGGAGATGTACAATGAGATAAATGTTGTTTCATGCCTGCTAACACAACATCCATTCCACAGCCTATGGATCAAGGAGTCATCTCAGCTTTCAAGTCTTACTATTTAAGAAGTACATTTCATAAGGCTATAGCTGTCACAGACAATGATTCCTCTGATGAATCTGGACAAAGTAAATTGAAAATCTTCTGGAAAGGATTCATCATTCTAGATGCCATTAAGAACATTCATAATGAGGTGACTCATGGAAAGAGGTCAAAATATCAACGTTATCAGGAGTTGGGAAGAAGTTGCTTTCAATCCCCATGAATGACTTTGAGGGGTTCAAGATTTCATTGGAGGAAGTAACTGCAGATGTGGTAGAAATAGCAAGAGAGCTAGAAATAGAAGTAGAGCCTGATGATGTGACTGAATTGCTGCAATCTGATGATAAAACTTTCATGAATGCTGAGTTGACCAAAGAAAGTGGTTTCTTGAGATGGAATCTACTCCCGGTGAAGATTCTATGAAGACTGTTAAAATGAGAGAGAGAAGTACATTCTCATGATGGGTGTGGCAGGGTTTCATAGTCACTTACAACTCTTTTGCCAAAAGAATCAAAACAATTGGGTAACAGAGGTAATTGCATGGTCAATGATTTTAAATGGTCCACGGAGGACCTTATCCTTCACAAACTAACCAATCAATGTCGCAGTAGGTAGCCAATCAGGGGATACTAAGTGATGCAGTCAAAGTTGAGTTATTAGATATTGGAGAGGAAGAAAGGAATCTTGGCCACCATTGACCAAAAAAAGGAAAGGGTTGCCCACAAATTCTGGTTTTGTTTGCACAAACAAATCTGGGACAGTTTGGTAAAAGCTTTTGGATAGTTTTGGAAATGGCTTCCCATTAAAGATGGCAGATTGGCCCATACTTGTTTATGTTCATTGTCTCCTGAAAAGGACAGTAAAGGAACATAAAAGGATAAATCCACAGGGACAAAGAGGATGGAGGTGGGGTCATCTGCAAAGGATATATTTCAACACATTTCTGGAAGATGGTCTGGATGGAAGAGTGGAAACTGTTTTGTTTTGGGTTTTTTTTAATTAATTAATTAATTTATTTATTTATTTTTGGCTGGGTTGGGTCTTCGTTGCTGCGCGCAGGCTTTCTCTGGTTGAGGCGAGCGGGGTTACTCTTTGTTGCGGTGCGCGGGCTTCTCATTGTGGTGGCTCCTCTTGTTGCAGAGCACAGGTTCTAGGCACGCAGCCTTCAGTAGTTGTGGCACATGGGCTTCAGTAGTTGTGGCGTGTGGGCTCTAGAGCGCAGGCTCAGTAGTTGTGGTGCAGGGGCTTAGTTGCTCCGCGGCATGTGGGATCTTCCCGGACCACGGCTCGAACCCGTGTCCCCTGCATTAGCAGGCGGATTCTTAACCACTGTGCCACCAGGGAAGCCCTGGAAACTGGTTTAACAGAACATCGGAAGCTACTCTAATGTCATCCTAGAGGTCAGTAAAGAAACAGCCCAAGAGATTATTCTATAAAACACCAGATAGGTCTGGGTCTTGGAGATGCCAGAGATCATGAGAGAGAGAGATGTTGATGAGAGGTCTCAGGATCCCAGAAGTGAGGGAGAGGTGACAGGTCGAGAGCTGAGTGAATGTGGGTATTTGGAGTTGTTAGATCCTCAGCTCAGGTGCCCTGTGCCACTTCTTGGAGCCAGGTGATTACAACTCCAGCAGGAAAAACAGGAGAGAGGCTTGTGCATCAGGCAGAAAGAAGGGCAGGAGTAAGGCACCTACAGGAAAGAAAGAAGGAGAAACTGCATACCGAGCAGAGACCCATCTGGATCCCTTCTCCTGAACTGCTTTGAGAATACTGGCAGCCAGGTGAGTTTTCCCTCAGGCAAGAGATAGCAGATACTTCTCTTGAGATGCTTAAGAGCCCAGAAGAAAAGACCTCTAGTTTCTGATATTTGGGGGATCTTCCTAAGGAAAGGTGAACTTTTTATCTGATCACCACACAACGAGCCCACCAATAAGCAAGCACACTCCCTCCCACCCCTATATGTAGTTTCCAGTGGGGTTTTATGACCTCATTCTTAAGTAAGAAGGGAGAGTCAAAGGTTTGCAAACATTTGATGAAAGCCTCCAACATGATGAAATTTCAGAATATTAGGTAACCAAGGCACATAATCATGAAATTTCAGAATATTAGAAATAAAGAGATTATTCTATACGTTTTTAGAAAGAAAAATTCCAGATCACAAAGGAATGGGAATCAAGATGACATCCGAATTCTCAATGGCAACATTGGATGCTAGAAGATAAAAGAGCAATTTTTATGAACTTATGAATGAAATATTTCAACTTAGAATTCTACACTTGGTCAAACTCTTTAAAAAGTAAGAGTTGAATAAAGACATTTAAAATTTTACCTTCTGTACCCATTCTTGGGCTATTACTGGAACATATGCCATGGAAAATGAAGCAGCAAACAAAGATAAAAGGCACAGGACAGAGAAATGTGGTTCTTACTCTGGAGATGTCCCAGGATGACAACTGAGTAGCAGGTCCAGAGAGGAAATTATCTCCATTGGAAGAGAAGGACAGTGGACTTTGGAGGGATGTTTCCGGTGGGGGGGGGCGGGGGGGGGAATGGGATTGATTGTTTGATCATTTGGAAAATAAATGTGACAGTTATTTGATAGACATGTTGTAGAAAAAATATCAGGTTGGAAACATCACAAACTGAGTAAACAGATAAAAGGTTTTTATAAGAAAGAAAACAACCATAGTTGCTCTATTGTGACTAGTATTTGCACAGTCACTGACTACTTGCTATCCCTAAACTGTGAAAGAGATATATTGGATGAATGGTGGAAGATGAAACTAGATGGGGTTTGATAGAGTTAAGTCCTTATCTAAGGCAACAGGTGGACAAAGCACATCATCTAAATAGATAAATCAAGGGATAGCTGTGTAAATTATTTAGAAATAGGAAGGTAATGACAGAATAGATAGCTAAAAGTGGAATTTGGTAGCCTCTAGACAGGAGGTTAAGAAGGCAGAGGAGAGGTGGGTACTGCATTATCTTGAAGTATCGTATTATCTTTAAAAAGTAAGCGTGTGTGCTTATACTGTCTTTAAAAAGTAAGAAAAAATTTTGAAATTCATTTGTTGAGAATGAAACACAGAACAGCCAAACCTTGTCTCATAATGTAATTTTCATTATGATCCATACAGGTTAAAATAGAAGTTGTTTCATCTCTGTCAATGTAGTATTAATTCGAAATAAATCATGATAAGCTTTCCATGCCCTCTTTATTTCTACAATTCATATGCATGGGCTAGATTCCTGTCGGAACTTCCACAGATACTCATTGGAAGTAGTGGTTATAAATTACACGTTTGCAAATTCGTTGTTCCCAACCAGGAGAAACAAAACTGCAAAAAAGTCAGTTTCATTCTGAATTGTTTACTTGGCAACCATATTAAGCTGGAAGGATAAATCTCCTTTGTAATCGCTGCTTCTATTGAATTACAATGTAAATGTTGACGCTTGCCTGGAAACGTCAAATGACAACAGGTTTATGGGAGGGATTCAGTGGTTTGCAGCTCTGGAATCCCAGGCTGCCGAGTTAAGATGGAAGAGGTGTGCCTGAGCCATATTAGCGTCTGTTCGACCACATTTCTTCAGCCCATCAAAACCACGCCACTCCCTATCCGTCTAGGTCATGAAAGGATGCTCACCTATTTGTAAATCTAGTAATCTATCGTATCTGTTACACATCGGGACACAAAAAGTGTTTGTTGTGGATAAGTATGTTAAAAATGCAATTACGTAACAGACTCGGCGATCTTTGTGTTTTTCTCCTCCTCTGAGCACAACATACACTTTAGTCCCGTACTCTTCCGACACTGTCAAACAGTCCTCTTAATGCGGGTATTAAAAGCCTTGTGGTGGTGCGGTGCATTTGATTCCGGTTGGCTTGGGATCCCCGAGTTCAGCTCTCCTTAGTCCTTCCGTTTGACCCACAATCCCTAGTGGTTGCAGGTGTTGCTTTTTTTCCTGTTAACTTCTCTCCCTCAATCCCCCCCCACCCCCCCGCCAAACCCCCAACCCCCCTTCCCAGGCCGGCCTCCGGGAAGAAGGGAAACGTAGCATGAAGTCTACTCGAAGCACTGACCCTCAGCTCCCACGGGCTGCCGCAGAGCTGCAAGCGTGCCGCCGCTGCTCTCAGGTAAACTTCGGAGTGAGTTACCTGCACTTGGAGAAGGGCCTTACCTGAGCGCGCCTCTGCCAATGGCAGCGCACCTGAGGGAGCCCCGCAGCCAATCACCGCGCAGCTCGTCCCTCGGGCTTGTACCCTTTAGTGAAAGAATTCAGCTCCTTGCGAGAAAGTTACCTGTGGCCGCCCAAGTCCGCCACTTTGTGCTCTGTGGCTACCCACTGCCACGATCCGGGAGGACTCCGCGCCGCCCGGCCGCCTCCGAGCTCGGGCCCCATGTGAGGGGGGCCCCCCCTTATCCCACCTTTCCGGCTAGGTGAGGGCGCGAGCGGGCGAGCGAGCGAGAGTGGTGAGGGGGGACGGAAAAGCAGAATTACCTGTAGCTCTTGTTCTGCCATCTCGGCGCTCTCACACACCTTCACCTGCACAGACTTGAAAGTCCAGTTTCACCAGAGGCTGAGGCTCCAGGAAAAGGGGAGCGAGTTCATTGGATCAAACATGTCACAAGAGTCGGACAAGTAAGTGGATCACACGCGCCGGCTGCTGCTACTACCACTTTGGGCTGATGGCAACTGGTTTGTTATGTTTTTTGGTTTTTGGTTTTTTTTTTTTTTTTTTAGGTTGCTATTGTTGGTTTTTTTTTTTTTTTTCCTTCTTTCTTTTTTCTTTTTCTTTTTGGTGTATCCAGACTTTTCCAGATTATGTTTCTACCCTGGTTAAGGGGAGACACCCTGCAAGAATATGAATGTTTAATACCCCCTTTGGGCCTTGATAGTAAAAGTAGGTTTTCCTCTTTCCTTCCTCCCTTACGAATGATCTCAGCCCCGGTCTCCCAGGACGAATCCTTGTATATTGGCAGAGGTTTTGGTAGAAGAGGGCGGGAGGCCTGTTATTCTCCCTCTCTTTTAGTTGCTCCCACCGCTTCAGGCTCTTAGTGCCATTTGGAAATTCAGCTGAGTTCCTTCGATTAGCCCAAAGGGCCTGCTGGAAAAGCGGGTCTTGGCGGCTTTTGTGCGAGCGCAACAAAGAGCCTTTATCCTGAAGCAGAAACGGCCATCTTCCCGCACCGGGCCGGATGGTGTGCGTGTGCGCGCCCGCGTGTGCGCCCCCGACGGGAGGCGAGGTGCCGGGCGGCCCGGGTCTCGGGGGCCGCGGAGGCCGCCCCCACCGCTGTGCCTCCGCCCCCTCCCGCCCGCCCCCGAATGGCTTGGCCATCTTACGCAGGTGCGGGAGGACTGGACCTTTCGGGAACGAGGGGGATTGATTTGAGGCCCGAGTTTGCGCCACGGTCAGGCGCTACGGGGCGCCTGCAACTTATCGAGTCAGCCCCGCCCGGACAGCCTCCGCGGCCCCGCGAGCTCGCCGCCCTCCGAGGCCCGGCCGGCCCAGGCGCCCCGCTCCGGAGGCCGCCACCTCGGGCGTGGCTAGCGGGACGGAGCGAGTGCGCCGGGGCCTCCCTAGGCGACTCTCGCCTGAAAAGGCGGGGAGCCCGGCTTCCCGCGCCTCCTAAGGCCAGCCGGGGGGCGCGTGCGCCCCGTCCGGGACGGGAACTCTAGCCGCGCCGGGGCTCGGCAGCCTGAGCCGCGGGGCGCCGGGCCCGGGTCCCGTCTCGTCCAGGCGGCCGCCCAGCAGGCCTGGCCCCCGCCTCCCGGCCGGCTTTGTGCTGCCAGGGGGAGGTGGGGCGGAGGGCGGGAGCGAGCGGGGGCCGGAGGTGGGTCCCGCGGCCCTGCCCGGGATTCGGTGGCGACGCTGCCTTCCCCCTCCAGGCGGGCGCGTCCTGGGCTGGGAACGGGCTGCGTCCTATCGGGAGTGCGTGGAGGCCACCTTTCCGCTTTTCCTGGTCGCTTTACCCCGGCGGTGCGGCCACGCCAAGGAGACCTTCCTCAGGGCGTTTCCACGGGGGGGGGGGGGTGCTGCCGGCGCCTCTTCTGGAGAAGTGGCCTGGGACCCGTCCCAAACCGAGGGACCCTGAGGGGGGCAGCGGGAATGCCTTGTGGACCTGTCCAGGGATGGAGGGGACCATCCTCAAAGTTAAGCCCCGGGTAGGGTAGGTGTAGCTAACGTTACAGGCTATCATACTTAAGAAAAACTACCAGATATTAGTACCACTTTGCCCACTAATGAAAAATTAAGTGCGAGCTACACACCGGAGGGGAGGACCTAGTCACAATACAAACACGGGACGAGGTCGGGAGCAGGGGTGGGACTGGGAAAGTGTGGGATTGCTTGAGTGTACCCCCGCTCCCACCCCAAATTCTCTCTGTAGCCTTTAAGAACTCACTACTCGAGTTTGAAAACTTAAGTAGCCAAAAGCCGAGATGGCAGCACGGTTTTTTTGTTTTGATCTTCGTGTCAAAAATGGTTGCAAATCTAGTGAATATTGGATAAGTCTTATTGTAATTCCTTAATTAAATCACACGATTAACATTCGGTTGCACCACTTCGTTTTGTGATACAACGGGACTCGAATTTAGAATGAAAACGGATTGGCTTTTATTTTAACCGATTGTACTTAGCACCAATGAAGATAATTTATTTAGTATTGAAAATAAGTTCTAATATAGTCAATATTGTGTTAACTTTGGTGACGGATTGTAACTAGATTTATTTTGCGGATCGTTTCGTGACCTATATAGACATCAAATCACTATGTTGTACACTTGAAAATAATATTTGAATGTGAATTATACTTCCATTAAAAATAAATTTAAAGAAAGAAAATAAGTTCGGAACACTAGCAATCTAGTTCACTGCAATACATTACCTAATTTTTATGGGTAATAACTATCTAGGGTTATGTATACTTACATTTAATGAAAGTAACTTTTATCTAGTGATGGTTTCCAAGACTTCATTTTGTTTCCTGGGAAAAGTAATACTAACAATACCCCAAAGAGACTGTTGAACCCCATTTACGTCTCTTTGCTTAGACCATGGAGAAATGCTTGAAATTAATAAATAATTTTTGGATCATTTTTGCAGATTCTAGCCTAGTTTTCTTAATGGCTGGCTGGCAGGGGTGGGCCCAGGTTTTATGAGCTTGAAGCTTATGCAATTGTGTTAGGTGGAGTAGGGGTGAGGGCTCTAAAAAAAAAAAAAAGAACATGTGAGCCTGTTTCTGGAGCTTCCTGCCAGAGCAAACGGGAGTTCTGGAGCTTGAACTTTATCAACTTTTCAGTAAATCCCTGTAGGAGGCTTGTCTGTATTTTCTGGAACTAACCTAAAAGAATACACAAAGGACTTTTTTTTTCTATAAACCCATCAAAGTGTAGGCAAGCTTTTGGATAGCATACGAAGATAATTCCAGTTAGCAAGTCTGGACTGAAGTACCATCATCTTTTTTATAGTTGTGAACTTTTCAGATTGACACGATCTGCTTTTTATGTTCTGCAATGTTGATGCTATCGCTATTTAAAACAAAGTATTTTTAGGACAGTTTGTCTTTGTACATATTTAGAATTTTTCTACTCCCCCTTTCTAACATTTTATGAAGATTTATGATCTTTGTCAACAAGCATGTGTATTCTAGCAGCCCAATGATAGATTTAGAAACTCTTATTTTACTGCCAAAATATTCAGAATATATATATATGATTTATTTGAAACTCACAGGTGTTTTTCATTACCTATATGTGTTTTCTGATTACCTACCATTTGCAACACATTCAGATAGGTATTATAGGAGAATAAAAAGACATATAAAGTGGGCCATGTCCTCAAGGGACTTACACTCTAGCGGAAGATGAAACAGGAACAGATATTACATAAATCCCCCTTCTCCCTACCCACCCCACTTTTGCCTTAGGACAATTACCTTTAGTCATTCTGTGTGTTTTATCTTAAGGAGTCCAGCCATTATTCTAAAAAGGAAAATGTCCAAAGTTATAGATACTTCATGTGGGTAGCATTTCAAGTAATGGGATGAAATATTTTAATTAATCTTTCTACTCTTTAGTTTTATAAATGGATATGTTTCCATGTAGCTATATAATTTTTTTTCTTTTTTTTGGCCACGCCACACAGCTTGTGGGATCTTAGTTCCCCAACCAGGGATTGAACCCGGGCCACAGCAGTGAAAAAGCATGGAGTCCTAACCATTGGACCACCAGGGAGTTCCCTATATTATCTTTTTTTTTTTTTTTTTTTTTTTTTTTCATTAAATGCACACTTTACTATCAAGAAACAATTATGTACAATCACTATAAGTTCTTCTCAAACTTGTATAAAGTTTACCTTAATTAAACTTAAATGGCTAATTAAATAATACGTATCCTATATTGTCTTTTAAGATCACCAGTACTGAGTTAATCATATCTTCCTCAAAGCAATAAAAATACCCACTCATTTATTCAACAAATAAATCTTGAGTGCCACTATATACTGAGCATTGATCCTGGCATTGAGATTCATTAGCAAATAGAACAAACTCCCTGCCATTGTGGTGCTACCATTGTAGTGCCAGGAAACAGTAAATCAGTAAAGAAGGAAATACATAACAAGTTAGATGATGATAAATGCTACAAAGGAAAGCAAAGCAGGCTAATGGGATTGAGAATAACGGGGAATTATTTTATATAAGGTGGTCAGGGATGGCCTCTCTGATGAGATGACCTTTGAGCAGAAACCTGAAGTGAGATCAAGCACTGAAGATACTTGGGATAAGAGTGTTACAGGCAGATGGATGAGCAAGTGCAAAGACCCTGAGGTGGGAGAGTACTTAGCATATTCTAGGATCAGAAAGGAGCCCAGTGTGGGTGAATCAGAGACTTAGAGAGACAGCGGTCCCATTAAGTAAACTAAGATAATCAATTCTCTACTTAATAGTCCAGATACTCGTACACTCAAAACCAGACAACATTATACTTATAAATGGTCCTGGCAGTCAAGAGGGGAGTAAATAAAGAATCAGCTAATAGTGTCAGTCTTGTTTCTTTCCCCAGGTATCACCAGTTTAATGGCTAGAGTCCAGCGTTCTCTTCCCTACAATGGATCAAATCTTGCACGCTTCTTAATTTAGAGATGAAAAAAATGCATACATACTGGATGACCCCTGGGAATTAGAACTGAAGAAGAGGGACCAACATGGTGTTTGCTCTGACACTCATACCTGTCTAAACCTCTTAATTTAACCTGCCACCCTTCCTAGCTATCTCAACCCTAAATTAGCCTCCAGTTTGCTCTTTTTTTCTCTCATCCGCATTCAATTTCTGCAAACTTGTATCCATCAGAAAACAGACTGGGCCACTGTGTTTGGAAGTGAGACATTGCAAACAGTGTGCTTTGTTTAGTTTTGCATCTTCAGTGAAATAAACTAATGTACAGGCAAAATTAACTTACCTGAAAAATAAGAAAATGCTAGACAACAATATAGAAGTCTGGACTGATTGAAAAAAAAGGTTGAAGATAATTATGTATGTGCTTAGTAATAGGAATGTCCATAGGCATTCTTTAAGTCACTGCAACACACTCATCTGATTACAAAAATATATCACCTGAGGCACTTGGTAAAACTACACTCCCTGTGCCCCACCCCAGAGCTATGGAATCAGATTCTCCGGAGAGGGGCCGGGGCATCTGCATTGGGTTTTACTTAGCAAAATAATGCTTTAAGTGAGTACTTTACATAATAACTTCAATTTATATATACCTTCTCAGTTACATAATAACTTCAATTTATATATACCTTCTCAGCATATAAGTGAAATGAAACCTGTGGGTTTTATGTTCATTATGCTACTTCTGGATGAGCAGCTTCTGATATTTTAACTAGGGTTTAAGAGTTCTTAGGCCTTCTCTCAATATTGTTTACTTTCAATGTGTTGCTGAACTGTCCCTTCTGGAAGAATGGGATCCTTTTGACAAGTCATATATTTCCAGAGCTGCTAAACACCTGATTTGGAGTGATGTCACCCATGTGGCCTTCTGCCAGGCCCAAAGTTAAAAGGTCAAACTCAGATTTTAGGCTGGATCCCACTCACTAGGGAGCTGGGTTGGAGTTAGAAGGCCAAACTTGTCCTTCCATAGTTTTACATTAGAAGATAAAATTCATGTTCATTTTTCTGGGCACAGTTATTTCATTGAATTTAGATTCTATTTTGTAGCACAAAGTCAAAGATAACGAGTTCTGATCTGTACAATCTGATGCTGGTCCTTGGTGAAATATTTAATGCGATGATGGTTGCAGTCTCATTTCTAGGGCTAATGGTAGCTTTAAGTATTACCCTAACAAGATGGTACTAGGCTTTCTGTTGATCTGTAATTAGGTCCTGTTTTAAACCAACCGCAGAGACTAGGCCACCCAAATGGACCCAGTGCCATCTGATTTAAGGAGGATTAAAAGTAGTGAGGTGGATGGACCTAGAGTCTGTCATACAGAGTGAAGTAAGTCAGAAAGAGAAAAACAAATACCGTATGCTAACACATATATATGGAATCTAAGAAAAAAAAAAAAAAGGTCATGAAGAACCTAGGGGCAGGACAGGAATAAAGACGCAGACCTACTAGAGAATGGACTTGAGGATACGGGGAGGGGGAAGGGTAAGCTGGGATGAAGTGAGAGAGTGGCATGGACATATATACACTACCAAATGTAAAATAGATAGCTAGTGGGAAGCAGCCGCATAGCACAGGGCATAGCACAGGGAGGTCAGCTCGGTGCTTCGTGACCACCTAGAGGGGTGGGATAGGGATGGTGGGAGGGAGGGAGATGCAAGAGGGAAGAGATATGGGAACATATGTATATGTATAACTGATTCACTTTGTTATAAAGCAGAAACTAACACACCATTGTAAAGCAATTATACTCCAATAAAGATGTTAAAAAAAAAAAAAAGTAAGTGCTGGAGCAGTGATGCAGAGCTGTATCCAGCAATTTCTACTATACTCTGCAAAGTCAAACAGAGCATTTATACATATGGCCAAGTAAGTCAAACATACATAGAAACATTTATACAACACCACCACCCAAGAACCCCAAGAAGTATTTGTTTGAAATCTATAGATAATTTAAACAAGATTATTATTTTGATGTTAGGTTATTAAATGTAGGTTTTTTTTAAAGACTTAGGTAACTCAAGCAAATGCTTTGGTTCCTCTCTGTGACTTTGATACAACCAGGCATACATTTCAGGTTAAAAAATAAACAATTTGGTTAAATTTTATTTTCCCTCTTATTTCGTCCTTAGTCTGAAACAACATTTTTTTCCCCTCTTTCCCTCCCTCCCTCCCTCCCTTCTTTCCCTCCTTGGTCTGTCTCCTGATGCCACTTTGCTGATTTTTTTCCCTCCCATATTACTTGATAGGAATTGACACGTGCACTTCCTCCATGCAGAGATATCAATATGAATCTGATTTTAGGTGTTCTTTTAGTCAGTGAACTTTGCTGTGTTCTCTTAGGACTTATAGCAGCAGCAACCCATTCTTGTTACCTGAGCCAAGAGTTAAGATGATGGCAGCAAGGGATGGTGCCTTATCTAATTCAAGTCAACTGAGTTTAACCTTGGAAAATGTTTACTTTTAAGTTCTTCTTAGTATAAGGCAAGCCTTGTCCTAAATTAGTCCTCACCCATGATCCCTGGTATTCACTTTGGGGTGCAGGCACTCTCTTCCTTTTCAAAAGGTGTTCAAGGATTCCTGCTCAATTATAAAAAGTGAGGTCTAAGCTGAAACAGGGTAGTGATTGGCAAACTCGTCCAGGAAAAATTCCTTAGCGAGCAGCAACAGGCTGAATAGGAATTTCTGCTTTGGCCCAGGAGGATGAGTGGGTTGCTTAGTAACAACAACATACACCTGGGAGTCCCTCAGACAGCTTCACAGGTCTTCAAATTGAAGCCTCCGAAATTCAGATTCACTCCACCTGCCCTGCGTATTTCCATCCATTAGAGAAGTCCTGGCTCCTTGGTTCCATTTTATTTATCCATCCATCCATCCATCCATCCATCCGTCCATCCTCCATCACCAGAAAATTACATTTTATGCTGTAAGTCTTTTAATGGTCTGTGGTAGAAAGGACTGGGTTATAATGGGGGAAGTGGGATAGAAGCAAGGAAGTACTTCTTTAGGGATCTACCCCCAACTCCCACCCCCATTTATACTGGGAAGAGAATTAAGTGTTTTAGCTTGATGTGTTCTGGTGAGTAGCAGGATTAAAGTAATATTATCTTTAAAAACAGCACATTTTGATTTGCTATATAAAATGCCCACCAAGCATACATTTTTAGAGCTCTGTGGAAAGTACTTAAAAAGCTGATACATTTCAGGGGATTTCGATGTACATTTTGAGAATCTGTCGGGGTTATGGAGATTGACCGAGCATTTGAATGGGCATTCAGTGGAAAGCAATCGCTGCCTGTGGCGATGAAGAGCCTTATTTTACTTTGTAATGAACAGGGCAATGAACTTTGTGGGGAGCATTTTTAAAGTGATCTGACTTCACATTCACTCCCAAGGAAATGCTTCCTTTACAAGTGTGAATGCAGACGCCCCCCAGAGCAGAAAGGGAAGCAAGATTCGCCTGTTGCTTCTTTTTATTTTGGCGCCAGCCTTTCGTCCAAATGCTGAATGTACACGTATAACAAACACCCCAGGGCCAGAGTCTCTTTTTTAAGGCTTCTGAATTTAGATCGGGGTTTTAGAAAAGGGGGAAAGGTTGAAGTGAAGGGGAGAAGAATGGAGAAAAGAGAGGAAGAAAAAAGGAGCAGGGAGAAACTATGCTTTAGCCACTGTTGAGTTGCCAGCCTTTTCTCAGTAGTACGAGATTTGCCATGCTCCGGCTGCAGAGCTGGGCTCTAAGAGAGGATGACGTGTGCTGTTTGTCCTCCTGGCAGATTGATTCTGATTTTAACTTGATGCCTTGAATCCTAGATCTAGGACGAGCCTTACAGATCATACAGAGTCTGTGAGTAACCAAGAGTAGGATTTGGAGCTAAAAGTTTGATTTGAGGAAAAAAGTGCCTTACATTCTTTCTTGTGTGTTGCATACTGGGGTTGTATGAATTGAAAATCTGAGGTTTTGATTAATTAAAAAAAATATACTCCGTTTTTTTGGTAGGGAGATTGAGAACAGGGGAGGCATTGCCTATTTGCTTCTTAAAATATGAACAAGAGTATATGAAATACGTGGTTAAGATTCCGACAGCATTACTGTGAGTTAAAGTGGCCTTTCCTTCCCACACTCGCCCCAAATCATTGGTTTTAGTTCTCAGTTCAGTGAGCCTCAGAAAATAACTGCTTTCTGTACTTCTTGGATCTAACTTTTCAAAGCAGCAAGGAACAAAGGTAGCTTTTGCCTCTTTCCTGTATTGCCAATAAGATAATTAACATAAGATCAGAGGGTTTGTCTTTCGTTATTTTTCACCTGTAAAATGAAGTTGAACTAAATGATCTCTGAGGATAATCACCTGCTCCAGCATTCTGTGAGTCTCGTGTTCTCCCTTCCAGTGGGGTCTGGGCTGGTGGCGGCTCACAGAAGGATGATGTCAACAAGATAGGAGAGTACAGGGCACAGAGGGACCTGCTTCTGCTCCAGGCCCCCCTCAAATCATTTTATTTTAGCAAAATAAAAGGTGGTTTAAGATGACAAAGAAACAGACTTCTGGCAGGCGGGAGGAATTCGGAGGGCCACACGGAATTCAGAAGGGCATCTAGGCGGTAAGATCAATGGTTTACTTAGTGGACCCCCTCACAGCCTCACTGGGCTGGTAGATAAAGGTACAAGAAAATCAGATAAAAAACGGCTGGCAGGTACTCTGAGAACCCCCTTCCAGAACAGCACCCAGGAAGTGGTTTACTCTGCGCAGGCTCGTAGAGTGAAAGAGAGGCAGTATTGGAATGGATGGAACATTGAATAAAATTTAGTAAAATGAAAACAGCAGCAAATGGGCCTTCTCTTTCCTCTTCCTGCCCTTTCCCCTATCCTCCTCCCCTCTCTCCCCTCCTCCTCTCTCCCCTCCTCCTCCCCCTTCTCCTCCTTCCTTCTTCCTTCCCCTCCCATGCCCCACTTCCAGATTCCTCGTCCTCTTAATAAAACATAATTCAGGGACACCTACCGTCAACCAGTATTGCCAAGCCAATGGTTTCATAAGTGTTCAGAAAAGGTATTAAATAATATAAGAATAAGAATAGCACCTGCAGATTCACTTAGATTATAAGACAATATACACAGGGAACCCTGCTCAATGTCATGTGGCAGCCTGGATGGGAAGGGAATTTGGGGGAGAATGGATACACGTATATGCATGGCTGAGTCGCTTTGCTCTGCACCTGAAACTATTACAACATTGTTAATCGGCTATACTCCAATATAAAATAAAAAGTTTAAAAAAAAAAGACTATATGATTTCACTCCAGGGCATACAAATGACTATTCATGTAGGTCAGGAATAAAATCTCCTTCTCTGGTATCCTATTGTGTTATAAGATTTAGAAGTCTCTGAAGTCCATTTTCTCTGAAGCCAGTATTGGTACCAGGACAAAATGGATTGAAGCCCCTGGAAGGTTCTCAAGTGGAGGATTTTGATAGGTTAGAAGAGCCTTTAAGTACATTTATGCTTCCTGTGCAGACCACGGTTTTTAGCTTCTTTGGAATCGTGGTGGCTACTTTTAAAACTATGTCTATCTTACATATTTTTGAAAACATTTTAAAAAAGGACAAACGTCTCAATAGAAATACGGTCCACAATCATGAGTAGACAGTTCACAAAAGCTACAAGTGATTAATATACATATAAAATAATATTCAGTTTATTAATAATCCAAGAAATACAGATTACAGAACAGGGAAGCTCAAGGTTTCCCTGTCAAATTGGCCAAGATTAAAAAACTGGGTTTGGGTAAAATACATTTCTAGGAGGATTATACATTATTCCAAACTTTCTGGAAGACAGTTTAGCAAAACTGGTTGAAATGGGCCACCTTCTGACACCTGAATTCCAGTTTTAGGGTTTTATCTTAAGGAAGTAATCAAGGATATTAATTGTAGGAATATTTTTTAAAGTGAAAAGTCAGGAAAGCTCTAAGTGCCCAGGTACACAGGACTGGTTTAGTAAATCACAGTTCAGGGGCAAGCACTATAAATCAGATTACGGAAAAATATTTAATGACAGGAAAAATGTTCATGGTGTATTATGTTAGAAGGTTTACAGGCATAGAAAATAAATAATAAACTATGATAATAAAACCACAATAGGTTAACAGTGGTTTGCTCTCTGCATGGAGAAATTATAGATGCTTTTGTCTCTTATTTGTTCTTCTCTGTATTCTAGTTTGCTGAAGTGAGCTTGTACTGTTCTTGTAATTAGAAAAATTTTAAGGTTATTTAAAAAAAAAAATAGTCATTTGGCCATGGAGATATTTAAAAATAACACACACATAGCCGAAATAAAATGGGAAAGCCTGCCTGCTTGCTTGTTCCTGGTAGAATTCATCTGTTCCCTCCCTCCTGATGCCACTCCGCTCTTCACGGCTGGTATGCCACGTGTGTCTTCTGTACTATGCCTCACTCACCTGTACACTTTTGGGTTAGTGTCTCAACAACCCTGTCTCTTTGGATTTGACCAATTATGAAGTCCACCTGGTTTTCAAAATAGTACACATAGGTGTGGGAGTTTCCAGCCTTTGTATAACTTGCAGCTGGGGGCGTGGGGGGGAGGGGGCGGGGGGAGCGCTGGTGGTGACTAAGCAGAAGAGAAACCTTTTCATCCACTCAGTAGGCTGCATGCGCCTGCGCAGTTTCCCTTGGAGAAAATTCTCTGGAGGCGGGGCTGCCTTCCGTGCCATCTCAGACCTCACCTGAGTGGGTGCTCTTGGGAACGACTCGGTGGTGGGTCCAGTTGTATTTAATCTTTTTTCAGGAATAGGGAGAGCCCGGAATATGACCTCCTTTAAAAACAAAAAGTAGTTGTAGGCACGGTTGAGTTTTTTTTTTTTTTTAACAACAATTTATTTTTTCCATAACATAGACTTGCTTTTCCCTGGAGGGCCAAGCGTGTGAGTCATCTACCTGCTTCTACAAGCTGGTACATAGATCATGCTAGACGCGAGCTGGAGTCTTTTAAGCTGTGTGAGATTGCATCACTGGATTTCCTGCAGGCGTCTTTAATGGAAGCTTTGTCGCAAATGTGAAGTTATTTACTTATCAACCTATCCAAGGAGCATCCACCAGGGAACAAAAAGTACACGATGTGAACTTGGAGGGAGAACGTGGCCTCCCAGAATCACTTAAGTTGCCAAAAATATGTCAGGGAAAAAACGGGGGAGGGGCGAGGTTTAAACAAAAAGGAAATGAACTTTGCTAATGTGAGCAAAACCAAAGCAACGTTAGGTTGTGGGAATCAACACAGAGTTTGTGATTATACTTTTTGGTTGTGGATTCAAAAGTGAAATTTGCAGTTGTCCCCTTCTCTCTCACGCCTACCTGGCTTCCCCTCCCCCATACTTTTCTTCTCATTGTGCAGAAATTCATCAGATCTCAAATACTGTACCTTACATTTTCAAAAATCGTTATCGTTTTTGGTCGTTCAAAGTCTAAATAAAGGTGCATATCCTTGTAGGGCTTGCGAGAAGGAGATTAGGAAGGGCTACAGTTTGTCTTTTTATCCTGTGTTTATCCAATTTCAGTAAACAGCCTGAAAGGTGTGGTTTGTATTCAGCCACGCGAAACCACAAATTTGCTTTTTGAGTTTGCCCACAAATCTTGGGACACAGTTCATTTATCACTCCTAGTATCCTGAAGTTGAATTGGCGGGCGGTTGTACCTGTTTCTCTTCTCTTTTCCTCGTTTAAAAGGCCCACATCCTTTTTTGGGGTTCCTGATCCTTCCTAATTTACAATAAAATACCTATGTGGTCAATACCCAGGGCACATTTAATTACAAGTTGGGAGTTTTTCTCTTGCAACATAACCTACGGTTGGCCAGGTGAACCAAATTGAACATGATATTCTGAGATTTTGTTGTTGTGCCAGATATTCCTGGAATATGGAAGAAATTGAAAATGTTTTTATGAATCTGAGATTTTTATTGTATTTACTGTTTGATGGATTAGTTTATAAATCACAGTTTTGAAGCATTTCTGAATGACCTACCTCACTGTTTTCAATGCTATGCTGGAGGCTGACTTTTGTTGCAACTATTTTATGGTGCAGTTTTGCATTTGCAGTGTGTTTTCTTTTTTAAGCACCATTTCTTGGGGAGGCTTTTTTTCTGATTATGCAGATACTATAAGCTCATGAGAAAAAACTGGAAACTAGAGAAAGGTATATAGAAGAGAAGTCACTCATAATTCCAGGGCCCTAACACTTCATATATTTTCTTACAGTTATGAATGTGGTTATAAAAGAGTGTACAAATTGTAATCTCCCGTTTTTACATCATTCATGCCATTCTGCATTTTCTACTTAGTGCTTTATTATTGGCATTTTACTAGTCTCTTAAGTATACTTCTACATAGCATTTAAAGATGAAATCTATCATCTCCTATTTTTTATGTTTAGGTTGTTTTGCTTTTTCATTATTATAAATCATGCTTGTACATAAATCTTTGTATGTCTGCTTATTACTTTAGAATAAGTTTCTGGAAGTATAAGAACAAAAGATAAATATTTTTAGGTTCTTGATTCATACTTTGAAAATGACTTCTAGATAGGTTGTAAAAATGTATGTTTTCTCCCAGCAGTGTTTGAGAGTGTCTTTCTCACATCTTGTCACCAGTCTATGAGATTTATAATTTTTTGGTCAATTTGAACAGCAAAAAAAGTATATTTTTGTTTTAAATTGCAGTCTGATAATTGATGAGGTTAAACATTGTCTCAGATGTTTATTCGTCATTTAAGTTTCTTTTTTACCGAAGATCTTGTTTTTGCCTTGGCTACTACGTACAGTTATTTTGTTGTGTCCTGGACGAGGGGACCTTGGGGTTCAGATCGAGCTATGCTTCCCTCTGGCCTCTGCCCCGGGGAAAAGGGCACCTTACAACATCTGTACAAATGTACCATATGGGTTAGAAGTGGTCTGTTCTTAATTTTCACTCTTTTTCTTTTTTTTTTGAATTGGGATGCTGATATTTTTATTATTGATTTGTGAGAGCTTTTTACACACCTAAAATTATTAACTGTTTGGTCAAAATTCTGGCTATAGTTTCCTCAAGTTCTTGGTTATCATTTAGTTTCATGATTTAAAAAATATTCAGAGCTTTAGATTTTTTAAAAAATATTTTTAAAATATAAATTTATTTATTTATTTTTGGCTGCATTGGGTCTTCGTTGCTGCACGTGGGCTTTTCTCTAGTTGTGGCGAGCGGGGGCTACTCTTCGTTGTGGTGCGTGGGCTTCTCATTGCGGTGGCTTCTCTTGTTGTGGAGCACGGGCTCTAGGCGCGCGGGCTTCAGTAGTTGTGGCTCGCGGGCTTCAGTAGTTGTGGCTCGCGGGCTCTAGAGTGCAGGCTCAGTAGCTGTGGCACACAGGCTTAGTTGCTTTGCGGCACGTGGGATCTTCCCAGGCCAGGGCTCGAACCCTTGTCCCTTGCATTGGCAGGCGGATTCTTAACCACTACACCACCAGGGAAGTCCCAGAGCTTTAGACTTTTTGATGTCAAATATATTGTTCTTATGCGTAAGAGTACTTTCATTACTTTCAAATGTGGAAAGTTTGAGATCAACCTTTGCGGACTTAACTCATTAAAATTTTTTCCTTTATTTTAGCCTTATTTTTAAGGTTATTTAAAAGGCCCTTTTAAGATGATTAATTCATACTTAATTGTAAAAACATTAGAGAATACAACTACTCTCAAAACTACCACTCAAAGTTATTAATAGTAACACTGCTAACACTCTGACATCTATATTTTTTACTTTTTTCTATGCCTGTACGTACAAATATACTATGTATACAGAGATGAGATAATAATTTATATACTGTTTAGTAACTTATTTTTTAAGTTAATATTGATCATAGCTTTTCATGGTGGTAAATATTTTTAATGGCCCATAGTTTTACATTGAATGGAAATGTCCAGATTAATTTAACCAGTTCCCTGTTGTACATTTAAATTTTTCATGTTTTTTACTATTAAAGTCAATATTTGAATGACTTATAGCTAAATCTTTACACACTTCTTAGTTTTGTCCTTGATATACATTCCAATGAATAGACATCCCTGATCAAAAGCCATCCTCTTTTTAAAGATATTTGGTTCATGTTTCCAAATTGCCATCCAAAACTCCTCTCCTCATTAACACTCCCTTCAACACTGTATCTGAGGGAGGATTTCACCTTCCTTCCCCAGCAATACATATTATCCTCTTTTTCTAAATTGTATTTTTTAATTTATATTTTATTTTATTCTATTTCATTTTAACTTTTTATTGGGGTATAGTTGTTTTACAATGTTGTGTTAGTTTCTACTGTACAGCAAAGTGAATCAGTCATATGTATACATATATCCCCTCTTTTTTGGATTTTCTTCCCATTTAGGTCACCACAGAGCACTAAGCAGAGTTCCCTGTGCTATACAGCAGGTTCTCATTAGTCATCTGTTTTATACATATTAGTGTATATATGTCAATCCCAATCTCCCAATTCATCGCACCCCCCCTTCCCCCCCTTGGTGTCCATACGTTTGTTCTCTACATCTGTGTCTCTATTTTTGCCTTGCAAACAGGTTCATCTGTACCATTTTTCTAGATTCCACATATATGTGTTAATATATGATGTTTGTTTTTCTCTTTCTGACTTACTTCACTTTGTATGACAGTATCTAGGTCCATCCACGTCTCTACAAATGGCCCAATCTTGTGCCTTTTTATGGCTGAGTAATGTTCCAACAATGTATCTGAGGGAGGATTTCACCTTCCTTCCCCAGCAATTCTTACTATCCTCTTTTTTTTAATTTATTTTTTTAAATTGAAGTATAGTTGATTTACAGTGTTGTGTTAGTTTCAGGTGTGCAGCAAAGTGATTCAGTTTTATATATATTCAGTTATATATTCATATATATATATATATATATATATATATATATATATATATACTTTTTTCAGATTCTTTTCCCTTATAGGTTATTACAAAATATTGAGTATAGTTCCCTGTGCTATACAGTAGGTCCTTGTTCGTTATCTATTTTATATATAGTAGTGTGTTTATGTTCTTCTTTTTAGTCTTTGCCAATTTGATAGGGTGAAATGGTAACTTGTTTTGAATTGCATTTCTTTCCATTTACTCAAATTGTATTTTCCCAGGAGAACTTTATGTTTTGTTCTGTTTTCTTAATGTATATATGTAGTATTTTGATATTTTAAAAGCTCTTCTTGGGGTTTTATAGAGAGTTCAGCGTTAGTAAAAAGAGTTTATCGGCAGAAGGCCCAGCCGTGATCTCTTCTCTTGGTACAAGTCATTGCGTCTGAGAACTGTCTCTAATTCACAGCTCCCATCCCTTGCCAATGAAAGCAGTGACCCAGGCCTTCACTCAGGCTCCTTAATCAAAGGCCACAAGTTCAGGGAACTTAGTCAAGGGACAGGGAGCCCATGTCTCCAAGCTGACTGGCGATGACTAAGCTCAGGATGAATACGTCCAAACAACAGATGAGTGGTCGCCATACATACAGATCTCTTCCACTTCATGATTTATTGAGTGCCTACAGGCCAGGCACAGAGCCGGGCACCACGCCAGGCGCGGAGACCACAAAGATTAGACAGACTACTAGTTTAAGGTCTGAGAACCTTAAACAATATAATTAGAAAAAAACGCAATTTATTTTAAAAATGCACATTTACCTTTCATTCTTGAGGTAATTAGTTGTGGGAAAAGTGGAGGCAGGCAGGTCCAAAATCCTGTGAGTCTTCCAATTTTCTGCTTTATTTTGATTTGAAAAGATCTTCCACTATTTTTCATTTCTCAGGTTTGGTTAGGCTTGCATCCATTCCCCCCCCCACCCTTTTTTTTTGGTCTATTATTAGTGGTTAAGAAACAGTTTGGTTGTTTATCTAAACAGTAGGGCTATTTAAAGTGGAGTCACTTTTCAAAGGTAAATCTCCAGGGCTCTGTAATTAAACTTTATATTAAAAACTTTTCTAGAGCTACAGGTGAAAACTTCTGTTTATGTTCTCTGTCATATGTATGTTGCTTGTAGCGTTAACGGTAACATCTGTGGAAACTGGGAATTTGTGGAAGTAATTTGGTACTTTTCTAAACTGAGATATAACATTAAAACATCTAGGACAATTAGAAATTTATTTTAAAAGCGTTGGTGACATTAGAGCCAGCTGCATTAATCAGGAACTCATTATCTGGTCTGTGAATTATCCAGGCTGTTTTCTTCTATCTTCCTCTTATAGTTAACCTTTTAGATATATAATTTTTTTTTCTGTACAGATCTAATAGAGAGGGCGTGAAAAGGAAAATTCAGCTTAATTAGTTTGGCTACTGATTAAAAGAAAAAAAATCTAATTCCAGTAGAAGGTTGAACTCATTATTTTAAATACATTCTTTGATTATCTAGGATTTCACGTGATACGTGTTACACCTTCTATTTTTTCAAATGTTCTTGAAGCTGTAAAATTAAGGATTGTTTGATTAGGAATTCTAGCATTTGCAAGCTATAAATAATGGCCTTCCCCATGAAACCTATAAAGCACTATGCCAATGAAGGGAAGTTTTTAAGTAATTGGTCATATTGCGTATTTTTCTCTTTTTTCCAACCTAACTTTATAACATAAATATTTGGCCATGATTTTATGATTTTTTCTAAATATTTTAATAGCTGCAGAGCATTATGTGCTGTGGACTTACTGTCATCGACTTACATTTAGGTTACATGTAGTTTGTTGCCATAGTTTTCACTATTATAAAATCATACTTTTATAAAATCTTCAGACATAAAATCTTTCAAGATTTTAGATTATTTCCTAGAATAAGTTTCTACAAGTGGAATTTACTGGATTCAAATGAACAAATATTAAAAAAATATTTCATTACACAAAAACTGTAAATAAATTTAGGGAGAAAAAAATAAACGCCCCTTTTATATTTCTTTATCTCCTACCATTTTCAACAGAATTTTGACAGTTTGTTGGATAGCCTTCTAGATGTGTTTCTAGGCATTATATCCCATATGAATGTGTATGTGTTTGAGAATCTACCAAATTTTCACAAGTAAATTATTTTATATATTGTTTTATGATTTTGACTGTTCTATGTCAATAATACCAAATCACCTTTTTGGTTGCACAGTATTCCGCAGTATGACCATACGAGTGACTAAAGGATAAATTCATAGAAGTGGAACTTCTGGGGCAAAGGTTTTGCATATTGAAATCTTAGATAGATTGTTCTCCAAAAATGCTACTTTAATTTATACGCCAATCAGTAACGTTAGAATATGCTCATTTCTGCCTACCCTCAATCAATGGATCTTACCAGTCTTCAAAATTTTTGCTAACATAAAAAATTAGTCTCATAATTTACATTTCTTGAATTCTTTTCACATATTTAAAAGCCATTATATTTTTCCCCACTGTGGACTGTTAATGTTCTTTGCCTATTTTTCTATTTTGTTGTTGGCCTTTTAAAAAACAAGGTTTTACTGAGGTGTAATTGACACACAAAGAATTGCATGTATTTAATAATGTGTCCAATCAAAGCGTTTGTACATGTGCAAACACCTGTGATACCATCACCACAATCAATATAATAGACATATCCAGCACATCTCAGAGTTTCCTTGTGTCCCTTTGTGTGTGTGTGTGTGTGTGTATGTGTTAAGAACATAACATGAGATTTACCTTCTTAACAAATTTTGAAGTGCACAATACTGTATTGTTAGCTACAGGCACTCTGTTGTACAGCAGATCTCCAGAGCTTATTCATCTAGCATAACTGAAAGTTTAAACCCATGTATAACAACTCCCCATTTTGCTCTACCTGCAGTTGCTGGCAACCACTATTATATTCTCTCCTGTGTGAATGAGTTTGACTACTTCAGATACCTCACAGAAGTGGAGTCATGCAGTATTTGTCTTTCTGAGTCTGGCTTTTTTCACTTAGCATAATGTCCTCCAGGTTCATCCATGTTGTTGAAAATAGCAGGATTTCCTTCTTTTTTTAAGGCCGAATAATATTCCACATTTTATATATACTACATTTCCTTTCTCTGTTCATCTGTCAGTGGACGCTTGGGCTGTTTCATATCTTGGCTGTTGTGAATAGTGCTGCAGTGGACGTGGGAGTGCAGATATCTCTCCAGGATCCTGATTTCAATTCTTTTGGATATACACCCAGAAGTGGAGTTGCTGGATCATGTGGTGTTCTTGGTCTTTCCCTGATGAATTTTAAGAATTGTGTTTGTACTGAGAGGTTAGCCTGTTGTCTACCAGTTTGTTGTCATTTGACTATGTTGTGTTTTTGCTCTGCAGAGGTTTTTAAAATTTAGGTAGCCAAATTCATCTGTTTTATTAAATGGCTTCTAGGTATTATGCCTTGCTTAGGAAGGCTTTCTCTGTTCTAAAGTTACAAACAACCCCTATCCCAATACTGACTTCTCCCCAGTTTTAGTCTATCATTCTATGACTTATCATTTCACATTTCCATTGAAAACTTTGATCCACCTAGAATTTATTTGATGAAGAAATGAGGTAGGATCCTTACTTAATTGTTTTTCTAGATAGCTCCCCTGTTTTGCCCATAGTGTTTATTGAATAATACTGTTCATACTATAATAATATTTCCCCCACTTGTTAAAAATTCAGCCTTTATCATATATTAAATATCTGTGTATATTTGGGACTATTTCTTAGGTCTTTATTCCATTACATTGATCTACCTATTTATGCTTCAGAAGTAGCTAACTACCTATTTATTTATCTTTACAAAATGTTTTAATAATATCTGAAAGTGCTGTGTCATCTCATTACTCTTCTTTTAAAGAATCTTCCTGGTTATTTTTGCATTTTTTAAAATATAAACTTTAGAATCAGCTTCTGTAATTCTCAAGAAATCCTGATTTGAGGGTGGGGAGGAAGGGAGGGAATACATTAAATTTTATGGGTAACTTTGGTATAGAGTTGATATATTAATATTGTGTCTTCCTATTTAAGAACAGAGTTCTATGTTTTGCTCTATTTATTTAAATCTTTGATGTTCTTCAGTATCATTAAAACATTTTCTTCATATAGATCTTGCACTTTTATTGTTAAGTTTATTGAAAAAATTTGTTTACTCAAAAGTAGGTTATCTTTTTGGTACTATTTTAAGTGGGGTCTTTTCTTTTTTTATATGTTTTAGCTAGTTTTTTTTATTAGAAAAGTTATTTTAAAATATTATTTTGTATCCAGCCACCTTACATTATTTCCTTTTTTTTTTGGTAATAGTTGTTCAGCTGATTCTCTTGGGTATCAGTCATGGTGTCATATTGTGTGCAAATGCTATTTATTCATCTCTACCAGTTTTTGTACCTTTTATTTCCTTCTCATCTCTAAGTGTATCAGCCTATCACTGTAGAACAATGTTAGCTAATACTACTAGGTGTGAGAGTAGACGCCCTTGTCTAATGTCCTTAGGATTTCAGCATTAAATATGACCTGGTCTTTGAAAAGCTTTCGGTTTTATATGATCTTCTATCTGACCACCCAACTGAACTCCTCTGTTCTAGTATCTATCTAGCCATTCATCTTCCCTTCCTCTCTCTCTCTTTTACTGAATCTCAAATTGTCCAGTAATTATGTTGTCTACAAATAATGATTATTTTTTTCCTCCTTTCTAGTATTTAGATTTCTTAGATTGTTCTCTTTTATTACATTGCTCAAGATGTCAAGTACAATGTTGAAAAGTCAGATGGCAGAGGACGTTCTGTAAAGGAAGTGGTTTTAAAGTCTCACTTTTAAGAGTGATGATACTTTAGGTTTCTTGGCTATCAAGCATGATTTTCATTTTGGATTTTTTTCTTTTTTATTCTCTTTGTTTTTAATCTCTAGCTGGGTTGCTTTTTTAAAAAAAAATTTATTGGAGTATAGTTGATTTACAATGTTGTGTTAGTTTCAGGTGTACAGCAAAGTGAATCAGTTATACATATACATATTTCCACTCTTTTTTTTTTTTAGATTTTTTCCCTATATAGGCCATTTTTTATTCTCTTAATGTAATGATATTCATAAATAAATTTACTAATTTATTTTCAGAGCAGTCTTGTATTCCTGGGATAAGACTTGTGTGGTCATGCTGTAAAAACATATCAATAGATTCAGTTCATCAATATTATTTTGAGGCTTTTATATCTATATTCATCCCAATCCCACTGATTACTGGCGACGTGACTTTTTGTAAGTTAATCCTTTGTGCCATGGTTTCTCCTCTATAAAACAGGGATAATACTAAGAGATCTTGCCTCCTAGCATTGGGGTGAGGTATGTAACTTTTATAACAGTCTGTGGTACATAGTAAACACCCAATACATGTTAGATATCATTATTATTGTCATTGTAACTGACCCTGGTCTCTCGTTTCCTGGGGTTTGTGTGTGTGGGTTCAGGTACGTGGATGAGTGCTATCTTTGTGTGTTTTGATATCCATGTTATGCTAGCTGATTAGAATGAGTTAGGAAACTTTCCAAGTCTTATTACGCTCTGCAATAATTCAAACAATGTTGGAATAATCTATTCCTTAAAGGTTGCCTGGGCCCAGTGAATGTCCTTGACTAAACTTTCAGTTTCTTCCATGCTTCCTTTGTCTCTTCAGGCCTTCTATTCCAGGCCAAGTTTGAGCATTTATATTTTCCAGGAAATCATCAGTTTCAGATATCCTTTTATCAATGGTTGCGTCTTCTCACTCTTTCTTTGTCTGATTTTACCTCTCCTACCGTCACCTTCACTCCAGGCCCACCCTTACACACACACACACACACACACACACACACACATACTCATGCACATATTCACACACTGAGGACAGTTCATCACTGCCTTTATGAATATTTCACTAGAAAAATTGGGCCACAGTGAACAGATTGGTGCAGTGATTCCTAAGCTTGTCTCAGTTTAGGTATTAAATCTACGTAAGACTATGTGTTAGTTCAAATCCTCCAAGAAGCTGTCACCAAGATGAGTTTAAACAAGTGAGGGTTCTGTTAGGGGAATGTCTGTGTGAGGGAGTGTGGGGAGGGGGCTGGGTGAGCAGCCCCAGGCCCTGAGGCCAGTCTGACTCCTCGTGCAGGAGAGAGGAGGCGAGATTGGGTGGAAGCCTCTCGCTTGCCCAGCAGCGTACGGAAGCTCCTTGGAGCCTTGGGGTCCTATACTTTGTGCCACCAGAGGGGTTGTGCGCCTGCCTCAGCCCTCCAGGCTGAGTTCAGTTATTGGCTATAGGGGTGGTGTAGGGAGGCCTGGCTTCAGCGGCTGCTGGGCCCTTGTCAGTTCTCCGCCTGCTGCTGCTGGAGATCTGCCGGACAAGCTTCCTGACAGTGAGAGCTTTCGACCAATGGCATGAATAGCTTTGTAGGATAGTGACTCCTTACTGGCAGACTTTAGGCAGAAGGATGTTGGGCGCAGGGAGGTGTTTACATCTGAGAGAACAAGTCTCAACCTTTGAGTACCATTTCTGCCCTCCTCCCCTTCCTCCCAACCCCATCCTTTCCTCTCTCTTCTTCTCTCCTTCTCCACCCCCTGCTCCTCCTCTTCCTACCGTCTCCCCCTCCTCTTTCCTCTTTCCCTCTTCCTCCCTCTGTCTCTCCATACACACACTTACGTATGTGGTTGGGATGTGTGTAATCACTCTTCCTACTTCATGAGCTTTGTTTACAAATTAAAAAAATCTCTTTTTAATCCTGAAATTCAGCAGTCCAACACCCCGCCCCCTCCCTCTTCCTCTCCCGCTCCCTTCCCCAGGGTCCTGTCTCTTCATTAAGTTCATGAATATAGTGACTTACTTAGGTCAAGGTTTCAGTCTTGGTTACAAGAAAAAGAATAGGAAATAATATTATTTTCAGAGGAAAATGATCCTGTGAGATCAGGCCAGGGAGCCTTGATCTCTCCTGCACTTTCTGCTTTTGTGGTCCTTTGGAGTTGCTGTTGAAAACCAAGGCATGTTGTTTGCTGGTCACTAAATATTCAGGTTACATGAGAGGCAGTTTGTGTTCTCAGACACGACCTCTTTTCCCCCCATGCGTGCCCATAGTGCTAGAGGCTGGGACACGAGGATTTCCAGCATCTGGCAGGTAGGGCGCTCAGGAAGACCTGGTGATCGCATCCAAGGCATCAGCCTGAACAACCACTGTCCTTTGGGTGAGGCTCCCACTAGAAACTCCTGGTATCACTTGCCAGCTGACTGGCATTGGGACCACTGCAGTCTACTAGAGACGGCTTAATACTATTGAACCTTAAAATGACGTTACTAGCTAATATAGTATTATGCTTATTGAGCCATGGTACTACTCTAAGCACTTTACATGTATGAACTCAGTTACTTCTCAGTCAAACCTCTGAGGGTTGATGAGAAAACGGGGGCACAGAGAGGTTAAGTGATCTGCCCAGGGTCCCAGAGATGACAGGCAGCAGAGCTGGGGTTGGAACCCCTGTGGTCGGGTGACCCCATCTGAATTTAGTCATCATGCTTCCTTGCCTCTTGAAAGGGAACAGATAGTGGTCCTGACCTCCTTCTCAGGAGATTCCTTGCCTACTTGCTCTCGCCAGAAGCTTGGTAGTTTAGTGGGTGAAACTGGCAATCATGAGCTGCCTCTGGGCTGCAGATATGTTTCATAGGACCCACATAGCATTTGCTTAACACTTATTTTGTATTTTTATCAAAGAAATGTATTTAGTTTAAAATGTCAAATAATACTAAAAGGGCTTGAGAAAAATAGTGTTTTCCTGAGACCCGCTCTGCTCGCTGGTTTCTGGTCTCCAGAGGCAGCTATGCTCCACTCTTTGCTTTAGTACTTAGCCCCATACGTCTCAGTAATAAATACTTCCATTTCTCCATCTATCCATTTAAGGTATTATCTATTGACTTCCAACCATGAAGATAAAGATTTTTTTTCTTTTGCTAACCAAAATAAAAAAGAGTTATTAATTCTTGTGTCTCTGAAGCGTGGAAAAAAAAAAAAGAAAGAAAGAGAGAAAAGAAAAGGAAAGAAAAAGAAAAAAGGAAACTACCCTTCTCATATTTCAGCCCCAGGTCCAGGGCAAGGCGCTAACCCTGCAGGCAGTGTAGGCCCAGGGGCCAAGTCAGTCCTGGGCAGGGCTCCGGACCAGCCCGTGCTTGGGCTCTTAGGCTTGGCTGGCAGGTTGTCTGCCTCAGTTTGGGGAGCCCAGACCTCGGACTAGATGGGGGGTCAGGGTCAAAGGTGTGGGCCACTCAGTTCTGGTGGTCTGGCTAAGGCAGCCGGAGGTCAGTGTTCAGATGTGGGAGCCAGAGCCACTGGGTTCTGTGGTCCACCGGATAGCGCCACAGGCCGGAGTCTGGGTTACTGAATCCTAGGCTGGGATCCAGAGGGCGCTGGCCCCCCGGGTACCGGTGCTCCGTCAGGGTCCAGGCCGCCCGGCCCCGGAGCTCCTCAGCAGGGGCGGCCCAGCTGCCGGTGGCCGCAGTGGGGTGCCACTCTCAGCGGCATTGCTGTCCGAGCAAGGGATGTCCTGGGCTGTTCTGGGGGCTGAGGCTGAGGTCTAGGGGCGCCTGAAATGTGGGGGTGCCTCCTTGGGGCTCCCTGAGGCTGGCTCTCCTTTGGTCCCGCCAGCCCCTTCTGACTCGCCGGGCTCTGCTTCCCGCTGGGACCCTCAGAACCGAGGAGAGCGGGCCAGGGATCCTCAGTGGGGGGCCGGCGAAGCAGAGGAGCGGGGCCGCCCAGGGAGGCCAGGGGGCGGCCACTGCAGCAGGGAAGGGGGGCGCCCCTCACCGCAGCCGCCCAGCAAGGGCCACCGGGCCCCAACCAGGGCCTGGTGGCAGGGGTGGGTCGCCACCGCGGGCTGCGTTCTCAGGGTGGGGTGTGCCACGGGGGGGTTATCGCTGAGCGAAGTGCAGCCGCCGCCTCCCCTACTGGCCGAGGGGCCCGCGTTCCCGCCGCTGCGGCTGCGCCCGGGGCACCCGGGGCACCGCTCCCGCCCGCACCGGGGGTGGCCCCCGCCGGCCCAGCTCGCGGGTCGCCCAGGAGACTCGGAAGCTGCTGGAGCAGGACCGCCGTGACTCGTCCGAGGCGTCGCCCCTCGCTGCCTCCAGTAGCTTCCGGAGAAAGGGTCCATGAACGGGAGGTGATGTTTTCGAGTCCTTGCCTATCTTAATGTATTTTCTTCTACCATCACCCTTGACTAATAGTTTGGTGAGATGCAGACTTCTAAGTTGGAATTAACTTTTCCTTAGAATTTGAAGGGCCCTGCTTCAGTTGTTTCTAGAGTCCGAAGAGGCTGATCCTTCTTTTTTTTTTTTTTTAATAAATGTATTTATTTATTTATTTTCGGCTGTGTTGGGTCTTCGTTTCTGTGCAAGGGCTTTCTCTAGTTGCGGCAAGCGGGGGCCACTCTTCATCGCGGTGCGCGGGCCTCTCACTATCGCGGCCTCTCTTGTTGCGGAGCACAGGTTCCAGACGCGCAGGCTCAGCAGTTGTGGCTCACGGGCCCAGTTGCTCCGCGGCATGTGGGATCCTCCCAGACCAGGGCTCGAACCCGTGTCCCCAGCATTGGCAGACAGATTCTCAACCACTGCGCCACCGGGGGAGCCGAGGCTGATCCTTTATATGTGACTTTTTTTCTCTCTGGAAGCTTTTAAAATCATTTTCGTATCCTTGGCTTTTTGAAATTTCGTACGTTTTATGAGTTAGTCATTCTTTTCTCCTTTCACTTTTTTTGTACTTGGTATTCCATGGACTTTTTGATCTGGACATTTAGGTCCTTCTGTTTTGGGGAATTTTCTAATATTATTTCTGTAATAATTACTTCCCATTAAGTTCTCTCTTCTCTCATTTCAGAATTCATATTATTCTCATGTTGGGCCTCTTGGATCGATTTTATAATTTGCTCATAATTCCCTCCTGTTGTCCATCTTTGTCTTTTACGTATTCTGTTTTCTGGAGCTGTCCCTGCCTCTATCATCCAGCCCTTCTGTAGAATTTTTGTCATTTCAGTCATCCTTTTTTTAATTTATAAGATTCTGGCTTTCTCTATCTCTCTCTCTCTCTCTTTTAAACAGCCTCCTTTTTTCTTTTTTTCTTTTTTTTTAAACTACATAGATGCAGCAGCTTCTTTTTATCTCTCTGAGGGTGTTACATATTTTTCTCTGTTCTCTGCATTGTCTCTATCTTTCTCTGTTCTCTGCATTGTCTCTATCCCCTGAAGTTTCTTGTTTGTGTTTTCTAGGTTGCTTCTGTTTTAATCTTCATGATCCTTGCCTCTCCATTGGGCTGTTCAGTAGCTGCATGTAACAGCTATGCAGTCGGTGACTGGAAGCTTCGTGTGTGTGATGGGCGGGCAGGGCCGGCTTGTGGACTGCAGGCTCATTTCTCTAGGTGGTGATCGGCCAGTGACCCTTTTCTCTGTGTTACCCCCAAATGTCAGTATCTCTAGGACTTTTCTCTGGAGCTGGTGGTTGTCTCCAGGGAAGCCTTTCTGGTTGTAGGTATGGGATGGCATTTTGGAAACTGGTGTGGAGAGGGGAGTCTCATGGTTGATTATGTTGTCCTTTCACTGAAACCTTCTCTTTTCAGTTAAAGCCTCTAGCTTCTCCTTCTACTGTGCTTGATGCTCCCAAACCCTGGGCCTTTTGAGTTCAGTGTTACCAGGGAATTAGCCTTCCATCCATGCTAGGATGTTGGAGAGGTAGAAGCCTGGCGATTTGAGGTGGGAGAAGAGATCTGGGTGAGGGGGGTGTTTCTTCTTTTATGTACTTTTAACGAATCCTTTTCCAGCCACTCCCCCACACTCCCACATTCTAAGGTCCCTAATGGCTTGCAATTGCTCAGCCCTTCATACTCTGCGTTTCTGTCTGCCTTCCTGCTTGGAGAGCCCTCTGCACGCATTGAAGCTTCCTCTTACTCCACTCTGCTGGCCCAGTTGCCACTCTTCTGATGTACAGTTCCCCCATTTATAAAGCTGATACAATGTCATCTCCTCTCCCAAATCCTTTGGCCTCTTTAACTATCGTTTTAATGGGGTTTCAGAAGAGGTGTTCATCCTGCCACATTAAACCAGTAGTCTCAGTACTATAACTGAATAGTGTTTGTCTTTTCTTTGGTGTTCTGCTTCAGGGACATTTATTATCTCCATATTTGTTCCTCTTTGTCCCTGATTATCTATTATCTAATGCCTCTAATTTCTCTTTTTTTCTTCTGCATTCACTGTGATTATCAAGCCTTTCTTGTCATTAATTCCTTTTTCAGTTCCCCTGGTATTATTTGGTCTATAATGCTGTTGTTTTGGTCTCTCTTTTCTTAGCTCTGCAGTTTCCCTTTTTTACCTAATTCTGTTGTGCCATCAAGTGTGCACTTTTTTTTTCTTGAATTCATGTTATTATGTTTTATAGTATAAAGCAATTTCTGAGACTTTTTGGGGGGTGTTGATTAATTTAGTGTTCTTATGCATGCTGTGTTCTTTTATTATTTGATTTCCTGTAGTATTTTTTGCCCTATTGCTATGCCATTTCTTTTTGACTTGTTTATGCTTGATATATTCTAGTCAGACCTTCTTTGGTTATGCTGTAGTCAAAATGAATGATTTCTTTACTGTCTTTCTGCCATCTGAGACATGTTTGCATACCCTTTCAAGGCTGGAAATCATTGAAAGCCTGGGCATTTGAAGATGGGGCAGGGTGGGAAAGCTCAGCTTGGCCTTGTGTAGCCTCTGAGTGACTTGCTTAAATGTTCTGTATCGAGTTCACTCCACATCTGCAGGAAGGCATTCTCTTTCCTGCCTTTGGGTTTTAGGTCTGTCCCCTACTTGACCTTGGGGTCCTGGGGCTTCTGTTTCTGCTGGAGACAGTTGCCT
Organism: Balaenoptera acutorostrata; assembly: GCF_949987535.1. Lineage (NCBI taxonomy): Eukaryota > Metazoa > Chordata > Mammalia > Artiodactyla > Balaenopteridae > Balaenoptera > Balaenoptera acutorostrata. The sequence continues at coordinate 35,488,478 of NC_080080.1, read as the reverse complement.
TGGTTGTTCACATCCTTTCCATTCTCACTCCCGTCAGTCACTAGGGTTGAAAGAAAAGGGTACCTGAGAGTGTTGGCACCACTGTTCATAGTTCACAGTGGAAGGTTGTCATGAAACGTCACCTGGAGCTTTCGACAGGCTTCTTCCTGCCCCTTCCCCGGTTTTCCCTCCTCCAGAGGGTCTTGCTGCATTTATCTACCATTTTGTTTTCAGTTCTGTCTTTCTTCACCACTAGGGATATTTAGTGCTAGCCCCTTCTTCCACTCCCCTGACCTCTCTGGCTGGACCAGAGCACCCAGGATGAAGTCAGCAGGGACTCTCCAGACAGCTGCCTCTATAACCCCAACAGGTTGCAGAAGCGACTGGGACAAAGGGTTGTGCTGTCACTCCAGTGGCCTCTTTCTGTCAAAGAAACCAGGCTGCTCACTGCGTTGGACTGAGCTCTGCAGGACACTTTCATTGGGCAATATTCTAACATTTGTTGGGGGGTCTGTGTAATTTTAAAAAATGCTCACTTTCCTCAGTGACAAGGCAGACAAAGCAGACAAAGGTTGAAGAAGGTCAAATAGTATAAAACATACAACGCTGATATTTGTCTTTTCTTCAGACTTCCACGTACATGTGAAGTAGTCTGATACAAGTTTCACAAGCATTGCAATTAAGCGGCTACAATTTCTGGACAGTTTTCTGCCGCGTGCAACCCCGCCTCTCTCTAATGGGCTTGGCACGAGTTTGTCTAGCGTCCGCTTGGAGCGACTAAGGTTGGGAGCTAGAACTGCACATTTTCACACAGCGGTGAAACCAGGTAGAAGAGGCAAGGGAACTTGGGTTCACCAACATCTTGTGACCCTGTCACATGGCCAGCAGGAGAGTCAATGTGTCTGTAGAATCCTAAATGTTCTAGAACTTCCAGGCTCAAGATGGTCTTCTTTATTTACAACACGGGCTCATGCCCTGTGATCTCGTGCTTTGTCCACAGTAGAGCATGGCCCTTTCTGAACTCTCCTGCACATCTTCCGCCAAGGTGGAGACACCTACATCACATATTGCCATGCTCCTAATCAGAACTTATTATACTTACATGTGACTCTTCCCATTAGAAAACTATAAGTATGGTTTTATAAGTGATGCCCGCACAGAGTCTCCTCTTCACTTGGTTCTGTCTCTCCCCCGTGTTTGCTCCCAAGATCCATTCTGCAGGCTCCTGGTCCTTTCTAAGACATTTCTGCCAGTGCCTCCCTGCCTAGTCATCAAAACAACATGTTATCCTTCTATCAATGTCCCTTCAGTACAGAATGATTCACTCTTAGCCAACGACAGCTACCTCTACATGGTTGAGATCATTTTGTGTTTCTTCTTCTCTTTTCTCCCGGACTAGAAATACCCCAAGTTCTTGCCGTTTCTCCTAAAGTCTGATAGGGGAGATAATGATTTCTCTCAAAGAGTTTTCCTAAGCTGGTATTCAAGCTGTTTTTGTATATGTAGTTGAATACTAAACTAAAGAATTGCCTGGGATTTATTGTAATGATTTCAAGTAAGAGTCTTATTTAAATAAGTAAATACACAAATGAAATCAAACACCTCAACTACTTGCCCCAGTATCATTTATTGGAAGTGAAATTCTTTCAATTCCCTTCTTTCCTTCTTCCCTCCCACCATCCCTCTCTCCTTTCCTTCTTTCCTTTCTTCCTGTAAAATTTCTTTACATGTGCGTAATTTTGCATACCCACGTAATTTATGTAAATGCTTGAGTGTGATCATATTATACACAGTGTTTCTTGTGCCTTCCTCTTTCCTTTTCTTGCCGCTTCTCTCCACCCTACTCCCCTTCACCCATGTCACATAACCAACCCCAACCGTAAGTATGTATGTATAAAGATTCATGTATGTATACATTCACATATTCATACATTCACGTAACATGTACAGCTTTAAAATTAATTTTTAACTTCAAGCACAGATCTAAGGCCAAAGAAATAACTTTGATTCTTATTTTCCTGATAGTGTTTTTAGAAGCCCTTCTAAATTCTAATAAGGCAAACTAAAGTTTAACTGATTTTTGTTATTTCTAGCATTTTTGTTTTAGGTCAAGTTTGTTATATAGCTAACCCATTCACATGCCCTATTTTGTTTTGCAGAAGGGACATCTTGTGTATTCATTGTGTTTAGTGTGGACCTTGTATGGGCTTTCCCATTACTTCCTTGTGTAATGTGGATCTCTGATTAATTTCCTTATCTATTACAGATGGAGTTGGATTCTAATTTTTTTTTTATAACTTTATTTATTTTTATTTATTTATTTATTTTGGCTGCATTGGGTCTTCGTTGCTGCTCGGGGGCTTTCTCTAGTTGCGGGGAGTGGGGGCTATGCTTCGTTGCGGTGCGTGGGCTTCTCATTGTGGTGGCTTCTCTTGTTGTGGAGCACGGGCTCTAGGCGCATGGGCTTCAGTAGTTGCGGCGTGCGGGCTTTAGAGCGCAGGCTCAGTAGTTGTGGCGCACGGCCTTTGTTGCTCCGCAGCATGCGGGATCTTCCCGGACCAGGGCGCGAACCTGTGTCTCCTGCATTGGCAGGCGGATTCTTAACCACTGCGCCACCGGGGAAGCCCTGGATTCTAATGTTTTTACCATTGAATATTTCTGTTAATTTTGGAGAAAATAGACTAACTCACATGCTATGTGAGATTACAAATTGAGTAAGACATAATATCCACTTGCATAAAGATAGTAGAAGTTAAGACTTATACCTAAATAAAGAATAAGGCATAAAATATTGAATGCCTTCAGATAAGGAAAAGGGCTATGTACTCTTAAGGGAGACCCTATGAAAATGATTTTTTTCTCATTAGGTAGAAAATAATCCTTAATTTATCTCTCTCCTGGACAATTTCAGTAGCCTCTTTCTTTCTTTTTATGTATTTATTTATTGATTTAGGCCATGCCATATGGCATGTGGGATCTTAGTTCCCCAACCAGGGATTGAACCCGTGCCCCCTGCATTGGGAACACAGAGTCTTAACCACTGGACTGCCAGGGAAGTCCCAGTAGCGTCTTTCTTGATCTCCTAGTACCTCTTTTTTTTTTTTAATCCATTCACTGCAGCCAGAGTGCTCTTTTTAAAACACACATTTGAAGTTGGTCTGTTGCTAAAGACCCTGCCTGCCTTTCCAATGCACTTAGAATAAAATTTAAAATCCTTAAAGTGAATTGCAAATCCTTGCATAATCTGGCCTCTGCCTATCTCTTAAGCTTCATTAGACACTGCTCTCTTCCTTCTTGAAACATTATGCTCCAGCTACACTGCCCTTCATTTAGTTCCTCAACTGGAAGAAGCTCCACGCTGCCTCAGTGCATGCTGTTCCTGTCATGCACTCCTTCACCTCTCCTTTTCTTTTTTTTCCATCTGACTAGTTCCTCCTCCTTCAAGTCTCAGTTTAAGTGTCAGTTCCCCAGTAATCCACTCTTATGCAGCCCCACCTCAATCTAAATTAGATCTTTGTTAGTCTGGGCTCTCCAAGCTGAAGACTCCAAGATGGGATTAAACATACAAGGATTTTATTAGGGTAACCACTTGTGTGAAAAAATGGGGAGGGAACTGGTAAAGATGGGAAGGGCTGTCAGACCATGATCCAAGTCTAACTCCGAGGGAAGGAGAGAGGGAAGGCGTGTTTGAGTGGAAGCCTCCACGACTGCTTGCAATCAAAGGAAGATTCGGCAAGGGCACCGGGAGTCTTCAAGCCAAAGTCAGCCATCAGAGGAGTCCCCTGCCTTCCCAGATTGGGCCTGCCCTCCTAGTCCTGCCATGTGTCATCACTGCCTAGGAGCTATGAGGAAGTGTGGCCTCCACACAAATGTGATTGATTTCAGAGTCAGCAGTGGGCTCCTTGATCAATAACGTTTTCTGTGGTTGGAGGACATGAGGTGTTCATGGCCACCACAGGAACCCTCAGGACATGTTTTCTCATAGCACCCCAGGCTTTTTCTTTGTTAACACTTGTCACATCTACAACTGTGTATTCTTCTGTAAAACTTCACCAGGGTGTTGGGTCTGTCTTTTCATCACTGTATCCCAGTACTCAGAGCAATACCAGCCCACAGTAAGCACTCAAGCTTGTTGAATCAATGTATTTTTAATTTCCAAGTTTTATAAATAGAAGTGCCTCCAGTATATGAAAATCCATGCCCTCTATGATACAATTTTCTATTACGTCTTTATACCTGGACTCATATATCTAACAGTGAGAGCCTATTGTTATAAGAGGACCTCAAAGTGTGAGCACTGGGATGAGATTTTTCTTAGCTTCTAGAGGAAGCTCTGGTGGTAAGATTACTTGAATGAATGAATGAGCAAATGGCAGAGACTTTGCCTCGCTTGATCACCACTGTATCCCCTGCACCTAGATCAGTGCCTGTTGCACAGTAGGAGCTCAAGAGAGGTTTGTTCAATTAACTGAGGGGGAGATTAAGGGGAGAGGGTGGGTGGAGGAGGGAACCTTTTGCCCGAATATGCATGTAATTTCCACTTTATCCTCAAATATAAGAGCGTTTATGTGTCCGCAAAGTGCTTCAAATTAGACAGTAGTGTATGTGTTTTCCAGCAACTTGTCCTCTAATCATTTTGATGTTAACAAAGATACCTGTGTAGTCTTAAGGAAGTGGTATGATCGCTCTGGACCTCAGTTTCCCCATTTGTAAAACGAAAAGTTTGAGGAAAGTAATCATGAAGATTTCTTTCAGCACTTACATGCTATGATTCTGTTTATAAACACAAAAACAACTTGTACCTCAGACCATCGGCAATCCTTGCAAATACCCATATATAAAAATTATATCTAGGGCTTCCCTGGTGGTGCAGTGGTTAAGAATCCTCCTGCCAATGCAGGGAACACGGGTTCGAGCCCTGGTCCGGGAAGATCCCACATGCCGTGGAGCAACTAAGCCCGTGTGCCACAACTACTGAGCCTGTGCTCTAGAGCCCATGAACCACAACTACTGAGCCTGCATGCTCCAACTACTGAAGCCTGCGCGCCTAGAGCCCGTGCTCCGCAACAAGAGAAGCCACCACAATGAGAAGCCTGCGCACCGCATCGAAGAGTAGTCCCCGCTCACCGCAACTAGAGAAAACCTGTGCGCAGCGACGAAGACCCAACACAGCCAAAATAAAAATAATAATAATAATAATAATAAAATAAAATAAATTAATTAAAAAATTATATCTAGCTTTGAGTATTTTTGGAATTTAAGTTGCATAAAATACAAGATGCTCTTTTGAGTTTCATTTCTTTCTTAAGTAGGCCTTTTGGTCATAAACTGGGAGGGTTCACAGAGTAGAAATCTATTTTTAAAAGAAAAACAGGGAGGAGGGAGAAAGAGAGAAAGGCACACAGTGGAAGCTACGTGCTTTAGAGTGGGGAATTATACAACGGTTGCTGTGATCAGCTTTTATGTCTGGAACAGAGAAAGGGAAATAAGAATTCTGGATGCCACAGAAAGGAAACGCCCAAACTCGTTAATTCCTGCAAACTTACAGAGAGTGCTTCCAGAAGCACAGTACTTCTCTCTGTCAGTTGGATGGTCTTTGCTTCCATTCATACACAGTTGTATAAGCAAAATCAAAGGAGAATTACTGAAGGCAAATCACTCACAGTTTCACCTCCAAAAGTTGATTTTCTTCTATTTTTGTTTGTTTTTCTGTTTCATAACCTTAGTTATTTATTTACTCACATATTATTAGTTTTAACATGGTCGATGTGATAGTCATCCAGACTCAAGAGTTTAGAAGAATGTCCCTCCATTGGGTTTGTCTGATGTTTTTCTCACGTTTAGCCTGGAGTTGTGGATTTTTGCAGAGGACCACAGAGGTGAAGTGTCCTCATCATATCATGTCATGGTGTTCCTGACATCACTCATGATATTAACCTTTATCGCTTGGTTAAGATAGTGGCTGCCAGGTTCCTCCACTGAATCAGTTTTGATTATTTACATTTTTCTAGAAATATTTCCATTTTGTCTAAGTTTCAAATTTATTAACATCAAAGTATTCTCTTTTATTGTGCTCCATCTGAAATTGTCTCCTTTATTTCCCTAATATTTGATTATCCTTGCCAGTTTGTTAGTTTTCTTTGTCATTTCAAAGAAACAACTTTTGTCTTAAGTTGCCCTTTCTCTCATGCCTTTACTTCATTAATTTATGTTTTTATCTTTAGTATATCCTTCTTTCTTTGGGTTAATTCTATTATTTTTTTCTAATATATTATATGCTTAGCTCTTTAGCTTTCACTTTTGTTCATTTCTAGTATAAGCATTTAAAGCTATGAAATTACCTCTAAGTGCTGATTTATCTATATCCCATCACATGTGGGATGTATTTTATTATTCTGTTTTAATTTTTTAAATTCCCTTGATTTTTTTTGATCTATGAATATTTGGAAGAGTATCTTATAATTTCTAAACATATGGTGTTTAAAGTTCATCTTTTTGTTATTGGCTTTAAATTTAATTATGCTGTGGTCAGAGAATTTAGTTGGTTTCATAAGAATTCTTTGAAATGGATATTCTTGCTTAATGGCTTGATACAGGGTCAATTTTCTTATGTATCATGGGTGCATAAAAAGAATACTCCTTTTTAAAATTCAGTTTGAAAAAAGCTCTTTTAAAAGTAGGGTTAACTCATTTTTACTTATTGCAATGCTGAAATTGTAAGGTCTTATTTTTCCCATGTTATGTCATCATTTTTATTTTTGCTTACTTTTGTTTCATTGATCAATATTTCTTTTTTCCATTGTTTTTCTCTAGTGATTTTCTAGAACAGTGGTCCTCAAACTTTTTGTTCTCAGAATCGCTTTACGCTCTTAAACTGTTGAAGTCCCTAAAAACCATGTGTTTGTGTGAGTTATTTATATATATCTATTACAATTTACCATACTAGAAATTAAAGATGAGAAATATAAAATATATTTTATGATTCAGTTAAAATAATGATTGCATATTAACCCATTGCATATTAACATAACATTTAAAAATGAAAACTAATTAAAATTTCTAAAACAAAGGAATTTAGTGAGATAAGTGGTATTGATTTACATTTTTACAATTCTCTTTAATGTCTGGTTTCATAGATGACAGCTGGATTCTCATATCTGCTTCATTCAGTCTGTTGCAAAATGTTATTTTGGTTGAGGTATACATGAAGAAAATCCTGCTTCACACTGATAGTCAGATGGAAAAGGAAAATGTATCTTCATAGCCTTTTCAGATAATTGTAGATACTTGGATACTGCATCAAAATTTGGCAGGTGATAGTTTCTTAAATGTTAGTTGCAACGTGGAAACTGAAATCATACAATGAACTTTCTGTACTCTCTTACATTAAAATCCCTATGTCTATTTTGCACTTTGAGTGGCTCTTTTACCTGTGTGTGATTTTTGCAATGTCAGACATTGACGTTTGGAAATGTTGGTTGACAGAGTTATTCAGATCTTCCAAATGTTAACATGTTTCATGATATATTAGCAAAAAATCACATCCACTAATATCTCCTTCTAGCTCATCAGAAAATCTTAAAGTATTAGGAAGTTGTCAATAGTGGTGCAAACAAGTTTTCAAAAATTCTTAAAAGTTTAAATTTTATCATTGGCAACAAAGACTGCCAGTTGTTTTCCTTGAAGTGATAGACTCACACTTGGTTTATATTTGAGAAAATGTTAGCCAAACACCCAAGTCTGAAAACATAGATGTTGGCCTATTAGTCTTTCTATGAAAAAAGCAGCCAGTTCATTTTCAACTTAAACAATTGCACAAGTACTTTCCCTGAGGCAATCATTGTTGTTCAGTATGCAGCAGAAGTGCTTTCTGTGTACTGCCCACTTTGTCACACAGAATATTAAAAAGATGTGTACTCAAAGTTTGAGTTTAATAAAATTAATATTTTATACTACTTCGTTAAGGACATTCTCAGATGAAACTAGCATCTTTTGTTCTTGTGTTTGCTTGTTTTGTTTTTATTGTGAATGTGTGTTGCTAAGAATACAGTGACTCAAGGACACCTTGATGTCACTGCTTTGATTCATGTCAGGAACCAGAACTTTTACCCACTATTAGTTTTGTACCATCAGTGCAAATGTCAATATAGTGAAAAGGCAAATGTCTTAGTATCATTATGAAAATAGTTTTGACCTTATGGATCCCTGAAATCTAAGAGACCCTTAGAGGTCTGCAGACCATATAATGAAAATTGCTGCTCTAAAATTTCTCCATCCTATCTTTATCCTAGTAATTGTTACCACTGAATTTTTAATAAACACATTTAAAAATATTTTCTGTCAATATCAGGAATGAATCATTATCCATTACTCTTCCTCCATACGAAGCAAAATCTTCAGGATACTTTATTTATTTATTTATTAAAAAAATTTTTTTTCAGAATTTTTTTGATGTGGACCATTCTTAGAGTCTGTATTGAATTTGTTACAATATTGCTTCTGTTTTATGTTTTGGCCACGAGGCATGTGGGATATTAGCTCCCTAACAGGGATCGAACCTGTATCCCCTGCATTGGACGGCAAAGTCTTTTTTATTTTAATTAATTAATTAATTTATTTATTTTTGGCTGAGTTGGGTCTTTGTAGCTGCGCGCGGGCTTCTCATTGCGGTGGCTTCTCTTATTGCAGAGCACAGGCTCTAGGTGCGTGGGCTTCAGTAGTTGTGGCTCACGGGCTCTAGAGCGCAGGCTAAGTAGTTGTGGCACACGTACTTAGCTGCTCCGCGGCACGTGGGATCTTCCCAGCCCAGGGCTCGAACCCATGTACGTTGCATTGTCAGGCGGATTCTTAACCACTGCGCCACCAGGGAAGCCCGGAAGGCAAAGTCTTAACCACTGGACTGCCAGGGAAGTCCCAAAATCTTCAGGACACTTTTAAACAATCTCCTATCCCCTCTCAGATATTTCATGCCAGTTTGGTATTATCTTTAAGAATCCTTTCCTAGTGGCTTAAATTTCATTTCCATGATCAGAAATTAGTTACAAGTAATTTAACATTTTACTGATTTATTTGATACTCTGATTGCTATATCAGTTTTCTTTTCTACCCTGAATGCCTTTTTTTTCATTTTGAATTGAGGGGTAATTCTTTCAAAAAGGATATAGGAGTAGAATAGGTTTTTAATCCTTTTATGACCAAATATGTCTTTATTTTGCCATCACACTAATTGATCTTTTGGTGTGTTCAGAATTCTATGTTCAAATCCCCTTTCTCTTGTCTTGCAGCATTTAGCAGATGAGAAGTTTATTGGCTGACTTTCTTGTTTTGTTGAAAGTTATTTGGTATTTGTAGCATTTTTCATTTAATCTTTAACATAGAAATTTTGCTAGGATATGGATAGATGTGTGTGTGTTTTTTTTAATAGTTAGCTCTGTTTTCCATCTCCCACTTTTTAATTTTTTTTTTTTTTTTTTTTTTTTTTTTTATGGCTGTGTTGGGTCTTTGTTTCTGTGCGAGGGCTTTCTCTAGTTGCGGCAAGTGGGGGCCACTCTTCATCACGGTGCGCGGGCCTCTCACTATCACGGCCTCTCTTGTTGCGGAGCACAGGCTCCAGAAGCGCAGGCTCAGTAATTGTAGCTCACAGGCCTAGCTGCTCCGCGGCATGTGGGATCTTCCCAGACCAGGGCTTGAACCCGTGTCCCCTGCGCCACCCGTGTCAACCACTGCGCCACCAGGGAAGCCCTGATGTGTTTCTTTTTATTATCCTTTTTAGCATTTTGGGGCCTTTCATTGCCAAGGCTCAAGTTTTTGTCAGCTGGAGGACATTTTCTTCTATTATTTCTTTGATTATTTATTTTTCCCTTTCATCCTCTTGCTTTCTTCGGTAACTCTTATCAGTTGAACATTATACTCCTGAATCTATTCTGTATACCCTTTAACTTTGTCTCATAAATTCTTTTTTTTTCTTTAGAAACTGGAAAAATCCCTTGCTTAGCTCTCCCAGATCATAACTTTTTTTTTCAGCTCTTCTCTATGCAACTCTCAAACAAAGTTATTTTTATTTCAGAAATTATGTATCTTGTGATGATTTCTTTTTCATAGTAGCCTGCTTTGCACATGCAATATCTTCTTTTTAACATTATTTTCTATATCCAACATTAATTATTTTCCTCATCAGTAAGACATTTTGTTCATCTTGGGCCTCTCTTTTGTTCATGTTAGTTTTCCTTAAATATCTGGTTATTCTTAGTTCTCCTATTAAGAATAAAGAGTTGGACTGCTCACCTTTCAGAGCTGCCAGGGTTTGTTAGCAGAGCGGAGCTCACTCTTCCTAGGGTGGGCTGTTCTCTAAAGTGGAAGGAATGGTCACGGGTGCTGAGGGTACCTGGAGGTTTCCTTTGCATATATACAGGTGAGGTCCCAGGGGGCAAACTTGGGTAGGACACATTGGAGGGTTTTCCCATTGTTTTAAGCTAAGTATCCACCCCCCCCACCTTTGTTTCCATTTAGTAGCTTGAAGTTACTCTAGGCGTGTTACTGAGTTATTTCTTTCTGGTGCTAGGGCCCCCCCAAAGGCCAACTCCTGTATTTAAGAAGTGAAGCTGTAGCTAGTTCCTATGACTGGCTTGGTTATAGATGCTGAAGACTCTGAGTTAGAGTTTTCCAGGCTCGGTGGGAAAACCAGTTTTCACTTATGCATTAACCTCTTCTGCACCAGCGTAGGGGTGCAGCCTTCTTGACTTTGGTTTCTCCTCTATTCCAATCTTCTGCTTTCTGTCTTCTTGAATTGCACAAAATTTCTGTTTTTACATTGACTACACGTTATTATGTGTCTCAGTTCAGGGAAATCTTTGAGGGAAAAGTAAACACATGAAATGGTCATGAGATAGAACTCAGTCCTGCAGCCTTTTAAGAGGCTCTTGTGGTTTTTTTGGTTTTTGTTTTGTTTTTTTGCTGCTGAAGATTTGAGCATGATAAGTTCCTCCAAAGAACTGATTCTCTTTTTAATTTTTGAAGCTAATTTGGTTTTAAGATGATTCTTTTCTTTAAAAATTGTATTTTGGTCACTATTGAAATATAATGTTTTTAATATTTCCTGCTTATTTAATGTATATTTTTATTACATCAATTATTTAATATTTTTCTACAGGATATTTAAAAACAGATGGCCTCTAACTGTGTCAAACTAAAGGTGGATAAGGAGTAGTAGCTATCCCTCCCCATATACAATTTATTTGTGTTGTCTGCCTTATGTGTACCCTGCAGAATGTTTCAGCACCTTGGAATTCTACAAATAACTTAAACACATCATCTTTGTCTTCAAGGAGCTTATAGACTTCCCCTTTGCACAGTTTCTCTAGAACTTTGAATTTGGACATTATCTCATTTACTTCCATGTAAGAAAATTCACTGTCGTGTTAGTCTCTTGTATCCAGTCTGTTTTCTAGTTCCCTCTTTTCAAGTAACTTTTTTTCTGATTATGAAAATAGAGCATAGTCAAGAATTGACAACAGAGAAGGATGCTTAAGAGCTCAGGCTCTGTGAGGCCATCCTGGTCTAAGCTGACTGCTGCATAACCCTGGGCAAGCAATTTAGCACTCTCTGTTCAGTGTCCCTGTCTATGTAAAGGGCGTGGTTACCTTGCCCAACTTAAAGGCTATAACAAAGAATAAATGTGTTAACCCATGTCAGGGGCTTAGAACACTATCTGGCGTATGGTAGGGGCTCATTAAGTATGTGTAACTTACAGACTATTTGAAAAGTGAAAAAGTAGAAAGAAGACAATAAAAATTCACCAATAATCACTGTTAACATTTTGAATTTCAATTTACACACACACACACACACAAACACACAATTTTAACCAATTTTAGTTATTTCATAGATTGTGAGCACTACAAATTGTCTTCATTTAAAGTATTATTTTCTTGTCCTCTTTCTTCTACTTTCCATTATGACATCTTTTTCCTCATGGTTGTTTCTAGTCCTTTCCAGCAGCTTCTTAATTATATCCCTAATCCTCTCAGTCCTTGATTACTTAATAGGTGGACTAAACATCCTTAGGTCACTAGCAAAGCTAGGGCACCGCTGAGAGAGAGAGAGAGAGAGAGAGAGAGCGCAAGATTACTCTTCAGTCAATGGATCAGTATATTTTGCAGTTAATATATCCAAAGTGGAACTACCCTAATTTCAATAGACGTAAGTTTTGTTTTAAAGTTCATTATTTTTAAAAACTGTGCATTTTATATGGTGGAGAGCATTATAATATTTTCACTGAATTAATTGAATTCTCTCTTTCTCAAATATAACCATCTGCAACATAAGATTATCAATATCATTCCAGGCTTTTGGATTCATTTTATTTCCTTTGACTTGTATATGGATTAGGTCAAGGGCAAAAGGTTAGAGTCATTAAGGACAAGTGCTCAGTGTAGAAACTTCCTAATCAATTTCAACCCTTGTTCTAACATGGAAAGTATCTGTTATCTCTTGTGATTTGCCTCTAGCAAGCACCAAAAGGAGGGATATTATTGAAAGTAGCTACTAGTGAAATGACTAACATCATTGGCATTTAAATTGTGACATTAACCCTGATTAGGATGATTGGTTCATTAGTTTCCATTTGAAAGTCATATTCTATAACTGGAGAAAATGCCAAGATTCCCAAAGAAAGAATAATTGTTAGTTGTTGAAATCTTGCTCTTAAGTTTAGGGTCTGAATATAGTCTTTTTTTGGGGGGGGGGGGCTGGGAAGCTGAAGTGATTGTAGGTCAGTAACCAGCTACAGTAAATCAGCTACAAGAAATTGAAGTGGATAAAGGCTAAACTCCAAGTGCTGAAGACTCAGCATAAGATGAGATATTCTATTTGGAAAATAGAATTCATAATTCATACAATCTCAAGATAAAGTCTCTGTATATGTGTGTGTGTGTGAGAGAGAGGGACAAAGACAGAGACAGAGAGAGAGACAGAGAGAGAGATGGGACAGAGAAGAGGGAGATATTGAGGCAGAGAACATAGCATGAAATCCTAAGAATTATGTAAAAACTTCACTTTTTTTTTCCAATTGAAGTATAGTTGATTTACAATGTTTCAGGTGTACAACAAAGTGATTCAGTTATATATATTCTTTTTCAGATTCTTTTCCATTATCGGTTATTAGAAGATATTGAGTATAGTTCCCTGTGCTATACAGTAGTTCATGGTTGTTTATTTAATATATAGTAGTTTGTATCTGATAATCCCATACTCCTAATTTATCCCTCCCCACCCTTCCCCTTTGGTAACCATAAGTTTGTTTTCTATGTCTGTGAGTCTATTTCCGTTTTGTAAATAAGTCCATTTGTATCATTTTTTTAGATTCCATGTGTAATTGATATCGTATGATATTTGTCTTTCTCTGTCTGACTTACTTAGTATGATAATCTCTAGGTAAAACTTCACTTCTTAAAGAGAGGTGGAAAAAATTATTTTGCCCCCAATTCAAGTCAATGTTGAGAATGGTATACAACAGGTAGAAGAAAGGGTCATGGATTGCAGACCTTTGCTGGTTAGAGTTCAGTCTTCCTCTAGTTTTGCCTCTGGTCTGCACATACATCTGCTTGGTTTCCTTGTGTGTAGCTCACATTTTAGGAGAACAGAAAAATGAATCCTCATTTTGTTTAATTTGAAGGTGAGAAGCAGGAGGTGAGAGAAAAACAGTTTAGGATCAATCCTTGTTAAATTAATTTTACAAGTATGCTTCTTAAAATTAAGGCAACTTGCATTTATATAGCATTTTATAGCTCACGACTAATTTACAAACACACTGTAAACTGATTTTATGAAAACGTGAAAAAAATAGCTCCCTCCCTCCCTTCATAGTACTTTAAACCCCAAATTATACTTCAATTACTTCAATTCTTCAACTGAACTTTAATTCACTCATTCAGCAAATTTAATTGAGTGGCAGGCATAGTTCAAACTGCTTATGATACATCCATGAACACACACAAAAAAATCCCAGCTCTGTGGAGCTTACATTCTTGTGGGGATAGACAGACCATGAACACTGAACGCAGTAAGTAGGCTACATTGTGTGTGAGAAGATGGTGACTGCTTGGGAAGGAAGAAAGAGTAGAAGCTGTGTAAGGGAGATGGAAAGTTTTGGAGGAATGGGAAGTTCTAGGGTGAGTCGAGGTGGGTCACTGCATTAAGTAAAGTAGTCAGGGTAAATTTCATTGTGGTGAGATTTGGGCAAAGGTTTAGAGGAGATGAGAGAGTTATTTGGGGGAATCTGGGGGAAGAACATTCCAGGAAGATGAAACAGCTGGAGCCAAGACTCTAAGGTGGAGACATGGAGACCAGTGCAGAGGATTAGAATGAGTGAGGAGAATGACAAGGAGAGTATCAGGAGAGGAGGTCAGAGAAGTAAAGGAGGAGAGATTCTGTAGGGCCTGGAAGGCCAGTGGAAGGACCTTGACCTCTAAGGAAAATGGGGAGTCATTATAGGATTAAGCATGGGACTAGCATGATCTGATTTATGTTTTAATGGGATTTCTATAGATGCTTTGTTGAGAATAGACTGGAGGGAGGAGGGGACAATGGAAAAAGCAGGGAGATTTATTTAGAGACAGTATTAGTTATCCACTGCTGTGTAACATAGTATCTAAAAACTTATCAGCTAAAATAACAAACATTATCTTGCACAATTTCTGAGGGTCAGGAATCTAAGAGCAACTTAGCTGGTTGGTTCTGACTCTGAGTTTCTCATAAGGTTGCAGTCAAGTTGTCATCTGGGGCTATAACTGATTTAAGACTTGTCTCTGACTGCAGAATGTACTAAGCTCCCTCACGGGTTGTTGGTGGTCTTCAGTTTCTCATTGACTGTTGGTCAAGGCTTCAGTTCCTCACCACAATATGGCAGTTTGCTTTCCCTAGAGAGAGAAATGAGAAAGAGAGAGAGAGAGAGAGAGAGACTGACTTACCAAGATGGAACACTTTTATTATCTAATTCTGGGAGTGCCATACTATCATTTTTACTGTATGCTGTTGGTCATATAAACCAAGTCTGATACAATGCGGGAGGGAACTCCACAAGGGTGTGAGTTCTAGGAGGTAAGGATCATTGGGGGCCCATAGTGGAGGCTGCCTACCTCAGAGACAATTGCAATAATCCAAGTAGAAGATGATGGTGGCTTGCACCAGCATGCTTCCAGTGGAATGGTGAGAAGTGGTCAAGTTCTGGATATATTTTGAAGGCAGGATCAATAGGAAGGACTTTTTAATGAAGTGGATGTAAGAAAATGAGGACACATGGATGACTCTGTTAGCTCCCTTTTAAAAGATAAGTGCCTAGGGTGTCTAGGTGTGTTAATTGACTCAGGGAGATGTGTGTGTGTGTGTGTGTGTGTGTGTGTGTGTGTGTGTGTGTTGGTGGGGGGACTGGTGCTTTTAGAAGAAAGCCAATGCAAAGCTGGAGAAGAGGGGTTTGCAGATCTTTGAGTGAAGCCAGGAAGGTTGGGAATCCAAGGCAGGTAAGGGACGTGGTGCAGGACAGACTGTGGACTATGTATGGGGACTGCTGGGCTTTTTGATTAATGAATGCTACTTTCTTGGTGTAGTTAGTGGATCTGACAGCTGAATGACAGTTTTCTTTCCATAGTCAGTATTCTTTATGTAGTAAAAATTAAATGGTAGAATATATAAGGTAAATAATATACATACTGTAGGAGTCCTTAGTACAGGGAAGCCCTTAAAAGCCCAAATAGGAACAATCAGGGAGTATTTTCTGGAAGATGGGATCTTGCAGCTGGACTTTGATAAGGGTAGAATTTAGATGGAGAGAAGCAGGAAGGGAATTTCAGGCAGGGGACAGTCTGAGCAAAGGCATGGACGTAGGAACGGGCTTCTTTAAGGTACTGCAAATAAATGGTTTAACTCCTTATGTTAAGTAAGTAGAAAGAAATAAATTTTGAGAAGTATGTAGGGGCCTGATAATGGAGAATCTTAAATATCAGATGGAGGATTTTGGACTTGATATTACAGGTGGTAAAGAATCATAGTACACTCTTGAAAATGATTATCTATGAAGATGATTCCATAGGGCTTCAATAGGGATTGAAGAGGGGAAAGTTGAAGGATAAAGAGACCAGTTGGAGGCATGAAGAGATAAGACCAAAGCTGTGATCATGGATATGGTGACTGACTCCATATAAGGGACGAAGAGAAAGTATAATAGCCAACACACATGAGGCTTTTATACCATGTCAATTTCATTTGGGGTTACATCTCAATTTTACAGGTGAGGAAGCTGATGCCCAGAAAGGTTAACTAACTTGTCCAGGGTTACACAGCTAGTACGTGGTGCAGCCAGGATTTACACCCAGGCAGTCTGGCTCCAGAGTCTATATTTTAAACCACTTCATAAGATTTGGCCCTGGATGACTGGGGACAGATGATGGTGAGGTGTGCCCAATTGAGAAATGATGATTACCTTAGTTTTGGATTGAGTTAAAGGTGACAACAGGACATCTAAGGAGAAGGCAGAACTGGCTCTTAGGTGATACCCATCTATTAGTCATTAAGATAGAGGATCAGGGACTTCCCTAGTGGCGCAGTGGTTAAGAATCCACCTGCCAATGCAGGGGACATGGGTTCGATCCCTGGTCTGGGAAGATCCCACATGCCGCAGAGCAACTAAGCCCATGCGCCACAACTACAGAGCCTGCACTCTAGAGCCCGCGAGCCACAACTACTGAGCCCGTGTGCCTAGAACCCGTGCTCCACAACAAGAGAAGCCACAGCAATGAGAAGCCCGTGCACCGCAACAGAGTAGCCCCCGCTCGCCGCAACAAGAGAAAGTCTGCACGCAGCAACGAAGACACAGCACAGGGGCTTCCCTGGTGGCGCAGTGGTTGAGAATCTGCCTGCCAATGCAGGGGACACGGGTTCGAGCCCTGGTCTGGGAAGATCCCACATGCCGCGGAGCAACTAGGCCCGTGAGCCACAACTACTGAGCCTGCGCGTCTGGAGCCTGTTCTCCGCAACAAGAGAGGCTGCGATAGTGAGAGGCCCGTGCACCGCGATGAAGAGTGGCCCCCACTTGCTGCAACTAGAGAAAGCCCTCGCACAGAAACGAAGACCCAACACAGCCAAAAACAAATAAATAAATAAAGACACAGCACAGCCAAAAATAAAAATAAAATAAATAAAAAAAAAAAAAGATTGAGAATCAATGAAAGCCATAGGAATCAACAATGGAAAGAAAAGAGCAAAGGGCCCAGGAACGATGAGAGTTAGAGGAATAGGAGGAGGTAGAGTAGAAATTAGAAAAGAGTGTTTGGCTACAGAGGAGAACCACCCTTGCACAGTATCTTAGAAGCCAGGCAAGGAAAGATTTTACAGAAGTGAGAAATGGCCAAGAAAATCCAAGGAGATTAAGAACTGAGAGCAGTCTATTGGATTTTGATCAGAGGTCATTAATAGAATCAGTTCTAAAGAGAAGTAATACTTATAACTATTATTTATTGAAGATCTGTAATGTACCAGGCTCTTCATATGTAAATATCTGAGTTATTCCTTTAGAACAGTACCGTAAGGCTGATATCATGATACAGAGGAAGAAACAAGCTCAAAGAAGTAAAGTACCTCATCTAAATTCAGTAGTTGACAGAGCTGAGATTAAAACTGAGGTTTATTCAACTCCAAAACCATTCTCCCCCTAGATTAAGACAAAAAACCCCCCAAAACAACCCTCCCCTCAAAGACTAATGCCCTTCTAGGAATTATTAAAAAAAAAAAAAGAATGATGAGAAATGGATTGAAAGTGATAATTTGACGTGAAAACTTCACTGTCCTGGTTTTTTGTGGTCCCAAGTGAAATGGATTTATGTCTGGATTTGTTGACCATTACTACACATATTTTTAGGAGGTGAAGGCGTTATGTACTAAGTTTCACATGCTTCTCCCCAGCAAAGCATTCCCCCTGTTAGACTCTTATTAATGCCCCAGGCCATGCGGTAGAGTGATCTGGAACTTTTCTTGACTTGTTGGTTATGATCTCAGCTGAATGACTGCTCCACCTCTTTCATTACTTCAGCTGATGACTCATCTCTTAATTTTTCTCCCAACATCAACAAAATGAAGTAGCGGATTAAAGAAACAAACGAAAGAAAAAAAAATATTTGTGATCTAACACAGCCTTAGACTTGCTGTGAATACTCAGGTGCTAATTTAAACTTTCCTCCAAGGAAGAACAGAGATCAAGTTTATAGTTGATGTGTTCTGTGTTCAAGGCAACCCAGAAAATTACATACCTAAAGCTACTGAAAGGATATTTTAAAAGCTGACCGGAGCAGGATTAGAATTGCCACTCCAAAAGAACAGTGATGAAATTCACCTTCAGAAAGTGTTCCAAACTTTGGTAAAAGCTGTTCTGTGAAACTGTCCTTTCTTTACAAGTCTACGTTTTTGCTCAGTGTACCAGAGAGATTGTTCTGTTTTTACTAAACCAAGCTTTATTCAACAGTGCTCTGTACCGGAGAGATTATAATCTATGAAAAAACAAAAAAATCCAAAGTCATTATGCAGTTAAAGGGAAGAGCATAAAAGTCCTTTGGCCATCAAAAATGTGAACAGAAACAGCTAGTAAGGATGTGCTTTCCCAGGATATTTTTCTCCATTGATCATGTAAGGATTCATCAACCATTTCATCATAGGAGAAAAGCTGATGAATCTAGATTTATGAGTGAACGTTCGTGCTGGGAACAGATAAAATCAGCAATCCAGGAGACTCAGCAGGAGGGAGTAGGGACTTGAAGGAAGACTCAAAGAAAAATCTCTCAAGTGAATCAGGGCACTACTTAGTGTAAATCAAGAGTTGGCTTTTATCCTTCACCCTGGCGCTTCCTGCTAAACTTTTGGAAATTAGCCAGTGTTGTAATTAACACTCCCCCCGCCTCCCAGCTTTTCTTAGGTAAGAAAGAGAGTAAAATCCCCACCTTTTCCAATGGTGAGGTCACAGCAAATAACTTAAAGCCCTTCTTTCCTGTAGGACTGAGCATTTTGGGAAGTATGCATGATGCCTGGGTGCTCATGGGCAACAATTAGGGTTCAGATTCCTCTATTTCTCCCTCTAAGTGAAGGCTGCAGACCGGGCACCCAGGATGGCTCCTACTAAATGACTGAGAGGGGTGGTGGTGGCACTGCCACACGTGGGCCCATCACCTCTGCCTTTGTGGTCCTCTCAGAGACTTCATTTCTTCCACTTGTAGATTCTTAGGAGTCCACCAAAATTCTATCTCTAAATCAAGCCCTATCCTCTGTGATTAGTGATTTCCACAACATGGAAATACTATTTTACTGTTAAATCAAAGTACATAAATTTCTTTTTTTACACTGAATTATAGTTGATTTACAATGTTGTGTTAATATCTACTGTACAACAAAGTGATTCAGTTATACATACATACATACATACATATATATATATATATACACATTCTCTTTTATATTCTTTTCTATTATGGTTTATCACAGGATATTGAATATAGTTCCCCGTGCTATATAGTAGGACCTTGTTGTTTATCCATTCTGTATGTACTAGTTTGTATCTGCTAACCCCAAACTCCCAATCCAACCCTCCCCCACCTCCCCTGCCCTTGGCAACCACAAGCCTGTTCTCTATGTCTGTAGTCTGTTTCTGTTTCGTAGATAAGTTCATTTGTGTCATATTTTAGATTCCACATATAAGTGATATCACATGGCATTTGTCTTTCTCTTTCTGACTTACTTCACTTAGTATGATAATCTCTAGGTCCATCCATGTTGCTGCAAATGGCATTATTTCATTCTTTTTTATGGCTGAGTAATATTCCACTGTATATAAAATACATAAATTTCTTTAGTTGACTCTCCAAAATGAATACAAATGTGCTCCTTTTGTCAGAAAATTCCATTATTTTGCATTACCAATATATTCTTCACTTTAAAAATGTTTCCCCCATCCCAAAAAAAAATGTTTCCCACATCTGCCCATTTCAACATTGACTGGCACACTCCTGCCTTTCCTTCAGGTCTTTGTCAAAACTTTGCTTCCTCCTTGATCCTCTGGTTAGGTTAGTCCCCTCTGTCATCTAACCTCACTCATGACACTGTTCATTTCTCACACTCATTGCTCTTGTAACAGCGGTGCTTTCTTTTTTTTCTTTTTCTTTTTTGGCTGTGTTGGATCTTCACTGCTGCGCGTGGGCTTTCTCTAGTTGCAGCAAGCGGGGGCTACTCTTTGTTGCAATGTGTGGACTTTTATTGCGGTGGCTTCTCTTGTTGCAGAGCTCGGGCTCTAGGCACACGGGCTTCAGTAGTTGCAGCACGAGGGCTCAGTAGTTGCGGCACATGGGCCCTAGAGCGCAGGCTCAGTAGTTGTGGTGCACGGGCTTAGCTGCTCTGCAGCATGTGGGATCTTCCTGGACCAGTGACCAAACCCGTGTCCCCTGCATTGGTAGGCAGATTCTTAACCACTGCACCATCAGGGAAGTCCCAACAGTGGTGCTTTCTTCCCCCACTGGACTGCAAGCTACTTGGGCTATGGGGCAGTGCCTGTGTCCTTTGCCATTGCATCCTCCACAAATAGCATGGTGCCTGGCATCTATTGGGCTCTCAATCAAAATAGCTAAATGAACAACTTCAGTCTCCCTTTAATTAATGATTATCTTTAGCACTTCTGCATTATAACCAAAAATCGCTATACCCACAAACTTTACGGGAATATAGAACTGTGCTGTGATAGTAATACCTGTTATTGTATAACATTGTGCAGTTTACAGACCTCTATTTTATTCATTATTTTATTCCATTCTTACAGTCTCATTGTGAGGTAAGTAGAGTGGACATTGCTGTCTTTTTTTTTTTTTAACTTTTTATTTCATATTGGAATATAGCTGATTAACAATGTTGTGTTAGTTTCAGTTGTACAACAAAGTGATTCAGTTATACATATACATGTATCTATTCTTTTTCAAATTCTTTCCCCAGTTAGGTTGTTACATAATATTGAGCAGAGTTCCCTGTGCTGTACAGTAGGTCCTTGTTGGTTATCCATTCACACCAGTCAGAATGGCCATCATCAAAAAATCCACACACAATAAATGCTGGAGAGGGTGTGGAGAGAAGGGAACCCTCTTGCACTGTTGGTGGGAATGTAAATTGGTACAGCCACTATGAAGAACGGTATGGAGGTTCCTTAAGAAACTAAAAATAGTGTTGTCCTTATTTAAGGCGCAAAGAAACCGAACCTCAGGCAATTTTCCTCTGCTGTAAGTGGTGAACAGAGACTCACTTCCAGGGCCTGTGCTGTTCCATGTCACCAGACTACCTAATGGTTAGAAAGGCCTTCTACCAGGGTTTTCCTGTTTACTTCCACAAACTTGATTTTACCTTTTAATCCAATTAATTTACAGTTGGGTCATTTTCTCTTTCTTCCCGATCAGTTCCACCAAGCTCCTGGCACAAAGTTCAAACCAGCGGCCTGGAGACCGTCTGAAACTCCACTCTGCTCAGTGTGGATTTCCCGCCCCACCCCCAAACATATGTTACCAATGTCAGTGTCATTTTCTGACCCTACACCAATGTGTGGCATCATGCCTCCACATAAAGGGCCCTCAACACAGCCTTTGTTGGGAGTTCATACCAGTTTTCTATCACAAAGTGAACGGGGAGACCATCTACTCTCAGAAGGCCCTGTAGAAATATCAGCAAAAAGGGACGTCTGTGACTGAATGACCATCAAAAGGCTCTTGGTGGCTGAATTTCCACTGATCGGTATACATGTTGCCTTTGCAATCCTGTTACTTGTCTGTGTCATGTTACTCTGAGTGGACATAGGTGTTACTGAAATACAATGTCTCATGGTCACTTTTTGGTTTCATTTCAATGAACAAGGCTGGGGAGCTGCTGAGGACTGTCATGGTTTGTGAGTATTTAAGTTATTATCGCATCCTCCTTAAGAAATCACTTTGATAGTCAATTGCTGCTTTACCTGAGCTTGGCTTGGTTAGGACTGACAAATGATTCCAACCCCTGTTGCCTCTACTGAAGATTCTCCAGGTGCCCTCCTCACTCCCCATGATGATTTTTTACAACCTGTATCTTCTATGTCCTTTAAATATAGTAGGATCCCGTGGCAATACAGGATTCATATACAGAGTTCGTCTCTTTCCTGCTGCTTTGTATCCCTATTACGCAGCATATCTGCAATACGTCTTGTTTGCAAAGTAGCTTCTATTGCCTTTTTAAGGGACTTGGATTGGTCTATAATTTGCTTACGATTATAGTATAAATTAAGCTGGATAAAATAGTTTTTAATAACCATTAACATGTTGATTACATTTAATGTATCGCACATATTTATACATTAGAACTCAGAGAGTTAAATGAAACCTGTTCCCTCTCAGTTTTTCCTTTTAATATTCGCTAATGAAGAATAATCAAAGAAAATGATTTGGCTCCTGAAGTGATTGGATATGAAAAGCCAAGTGTGAAGGGAACCAACTTACACTACTTCTGTACTACCTTTGAAAGACCATTATTACTTCTCATGGGCAGTAGAGAAATAAATCAGTGGCTTTATCAATGCAATGGGGCAGTCACTTTAGTCTTAATCTTCCCTCTCTTCCATTCTGGGGAAGTACAAATTAGCCAAATAATGTGTATTTTTTAGCGGATATCAAAGGAATACTTCTTTGATAATGAACCTCATGTGTTTCTTGCTTTCACAGTAATAAACGACTGGTGGCCTTAGTGCCCATGCCCAGTGACCCTCCATTTAATACCCGAAGAGCCTACACCAGTGAGGATGAAGCCTGGAAGTCGTATTTGGAGAACCCCCTGACGGCGGCCACCAAGGCGATGATGAGTATCAACGGTGATGAGGACAGCGCCGCCGCCCTTGGCCTGCTGTATGACTACTACAAGGTAGAACCTGAAGCCCCGCCTCCCTCCACTTTCTGCCTCCAGGGCCTCCCCTCTCTAGTGGGCAGAGGGGACAGATTCTTCATCCCAGGCCAGAGAATGAATGGCATTGCCACACTCCCTCTGGAATTCAGCCTCTCCCTGGTCTCATTGCGTCTCTGCTTTCCCATCTATAAAGCATGACTTTACCACCCCCCCGAGGGAGTTTTCATTTTAGGATAATTATTTCTGTGCCCTCTGTTTCCAAGCATACATATTATCTACGTTTAATTTCTACTTCATATCCTATTGCAAATCCTTCTTTGCTGCCATTTTTACTTTATGATTTTTGGTGAATAAAGAGTATTACATTGTGTGGCTGTACCATAATTTAGTCATTGCTCAGTTTTGGGGGCATTTAGGTTGCTTTTATCTTTTCTTATTTTATTTTATTTTTAAATTAAGTAATGAGAACCTTTAAAAAATTTTTTTTTTAATTTAATTTTTTGGCTGTGCCACACAGCTTGCAGGATCTTAGTTCCCCAACCAGGGATTGAACCCAGTCCCATGGCAGTGAAATCAGAAGTGAAAACGCCGAGTCCTAACCACTGGACCACCAGGGAACTCCCTAGGTTGCTTTTAGATTTTCCATTTTATAAGAAACATCAGGGTTTCTAGATTTTTCAGTTCTGTAAGGAATACGCCAATGAATACTTTAGTGGTAGGCTTTTGCAGCAATTCCAAAATCTAACTGTCTCCATTTGTTTTAATGAGTACTCAATATTTATTTTGAAAAACCCTTAAAACAAAGTGAATGTAATTCGCTTGCATTACAAAAATACCTGCCATAGATACCTTCAAAATAGGAGTATTTCAGGAAATCGAACAACAAACAATGGTCTGCCTCAACTATAAAGGACTATATCTGGTATGACCTGCTCCCTTAGAACCAATGAAGTGTAAAAAATCAACAGGTATTTACTGAATGAGGATATTTATTGCCTGACTTGATTGTGAACACTGTGGGCTTATGCTGGTATTGGCACAAAGGTGAGAATGGCCGTATTTATTTTGCTGGTTGGGCACAGTGAACTCTTTATTTTAGAATAAGAACTAAATCCCCCTCTTCCCCTCTCCCTCCATCATGAGAAAATCACCCAAGAGGAATCACTTTTCTTTTGGTAAGCACCAGTCTCAGCTTCCTGTTTCCTTCCTGCTTCCCAGTTCCTGTTTCCTCCCAGTGGTCTCACTTCTGCAAGTTGTGTTGTCCCCTGGGTCTCTCCTAAACCAGGGTTTTTGTGCTTTACAACGATCTCCCACCACCATTGACTCTGGCACTGCCCCCGGGCCTATTTCTTTCACCAGAGTTCTCTAAAATTACTCATTCCTTTTCCAGCTTCTTCCCATTTTCTCTGTTAAAACACTCAGGAGGGCTCCCTCCATGGGGAGAAGAATGAAAGCCAAGCCAAGTTGTGCTTATTTAAGATGAAACACAAGGTATGAGTAACTGATAGGTTGGCCCATCCAGGCTACTTTAAATGAGGATATTATTAACTCAAATAAATGCATTTTTTATGGTTGGAAAGTGCTGGAGAAATACAGGAAAGGCATTCCACTGGTACCCTTGCCAGTCTAGGCTGATTTTTTTTCCCTTTACCAACAGAGCTGGAGTTGGCCGATTTCGACAGCTCTCTTGTGAAGCTGTACAACTCCCAACACGGCTCCTGACATAGCAAGAAGGGCCTTTAACTTTGGGAATTGGGGTCCAGATGAAAGGATATTTTAGGGTCTAACCTCCATTTCATGTAAGCAGGGCAGTTTCCTACAATGAACAGGAATCGCCCGAAAAAAAATGAGCCTAAAAACAAAGATGGTTTTTTGGCAGGCTTTCCTTTCTTCTTTTCTTTGTTTGTGGTTGTTTTATATATTTTAATCCTTTTTGACTAAGGAGCTTATTTGAAAAACACAAGGATGAATTCTAAACGTTTTGAAGTCAAAATTTTCAGAATGTATTGAGGATAGTATAGAAACACAGAACTTATCATGTTAGACTGCTTCATGTTATAGGCTATTTCTTGAGGGTTCAGCTTTATTGGACTTTTGTGTTAACATGTAATGTTCAGAAATGGTCTCATCCTTAGAAAGAAATCACAAAGCAATTTTCCTTTATTATAAAAAATAGTTAAAACTTGACACCTTTTAAAAAAATATCTTTATTGGAGTATAATTGCTTTACAATGTTGTGTTAGTTTCTGCTGTACAACAAAGTGAATCAGCTATACGCATATATATATCCCCATATCCCCTCCCTCTTGTGTCTACCTCCCACCCTGCCTATCCCATCCCTCAAGGTCATCACAAAGCACCGAGCTGATCTCCCTGTGCTATGCAGCAGCTTCCCACTAGCCATCGATTTTACATTTGGTAGTGTATATATGTCAATGTTACTCTCTCACTTCGTCCCCTCTTCTCCTTCCCCTGCTGTGAAAACTTGATACCTTTATCAATCTTTAAAATCTAGTAACATATTAAAGTGACCCTGATTTAATCACTTGGGTCATTACAACATTTTTTGGTAACTTTTATAACTATGTTAAACAAATACGTTAGTTAATACTTTTATAAGACTTTGAAGAAATACATTAAGATACACTTTGAAAAAATATATTTTTCTTATTTTTTGAAAGTAGATTTTACTACTGTGAAATGGATATAATTTCAGGTATCTGTATTAGATGGCAATTCTTTTGTATTAATGAAAAAGAGAAACACACCTTGAAACAAAAATCATTAGTAATTTAGGAAAGCAACGTATTTTATTTCCCACAGGTTCAGAGGATAAAGTATTAGTAAATATGGTACCTGGATTACCTCTCCTCTTGCACACTTTTACTATTTAGAGGAAAGTTGAAATACTGCTTTCTGTAAATATTTTGAAATGCAGAGTAGAGAGTTTACATAAAACTCAATTTGAGGATGTGGAGAAAAAGGAACCCTTGTATACTGTTGACGGGAATGTAAATTGGTGCATCCACTGTGGAAGACAGTATGGCGGTTTCTCAAAAAACTAAAAATAGAACCTCCATATGACCCAGAGGTTCCACTCCTGGATATAGATCTGAAAAAAATGAAAACATTAATTTGAAAAGATACATCCACCCCAGTGTTCATAGCAGCACTATTTACAATAGCCAAGATATGGAAGCAACCCAAGTGTCCATCAGCTGACAAATGGATAAAGATGAGGTATATAAATACAATGGAGTACTACTCAGCCATAAAAAAGAATGAATTTTGTCACCTGCAACATTATGGATGGACTTGGAGGGTATTATGCTAAGTGAAATGTCAGAGAAAGACAAACACTGTATGATATCACTTATATGTGGAATCTAAAAAATAGAAACAAACTAGTCAATATAACAAAATAGAAACAGACTTAAATATGTAGAGAACAAACTAGTGGTTACCAGTGGGGAGAGGGAAGGGGGGGAGGGGCAAGATAGGGGTAGGGGATTAAGAGGTACAAGCTACTACGTATAAAATAAATAAGTTACAAGGATATATTGTACAATGCAGGGAATATAGCCAATATTTTGTAATAACTATAAATGGAATATAACCTTTAAAAATTGGGAATCTCTATGTTGGACACCTGAAATTTATATAATATTGTACATCAACATACCTCAATTTATTTATTTATTCATTTATTTATTTTTGGCTGCGTTGGGTCTTCGTTGCTGCGTACAGGCTTTCTCTAGTTGCGGCGCGTGGACTTCTCATTGCTGTGGCTTCTCTTATTGTGGAGCATGGGCTCTAGGCGCACGGGCTTCAGTAGTTGTGGCACGCGGGCTCAACAGTTGTGGTTCACGGGCTCTAGAGCACAGGCTCAGTAGTTGTGGTGCACGGGCTGAGTTGCTCTGAGGCATGTGGGATCTTCCTGGACCAGGGCTTGAACTTGTGTCCCCTGCATTGGCAGATGGATTCCTAACCGCTGCGCTGCCAGGGGAGTCCTGGTTTTTATGTATTTTAATGATTTAAATTCACATTATCTAGATGAATGAGTGAATACATGATTTAATAAATATTCATAAGCTGCTGAAATTTTTGAAAGAAATCAGCTTTTTATTTTTGGCTTATACATATACATTATAGAAAATGCAGGGAAGCTTAAAGAAGAAAGTGAAATTTCCTGTAATTTTTCTATCATATCATTTGGCATCATTTTCTCCATCGCTGAAGGATTTTGAACATAAGCCTGGTAGATTGGAGAAATGATTTATACATATTACAGCAACAGCAGCAGCAGCAGGGAGGTGGGTTATGAGCAGAGAATCCAGTGAACAGTTCGTTGCAATAGTCCAGATAAAAAATGATGAAGCCCTAAAGTAAGACATGATGGTAGCTGTTCCCTGGGTCAGCATTTGTGAGGTTCTCCCTAAATCAGCCACTCTATTTAGTCAGCCATACTGCATAGAGACAAAGCAGTATGTTCAAGAAATCACTGAGTATTTGTTTGAATAAAATCTGGCAACTGATTGTGTGTGTGTGTGTGTGTGTATGTGTGTGTGTGTGTGTGAGAGATTTGGTGGGAGAACCCTATAATTAGGATCATAATATCTAAGCTGATTCTCAGATTAACCAAGGCGGAGTACAGAAGAAGGGCTTTGGGGAAAAGGATAATTGTATGTTGAGTTTGATGTGCTTGTAGGATGTCCAGGTAGGGATGTCTGATAGACAGTATTGTGGGTCTAGACTTGAGAAAGGGGCCTGAGTTCAGAGGTCTCAGTTTCTCTAAGAAGGACAGTCTTTGGGAAGCCAAAAGGTAAACATGGTTCAGGGTGGCCCAGATGGGAGCAAACCCAAAGGTTTCCCTTTGTCATATTGTGCCCAATACTGTAGGCTGACCAGGCTGCTCAGAGCTGGCATCAGTGCATCTTGGCAACACTAATGTTCACTTCCAGGAGTCTTTGGGAGTTACTAATATGTTTTAGTGTTTGGAATCCCTATTTCTTCTATTTCTTTGATTCTGCTTTTTGCAGGCCATTTTGATTGATTCAGTCATTCTTTCAACAGGAATTTAGTGAGGGCCTGCTACATTCCAGGCGCTTGGGACATAACCATGCACAAGGTGGACACTCATGGAGATTGTAGTCTAATCTTGGATATGGACCTTTAGATGGTTCTCGAAGTAAGCTCACAAGTTAGCTTAGAGAAGGCATGGGTAGGGTAAGGCAGGGGACTGGGGTACGTTCCAGGCAGAGAGGACTGGGTAATGGCTCTGCTGCAAGAAGGAGCATTGCATGGTCAGAGACGCAGTGTAGCTGTACACACAGCAGTGATGGGGGTGGCCCAAGTTGAGGCAGAAGAGTTTTTGGAGGCCATGTTCCTGAGAATAACGGGAAGCATTGAAGAGTTTTAAGTAAGAGCATAGTGGGGTCAGACTTAAAGATCACTCTGGATCTTCTTAATGGATCCTGAATGGATTTGCAGGGGTTAAGTGAAGGAGAGGAGAGACCCATTAGGCTGATGCCATAGCTCAGGTAAGAGGTGTCGGGGGCTGAACCAGGAGGCAGGCATCCACAGGGAAGTTGATGGATTTGAGTTGCACGGGATTTAGTGTAATGTCTTCAAGCTTCATCCATATTATAGCATGTATCAGAATTTCATCTTTAAGGCTGAATAATATCCCATTGTATGTATATATCACATTTTGTTTATCCATTCATCTATAGATGGACATTTGGGTCATTTCCACTTTTTGGCTATTGTGAATAATGCTGCTGTGAACATAGGTGTGCTGGGTATTAAAATTTTATGTTTATCTGTCGTTTTCAGTAGATGATAGGAGCTATGTTTTATTCATTTCATTTCTGTCTAGCACTTAGTAATGCCTGCTACATTGTAGACCCTCATCATTGACATGTGAGTGAAGGACTTACAGTTGATTTACTTTATTTTTATTTAACAAATGCTTATAAATTCCCAGACACTCTAAGTGGCTTTAAAAAAATTAACTCATTTAATTTTACTAAACACCCTGTGAGGTATAGGACTACCATTATGCCTGTTTTACAGCTGAGAAAACTGAGGCAGAATTAGTAAGTGGTAGAGCTGAGATTTGAACCCAAACAATCAGGTCTAGGCCTGGACTCTTAGCCACCCTGCTATGTTGCCTCCCTTGCCCAGCTAGCTGGGCTTGCATACATATTCAGGTGAGTGGAAATTATCCATGAGGATTGCTAGTCCGGAATCCAGAAGAGAGATGCTCCTCATAAACGCTCTCTTATGTCAAAATAGTGAAGGCTGTGTTTTGAGTGCAAAGGTGTTTGGCTAGAAGGAAGATCTGGAGATTTAGGAAAAAACAAAATCAAAAACAAAAACAGAAAAACCCAAAACATCCAACCAGCCAAACAAATGTAAACCCACTAGTCATGTGTTTGAGAAATATGGTAGAGATAGGTAAGCGATCCTTAATGCGGTAGGGCAGTCAGCTGATGTTCAGAAACACAGCTGGTAGGGGTATCCCTTCTCTCAAGTAGCACTTTTTCAATAATCTTTCAGGTAATATGTTGGCATTGTGGTTGTGAAGTCAATAATAAAAGTGCATTAGAAGAAGAAGGGTGGAAGCCAGTTCAAGAGCTAGGGAGGGTAGGTAAAGGCTGGCCCACGTATTAGATGTTTCTCCCTCACTGGACAGTGCAGCCCCCTACCCAGTTTGCCCCCCTGCATGTCAGCACCTGGAGTCCCTCATCAGAGTGGAGGGTCAGTCCCTGTTCCTTAACGGGATACCTGTTGTAGCTCCAAGATGTTTTCTGTCTGCTCCAGAGCACAGATACTCTTACCCTTTCCCCTCATCCACTCCCAGCCAACGTGGGGAGGGCTCAGGAGGTGCTCAGGTCCAGCGAGAGAGAGTTGCCTGTGTCAGCAGGGCACAGCAGAATCAGGATTGCTGTGGCCCTACGCTGATGATCACCCTTTTGTGTCTGGTCCACTGTCATTGCCAATCAGGCTACTTACCTTTAACCATCTCCTGGCCACTGCAAATTTGCCACCGTTCTCTGGAGAATGTTCCATTTCCTTTTCTTTGCTTATGCTGGTGTCAAGCTCTGCACGAGATCACAGTTGCATCTATGTAAGTCTGACTGATGGTCGGTGATGTTTTCAGGTTCCTCGAGACAAGAGGCTGCTGTCTGTAAGCAAAGCAAGTGACAGCCAAGAAGACCAGGATAAAAGGTATGATAATATATACAGGAATATGCCTGACTCCCCAAAAAACTCTTTTGCTATGTTTTTTGAAAACAATAGTATTAAACTATAACTTTTGTTTTTGAGAGGATATGGGAGTCAAGAAGCTTAATGTCTGCTACCTGTTTTTGGAGTCTGGAACAAAACTGGATCTCTCAGGCGGGAGAGAAAATTGCATTTTTTGGTTTTGCAATTCTGCAAAGGGCCATCAGTATCTTCCAAGGGGGCTGCAAATCCCAAGAGTTAGAGGTGATATACAGGCAAGATAGCCTACTGCTGGCGTGAACTTTTCTGTCCATCCAATGGCTGTATGACTGCGATGAGGCCCTTGAGGGAGTGAGACATTTGAAGATCGTCTTTGATAAGGGAGAGAGGAAGGAGGCCAGGCTGATTTCAGTCCAGGGAGGAGCCGGTAGGGAGCCATGGGTGACAGAGGACACTGTCGGGGTGCAGGGGCAGGAAAGATGTTAGGAGACCATAGGTCATACTCCTTTGCTTCAATCCTGAATTAAGAACCAGCTGAAAAACAAGAAACAGACAGATTGAAATTAAAAAGGAAAAGAAATCAATTTTATTTCTGATGCAGCTAATTAGAGAATGTGATTTTGAACGAGCAATTTGTAACATTTCAGTCCTGACTTAGATATGGCTGTTCATCCGGTCCCAAGCAGGACTTCAGGCCTCCCTGAAGGGACAGGCCACTGATGGCATGGCCGCGGTGACTGGAGTGTCCCCTTTCTTTGGCCAAGATGATCCAGACATAAAGGGGGACCCACAAGGGTCTGAACCACCTTGCTCAGCTACTTCTCCCAAACTCACCAACCAAATACATCTCTTCCCCTGCAGAGGGGAAGCCACAGTGCTTTTCTGTTGGGGGTTTTTCCACTTGGAAACATGAAGCCAGGAGAAATGAAGTCTGCTAAAACACATGTCAGAATCTTTCCTGGCCTTGCTAGGAACTGCTTGTGACATTGTGATCTCGTCATACGACTAGCAGTGGGGGCCACCCCGCCAATCAGTGGCCCTGTGCTGTGTTATCACCTCTAAGGCACACCCCCAGCAGAAGATCAAGGCTGTCTGCATCTGATTTGTAGTTCCACAGGGATCTTCTGACGCTCTGTGCTGCTTTGGGGCCCTGGGGACTAGCGAGTAGCAGTGATGACAGGGAGAAAGAGGCTGATGTTCTCAGGTCCTTAAACTTTTCCTCCATCCAGCCAGCATTTATTAGGCTAAGCAAGTGCTGTCTCCTAAGTCCTATACCAGTAATCACAGAAAAGCTGGGGGAGACGCGGGGGGGTGGAGGTGGGGAGGGGAACGAATCTAAGATGTGTGCTCTGTATGTATCATAATAGACAAAAGAGCCCATGTTTTGCTAAAGTATCTTTTAGCACAACATTAAAGACTGACGGCCACTCATTGTATTTTAAAGGCCATTTTTGTGATATCAATGGAGTGCCTTAAAAAAAAACTGGCAGTGAGGTATAGACAAACCACCTTGTATGGACTGATTATGACTTAGTAGACTTCCGGATGAATGTAATTTGGAAGGATATCATTTGGTCTGCAATGTACTCATGAATTAAGGTGCCATGTGCTGACATGATAGCATTACAAATGTTCGTATACAGAAGTCGCCACTTTGAAAAGTAATCTCAGTGTCATGACCCCAATTTTTTTTAAAGTATATTTCAATGAACCATTCTTAGCCTTGCATTTTTTTCTCACATTATAATGTTTGGTTCAATTTTAAATTCTATTGCAGGTGAGTCAGTATATCTCACCATAATTCTTACTTTGTTCTGATCACCCATTTTTTTGGATGACTTCCAGAGTTCTCTGGCATCAGCTTTTAAAGTCGGTGCTATTCTATAGAGGCACAGTTACACATATAGGATGGTGCCGAGTCTGTTGTCCCCTCGTCTCATGGTAGTGACGATTCAACTAGATTTGCACAACTTTATTAGTTTGCTTATTTATTTGTTTATAAGCACACCAAAAATATTTTGACTTGTGTTTCTTGTTTAGAATGCAAGTGTTTTGCATGAATTAAAGACTTAAGAAATTTGGACTGAAGTGGACTCTAAGTGGAGAGGAGTTGATTAATTTTGAATATTTTGGCAAAGCCAGTAAGACCGTGCTTGTGCAAAGCCCAGAGGTGCCGAAAGTGGATAATTGCTTTGGTAGCTAATGCACGTAGACCAACTGTCCTACACCCAACTTGCAAGACATTATCCACAAGTATTAGTAGTTACTCCTCCACAGAAGGGTCCCGGATCAAATGAGTTTGAGAAATTCTGGGTTACAGTTAAACAAGGGGAGGAACCCTTGGGGGCCTTTACTGTGTTCATGACTGTGACCCACCAGGGTGGTCTTGTTTAGGCAATTTTTTTTTTTAATACTGATTTTATCATGGTCTCCTTTCTTTGAGGAACATGTATTAACATTCTATGCAATGTTCTCAACAACAAGGTTTAGGAAATACTGATATAAATGGGTGGTCTGGGTTTTGGCATCATCAGCTTACTGGGTTCAGATTAAAAATAATTTCTAAATTTTCACTGTGTCTTAGATACAGATTCATTGTATTGATTTAGCCATGAAAGCAGGTTATTACTTAAAGCCAGAATGTTTATAGACTCACGATTTTATTCTTTAAAGGATTTGTTTCTAGAATGATTTCTACAGGTCTGTGACTGACTCAGAGAGGTCCAGGTATTTTTCTGTTGGCTTTGTTCATGTGGAGCCATTCTTTCCTCAAGCTTCACTTTGAAGTTTTATCTGAAAAATCAAAGCTAAAAATACCAAGTCCTGTTTGAGAGGCAAGCTCAGAGGCGAGTGGATTTCCTTTACAGAGAGGAGCCACGAGAGCTCAATTCTTGGAAGAACCAATTTTATTCAAATATTTCTCTCAGTGAGAGATGGCTATAAGCCCCAGAAAGCACGTGCTAGTTTTAAAAAAACAGACATTGGGGATAGGGCTCCATGCAAAACGTGCATTTTCTCTCTCTGTCATTCAGAATAATCTATAAATAAGTAAGAGGTGGCCTCAAATCTTACTGACCACAAGGACTTCGCTAGTAAAATCATTTTGCTATCAATAACGCTCTTTTCGTAAGAAGTTTCTCTTTGCTTCTGCTCTCTCCCAGAATTCTATAGTATAGATGAAAGTATTTCATCTTATCCTGGCAAGAATTAATCTCCTAAATCCTTTCCTTTCTCTTTGTAGCACGGGAGGTCTGAGATCTGAGAGATCTTGTCTTACATCAGCCCAGTTACACCACTTCCTTAAGCCCTGGAAGTAATTCAGTGCTAAGGACATCAATGAGCTGATGTTATTTCTCAATTTAGTGAAAATATCCTAATGATAAATTCTCATTGTATTATTTTTCCTGCAAGGAGTTTAGCCTGCAGAAGAGTGAAAAATATTCTTCCCACTCTCTTCCTTTAACTTATTATCCTGCTCCCACCTTTTTAAAAAAAAGCTACTTAAAATGTTTTCTTTTGAAAGCTTTCAAACATACCCATAAATAAAGACGACGGTATAGTGAACCCCCAAATACCCATCCCATCCTCCACGTTCAGCACTGATAACTTTGGGTTACACCTACTTAATCTTGACCTTTTCTTTCTTTCTTTCTTTTTTTTAAAATTTTTATTGCAATAGTATTCAAAATAAGTTCCTGGCTTACTTTATGTCATTTCACCTCTAACAACTTTTGATTTGTATCTCTAAATAAACAAAGACATTTTATTACCTAATCTCAAAATCATTATCACCATCTAGGTGAGTTAACAGTACTTCCTTAACATCAGCTACCTCTCAGTTCATATTCAGTTGTCTCAAAAATCCCACTGCCTCATAAGTGCCTTTTTGGTTTTTTAGATCAGGATCCAGACAAGATCTGCTCATCCTGTTTGATTGTTATGTCTTTTAAGCTTCTTAACCTAGAGCAAGTCTCCCACTTTTCTTTCTTTTTTCATGCCTCTGACTTATTGAAGAAACCAGGTCAGTAAGATGTGTGACATTCTGGTTTGTATGATTGTTTCTTTGCAGTGTTGTTTAAATTATTCTTCCAGCTCCCATATATCCTAAGAACTGGAAGCTAGATGTAAAGGCTTGCTTGATTTAGAGTCAGCTGTTTCTGGGGGGGGGGGGGGGGTGGGCAATAGCACTTTCTAGGTGGCGCTCATTGCATGATACCAGGAGGCATATATGGGTAGCTGTCCTCCTTCTAGTGATACAAAGATTCGTTGCTTTCCATTGTAAAGTTGGCCATCAGCTTTCCCCCTAATGCATTAGCATCCCCTGATTCTTGCTTACATCAGTTATTACGAGTTGCAGAAAGGTGATGTTTCTAATTCTGTTCTGTTGTGGGGTGTGGGTTTAAACACACAGAAACTGTCTTGGCACCAGTGGAGCCCAGAGTAGTTTGAGTGGAGGAGAAAACCGAGTGCAGGTCCTAAAGACTGTTCCAGTGAACCTTTCCCTAAATCAAGACCACCTGGAGAATTCAAAACGGGAACAGTATAGCACGAACGTCTCTGAGAGCCCAGCCGTCGTCCCCATGGCGGGAATCACAGTGGTGAAGGCCGAAGATTTCACACCGGTTTTCATGGCCCCACCTGTGCACTATCCCCGGGGAGATGGTGAGGAACAACGCGTGGTTATCTTTGAGCAGACTCAGTATGGCGTGCCGTCCGTGGCCAGCCATAGCGCCTACCTCAAGGATGATCAGCGCAGCACCCCGGACAGTACCTACAGCGAGAGCTTCAAAGACGGAAACACAGAGGTGAGTCCCTGGCTCTTACGTCAGCAGCTGGAACTGAAACCCAAAACCACCCAACTTGTTTTCTCTGTTTGCTTTTTAAGTGGGATGAGTGAATTCAACTGTGAGTTTAAAGTTTTGTTTGTTTTTTTAAACATGTCTGCATCTTTCTTCATAAACGGGTTTTATTAGACCATTGGCCTAGGTGTGTGGAGGAATATTTCCGTTTTCCTGCCTCTTAGATGACAGATTCCTTGACTGGTTTTAGTTTTAGTCTTAAAATTAAATGTTTTTGAAGAACAAAGGGCTGTTTGCGTGGAAATTTCCTACTTTGTAAAGTTTTCACTTTGACCTCTTCTAGTTTATAACTTTCCAGATGGCAACCAAAGATGTGGCCTGTCCATCATTTTTTAAAACAATATAACTCTTTAAAGATCTGGTGATTGAATACTCAAGAAAGAATTGGTATTATCAATAATCAAGTGTGTACATGTATGTGTACTTTGTACCTTACAAATAGATTCTATGTATTCTTCTCGTGTGCCCAAAGAACTTACAGAAGCAATGATCTTTGCTTGCTTGTTTGTTTTAAATTCACACGTTTTAAGGGCACAGTTTGAAAATTTTGGTAATTGTTTACAATTATGTAACCAAGATCAGAATCAGTGGAAAGTTTCCTCATCCTAAAAGTTTGAATTTGAAGCCCTCCCCTCTCCTCTTGCTCACGGCAGACACTAATCTGCCTTCTGTCACTATAGTTTTGCTTTTTCTAAAATTTCATATAAATGGAATGGTAGAGTATAGAGTCTTGTATGAAAGTCTTCTTTCATTTAGCATAATCTTTTTGAGATTCATCTATGTTATTGCTTGTATTAATAATTTGTTTCTTAAATTGCTGAGTAGTATTCCATGGTAAGCATGTATCACAATTTATTCACCAGTTGGTGGACATTTGGTTGCTTCTAGGTTTTGGCTTCTAGGTTTTGGCTATTATGAATAATGCTGCTGTGGACATACGCTTTCATTTGTCTTGTGTAAATACCTAGGACTACACTTGCTGGGTCATGTGGTAAATGTATGTGAAACACTGCTGACATTGTTTCAAGGTGGCTGGAACATTTTCATTCCCACCAGCAATACATGAGGGTTCCCCTTTTCCATATCCTTGCCCAAACTTGACATTGTCCGTCTTTTTAACTGTAGTTGTTTTAGTGCGTATGTGATTGTGTCTCATTGTGGTTTAAAATTGCATTTCTCTGGTGTCTAGTGATGTTGAATATTATTCCGTGTGTTTATTTGACCATTCCTATAACTTCTTTTGTGAAATGTCTGTTCAAATAATTTGCCCAATTTTTAAATTGGGTTATTTGTCTTCCTTTTATTAAGTTGTAAGAGATTCTTAAATAGTGTAGCCCTTTATCAGTTATACGTTTTGCAGTTTGATAGCCGCTTTATTTTCTTAACTATGTTTTTCAAACAGCAACAATATTTAATCTTGATGAAGTCCAGTTAATCAATATTTTCCTCTTAGAGTTTATGCTTTTGATGTACAGTTTAAGAAGTCTTGACCTAACCTAATGTCACAAAGATTTTTCTCATTTTTTTTCTAGACTTTTAATAGTTTTACCTCTTACATGTAGGTTTATGATCCACTTTGAGATAATTTTTATATCTGATATTAGAGAAGGGTTGAGTCCCATTTTTTTCCCACATTGATATCCAGTGTTCCAGCACCACTTGTTGAAAAGACAATATTCTTTCCATTTAATTGCCTTGGGATCTTTGTAGAACAACAATTGCTGATATAATTGTAGATCACCTCTCCAATTTTTGACCCAGAATATGTAATGCTTTTTTTCTTGTCTTTAGTTCAGGTCAGCTGCTTCAGCATTTAGGAGCAGTGCCTTTACATTTGAGTCGATGGTCACTGACATCTTATTTTGCAGTCCACCTGGGTCAATAAAAGACAATGGCCAAAGGAGAAAACTTGTGGTTTCTTATTTCTTAAAGAGGAGTGACTGTGGTGACAGTATACCAAATACTTGCAGCCTGATACCCATTTATTTGCCAATGGGACAAAATTCAGCCATCTGAGGCTGAAATTGTAACCCTAAATAATCATATTTTAAAGTAATAAGCATTTCATGAGCATTTACTATGTGCTGGGCATCATTCTAAGTGATCTATACTCATTTAATCCTCACAAAAACCCTATGAGGTACTATTATTGTCATCTGTGTTTTCCAGATGAGGATACCAAGGCACAGAAAGCATAAGAACACCCATGGTCGCACCGTAGTAAGTGGCAGAGATGGGACTTGCCACAAGCTGTCGGGCTCCAGGGCCAATGTCCTTAGCCGTCACCTCTACACTCAGAGACACTGTGGGACCTTCCAGTTCTTAGGAGCTCCATAACTGAACATAGTGCCTTGCTTAAATGTGTTTGTTTTTTTAAATGAGTGTTCTTTGTCTACGTCATTAGCTATTTCTCATCTTTCATGTGAGAATAAGAGGAAGGAAAGGAACCAGCTCTCTGCAGCGTTGGGAGGGCCTCACAGTAGATAAGTCACACTAGCAGCCCTTCTTTTCCTGGCCTGTCATTCCTGAGTGCCTGCTGTATTCTATGAAACTGGGGAATGAGCAAAGTGAGACACAATAAACCCCCTGCCCTTACCAGGCTTCCGTATTTCTTGGGCTCTGGTAGCTTTATATCAAACCTTCAATGTCCTTGTAATAAAAATATTATCTTAAAGTTTGCTTCTTTAGCTTCCTGTGTGGTGTGGCTTAAAAGAGTCAACAACCTGCTGCTGCTGCTTCTTTTTTTTTTCAAACTGAGCAAGGGATCTCGTAGGGTTTTGGGTATTGTTGAATATTTGATTTGCCCTCAAGCAGTCAGGGGTGCTTCTGTAGAGAAAAGCAAATCACTCCACATAGGAATGTGAGGTGCATACTTTTTCGCTAAAGAGTTGCTACTGATCTTTTTCTCACACAGTGCAGAAATATTCCATTAGTCACAGAAGAGTCCGTGGATGTGGTCCAATGTCAACGGAACCATCATGCTATTTGGAGGATGTGTTATGAGTTGTGTTTCTGTTGTAGGTAAAGAGGCTTATGAAAGGAAGCAATTGTATTTGGGGTTTTATTTTGAAGTGGATGAGAAAGCAACTTACCAGAAACTAAATGTGAAAATTATTTCCACCAAGTTTGGTTTAGCTGCTCTCCTAGTCTTGGAAATCAGTGTTTACATTGCATATTATATTTCAATCTGATGTAAATTAAATGGAATGATCTGTCACGATCTTTAGCCATGGCACTGTCAACTGGTTATAAGATCAGGTGAGCTCAGAGTGATTTCACCAAGTAAATTTCACTAAGGAAAATTTGTCTAAAACCTAGCACTTCCTTTAGGCAAACTACTAAAATGTCTACTACTTGTTGAATTAGCAAGTTTCATTTGCTATTAGAGATGGCTTCTTCTCTGTGTGTGTGTGTGTGTGTGTGTGTGTGTGTGTGTGTATAGTGATACCAGGGAAGGGAGCAGTTTGGTTCAACTGAGGCTAGTAGCATTAAAAAGTTCTTTAATGAATTTATTTTAGCTAATTTGGTTTATATTTTATTCTGTATCCTCTTCGTAGTAACATTTGGTAAATATTTGTTTATACTGGGTGTTAGGCATTGTGCTAGACGTGGGAGTAGAGGGCCGGAGGTGTGTCTTTGTTTCTGCGCTCTAGAAGGTTACTATCTATATAGCTGCTGTTTATTGAGTACTACTGTGTGACAGGCACTGTGGCTTACACACTTTATTTCTAATATTTACTGTACCACAATTCTGCAAGGAAGGTATTACTCTTCCCACTTTACAGATGAAAAAACAGAGATTCAGAGAGGTTATGAACGTGCCAAAGGTCACACAGCTAATAAGCAAAGAGTATAGTTGATAAATATAAAACAGGGTAGTATTAACACCTAGCATGTTTTTAGGAAACATGTAAACCTTGAGAGATGCAAGAAAGAGTTTTTATAGAAAAATCATATGAATTGTCATCATAAGCATCAAAGTAGAAGAAAGAATTTGCTATTCTATACTACAATTTTGTATAAGTCAGTTAACATAAGTCTAACTGTATGAATGAAGGAACACCAGATCTCAGTGATTTGATACACTAAATGTTTATTTCTTGCTAATAATAATCTTGATAGATGTCTGCAGACCTGTCCTTTGATCAGGAATCCAGGTTCCCTCCATCTTGTGACATTACCATCTCTATATGTGGCTTCAGGGTCATCCCAGCTGGGGAAGAGAGACCATGGAGACGGCACACTGAGTTGTAAATACTTTGACCTGGAAGTGATGCTGTTACCCCTGTTCACATTTCATTGGCTAGAACCAGTCACATGGTCTTAACTAACTGCAAGAGGGCTGAGAAGTCTAGTTTTCCCATTTAGTCCTCCCATGTGCTCAGGAATGAGAATGATTTATGAGTGAGCACCAGATATCTCTACCATGTATTTCATTATTTAGTCCCTGGTATGTTATTTGTCAAATTAACATAGTTTGCAGAGAATCCTGAAGTAAAATCAAAGAATTATTATTTGTTATACCCAACAGACATATGATGGTTATATCCATTGATGTTATATTCATCTGTAGACTGATACTGGAAGTTACCCTGGATCTAAAACCCTGTCCAACATGACTAATTTTTAACTGATAGTTCATTTCCCACCACAAACTTAAAGAATAAAATCTTAAAAATGTTGATTCAAGTACTGAAATGGAACATGGCTTCACTTTTGATTAGTGCAACCAATTTTGCTATTTTTATTTTAAATACATGATATAGTGCATATGGTACCACTGAAACTTCTATTATTTTATTAGTTTGTTTTTGCACCAAGCAAAATTTTGGAAAATCCTTAGCATACACATTTTATACTTGGGAAGGATTTAGGTTTCTCTGTACATAGTCAAATTTTATGAGATTGGTTGGCCTATTATTAGGTTCCTAGGGGCCATCTACCCAGCTCTTGAATAGAACGGCTCTGGAAATCCCTGTTCTGTTAAAGCTGTTACTTTGCAGCACCATTTGATGCTTTGATCACTGTTGTCTCTTGAAAATGCTCTTAGCTTTATGTCCGCAGCTTCAGTTATCGTCTATGTCCTGAATACTCTTCACATTTTTTTTCTTCAGCCCATTTCTCCTCTCTGAGCTCCAGACCTTTATGTTCAACTGCCTATTTGACTCTCCACCAGCTCAAAATCTGACTTATAACCTTCCCTCATGTTCTCTGCTCTAGTGGAGTGGCACCCCCGTCCTTCTGGTTTCTCAAGCAACGAGGATTTTTTTCTTGATACTTTGCTCTCCAATAATCCCCATCTAAGTCATTATCAGTTCTATCAACTTCACTTTCTTAAATCTCTCTGAAATCATTTATCTCCATTCTACTTCCACCATACTGACCCAAGCTATCATTATCTCTAGCCTATAATACTGTCTACTTTTGTACACTGTACCTGGGATGGTCTTTTCAGAATGCTAATCTGATCATGACATCCTCTCACTGAAATCCCATTGTTTTTAGGATTAAGATCTAGATCTTTAACAGGTTTATAAGGCCTATAATACTGTCCACTTTTGTACAGTGTACCTGGGATGGTCTTTTCAAAATGCTAATCTGATCATGACACCCTCTCACTGAAATCCCATTGTTTATAGGATTAAGATCTAAATCTTTAACGGTGGGCTTCCCTGGTGGCGCAGTGGTTGAGAATCTGCCTGCCAATGCAGGGGACACGGGTTTGAGCCCTGGTCTGGGAAGATCCCACATGCCGCGGAGCAACTAGGCCCGTGAGCCACAGTTACTGAGCCTGCGCGTCTGGAGCCCGTGCTCCGCAACAAGAGAGGCCGCGATAGTGAGAGGCCCGCGCACCACGATGAAGAGTGGCCCCCGCTCGCCGCAACTAGAGAAAGCCCTCGCACAGAAACGGACACCCAACACAGCCATAAATAAAAAATAAATAAATAAAATAAAATAAATTAATTAAAAAAAATAAAAATAAAAAAATAAATCTTTAACGGTTTTACAAGGCCTTGCACGTTCTGTTTCTCCTCTGCCTTTCCCACCTCATCTTGCACATCTTTCCCCCGGGTGCCCTCTGCTCTGAGCGTCATTCAGTTCTGTGAACCTGATATGCTCCCTCCTGCCTCGGGACCCATGTGCCTGCTACTCCATGTTTCAGAACTGTGCTGTGCAATACTGCAATCACTAGCCACATGTGGCTATTAAAATTGAATAAAATTAAAAATTCAATTCCTCAGTCCCACTATCTCCATTTTAAGTGCTCAAAAGATACATGTGGCTAGTGGCTACCATATTAGTGAAGATATAGAACACTTCCATCTTTGCATAAAGTTCTATTGGACAATGCTATTCTAGAATATTCTTTACTACCTTCCACACCCTTCCTCCTGTGTGACTTCCTCAAGGAAGCCTTCCCTGTCCTCCCCTTTCAGTTCCTAGTAAAGTCAGTTTTCTTTGTATCTAAGTCCACCAGCCAAAGATTACCATGAACACATCTGTAGTCAAAGTTACATTTATTTAGCCTGCTTCCGCAGGGGACCCTTAGGGACAACTCAGTAAGAGAGGGTTGGGAGGAGCTCTTGATAGTGTTTGGGCTTGTTCTGGATGAGTCTAAGAAGGGATCATGGAAGTGACAACCAGCTCTGGATTTCGTATGTCAAGACGTTGGGGCAGTCTAGAAACTGGGTACCTCAGTTGTCATTGTTCAGGAGATGGGATGAACAAAGCAGGGCTGAGGATATCTTTGCCAAGAAAGCATCAATCCCGCAGAAGCGGGGATGTCACTCACTTTTGTAGCTGTGTTGTTGTCTTCTGGGGGTCTGTTGGGAGCATTGCTTATCTTCTGTTGGCCTTGTCTGTGTGCTATTGGAAGCAGTACATTCTGTTAGAACCATCAAGGCTGATTGTCAGTGGGACTGATTTTTACTTTCTCGGTGGTGATGTGCTCTCCTAGAGCTCTGTTGCTCTTCCTTAGGGTGCTTGCACACAGTTTGTAAATTTTTAAATTAATTATTTGACTAATATTTTTCATCTACTAGATCAGAAGCTTCATGACAGTAGGAACTGCTTCTCTTTTTGTTCACTATGGTATCCATAGCACCTAGCACGGTGTCTGATGCAAAGTAGATGCTCAGCAAATATTTATTGAAAGAGTGGATGAATGAATAAATGAATCATAAGACCTAAAAAATTGGTGGCTGATCAAAGACATGGAATTATTTAGCTATATCTGATTTTACCACTGTTAAAGAATCATTGTCTTTTTGTAGTAGATTCTTAGCAGATGTCTCTTTCCTCCCACCCAAGGAAAAAACTAGAATTCTGATATTCAAAATTTAAATATAACATTCTAATATTCCTTGATGTCTAAAGTCCTTTAAGGAAAATCTAGAAAATATATGTTACCATACTTCCTTTACTACCATTTTCTCAGGCCAAATGATTAAGAAATGTATAGATGCACTGCATCAAATCACAGCAAGGTATGGTGATGTTGGCTGTCTGCCTCCCTTTTGGCATCCTTCAAATTATATTAAAATGTTCCCAAACAGTTGTGGAAACTTGGTAATTGTAATCAGAATGGCCTGAGTGTTTTGGTTCTAATTCTCTTTTTTTTTTTTTGACCAGAATTTTTTATTTGACTAAATTCTATTTCATGCATAAGCATGACAGTCTCTCCTGTTTATTAGACTTTGACAACAACAAAATAAACAAGCAGCCTTGTACAGAACAGTGCAAATGCCAAGGGTGAGGGTAGGCTACAGTTTTACTGTAGGATAAATATATATATATATATTTTTAAAAGGCCTCTCTCCCTTTGGCCATATCAACAATCATTTAGAACCATCATAAAGGATTGTGATGTTTTCCAGGTAGACTATACATTTAATTTTTTTTTAATTATAAAGATAATGTAACAGAATTAAGGATAAATGTTTAAACTAGGAAAAAGTAATATCCATGTCAGTAATATATGAACTATTTTAATTTTTTCATAGTTCTTGTTTACATGCTCATATTATTGGATTAAGAGTTTTTATTTGTTAGCCCAGAGTTGACAGTCTCTTTGAGTCTGAATAGTTGTAGTATATCACATCTTCTTACATCCCCTGGGAAATTAGAGCCCTAGAATTTA
Organism: Balaenoptera acutorostrata; assembly: GCF_949987535.1. Classification (NCBI taxonomy): domain Eukaryota; kingdom Metazoa; phylum Chordata; class Mammalia; order Artiodactyla; family Balaenopteridae; genus Balaenoptera; species Balaenoptera acutorostrata. The sequence continues at coordinate 35,445,338 of NC_080080.1, read as the reverse complement.
TCAGTCCAATATGTTTTAGTAAGGAAGCCTATCCTCAGGCTGCAGAGTGCTATGGCATGGAAAATGAACTCATTCAGGGCCATGCTTATTAATACTGGTTCACCATGTGTTGTTACGGGTTACCACATATTCCTTCAAAGAAGACCTTGGAAATGCATCTTCTCTGTCTTGGAGTCACTTCCTTAAATGCTCTTTTCATCATGCTACCCTCCTACTCCAAAATTTCCTAATTCTTAAATATGTTAAGAATATATTTGTCAAAGCAAACTTTGTCAAAGCAAAGTTCACAATAGCCATAAAATCTTTCCAGAATTTTGCTGATCTTCCTTTCCTGGTAATGTTCATTCTGTACTTTTCCAGTCAGGACACCTGAATAAATGAATGAATGGATGAATGCTTTAACATAGACCTTCATATCTAGTCATTTGCTGTATTTCGGTTTCTTTTGTTGTTGTCATTTTTCGTATGAATTTACTCACCTCCTCAACCAATTTTTATATCTTTGAGGCAAAGAAAGTGCCTTATATATTTTCTCTATGTCTCTTGGCACCACTTAGATGCTGAAGCCCCAGGATATTTCCATTTAATGCCTTGTTGATTGGTTGACTGATTGCAAAAGAAACACAAATCTGTATCTTTGAGTCTCTGTCATGATTAATAAACTAGTTAACAAATATTTGTCAAATGCTCCTGGGCTGCATTTGGGTAAACTTTGAAGGGCAAACTGTCTTCTCGGATCCACGGAATTTATAAGACTGGATAAAAAGAAAGATCCTATGTATGTACATATAAAGTGTGATGTAAGGGCACACTGCATTCAAGTGATGGTGGTTAGAGATTGTGAAGGAAATTTGGAAAATAGCTGTGAGTAACCCTTTCCTGAGAAGGAAATCTTTGAATTACTTGTCAAAGAATGGAAGTTTATGGCAGAGAAATGAAAGGCAAGACGGTTGTTTCTTAGAAAGAGACACTAGAAAAAAGGCCACAGTGGAAGGTCCAGATCTGTGTGGTCCACCAAGTGCTTTTTCATCAATATTCTATTATATTCACTTTAGGATCAAGAGTTAGGGCTTTTGGTACATCTACTTTTGAGAAGTTTCTAAAATGTAGCAAAGTGCATCCTACTTGCGCTAAATATACAACAACTGAATGTCTGTGGACCCAAGCCTTTTCACATGTAATACTAAGACTTAGAATTTCCCTCAGCAAAATTACTTTTAACACTGTTGTGATAATGAAGATCTTAGAGAAGGGCATTGAATACAATCAAGTGATTACTATAGAACAGAATTTTTGTTGTTGTTGTTGTTGGAAGAAAAAAATGTCAGTGTAAACTTCAGTTTCACAATTTTGCCTGAGTATAGAACAGAATTTAATACACATAGATAGAGCTCACCACGTTCCAGGAACTCTTTGTAGTACTTTATCTCTGCTAATGCATTTAATTCTTCTCATCACTATTAAGTAGGCATTTTACAGCTGAAGAAAATATGGCACTTGCCTCAGTCTACATAGGCAGCAGGTAAAAGAGCTAGAACTTGACCCTAGAACTTGACTTTAGACAGTCTTGCTCCAAAAACTATGCTCCCAAAACTCTGAATACTGCTTTATGATACGCTATGTGGCTTCTCTGTAATGAGTATTCCGTTAACTCAGAATTTGTGGCTTTTGGAATAAGTGTTGGAGATAAGAAAATGGAAGAGATGTTTACATGTTTGAGGAAACAGTTTCCAGTACCTGGAGACAATTTAGGAACACCTGTGGGCATGTCAATGTGGACATGTGAATAAAAGCATAAATGCATTTTCTGTTGAATGTAATTCTCAGTGTGCAGGTGGTATGCAAGTTCTATACACAAATGGTAACTATTTTCACTGTAGTTGAAAACATAATACCAAAAAAATGTATAATTTTCCTTTCTAAAATGAGGATAAAACAGTTTGGATACATTTGTCACTTTTTTTTTTTCTGCATAATGACTCACCTATTTGTTTTAATTTTGATGACTCTTAAATTTTGCAGAAATTTCGGAGTGCTTCAGTTGGGGCTGAGGAGTACATGTATGACCAGACATCAAGGTAGGTTACAGGAGATGCCCCTAGAAACTGATGAACTGATAACTGTTTAAATGTATCGTCAAGTTATACTTTTACACCTTTAAAAGCAAATTCTTTTCTCTACACAATGACTTCTAAATTACTATTTCCAGTCTTGATCAATTTTCTGAGACCTACCTGTACCCTTCCTTTGTCCTTTTGCTGCTAGACGTCCCTTCTTAGGTGTTCCTCTAAACCTCAGACACTTGGGCCTCCGGCACAGCATGCACATGTCTTTTCCTCTTCTTTCCTTCCTTCTTCACTTCTTTCGCATCTGTTCTTCCACTTTCACTTCTTGTTGTGCCTAATGATGCCATCCTCCCAGCCACACACTCCAGAGGTGCAAGGTGCTTGCCTTCCTGCTACACGTTCATGGCATTTGCCAAGTGCTGAATGTCCTATTCTACTTGTCCTGTCTCTTCCAATTTACTCTTGTGCATATGCTCCTGAGCTGTTGCAACATAACAGGTTGCCCTGCCAGCACTTTCTTTTCCCTTCCGTTCCACTTTGGACATTTCTACCTACTAGCTATCACAGACTTTGGTGCCTTCCATCTTCCAGCAATGAGATAGGGATTGAGGATAAGTTATAACCTGTCCTTAAAAGAGGCCCATAGACTTTTGCAGGAGACCTGTGTGATGTCATACGAATTGCAATACATTTGCAAAATGATGAGTCCTGCTACAGAGATACATAAACAGACAGCTGAGATGACCTGCAGGCCTGGGTGTGTGTGGGGTGTGAGTGGGATGGGGCCAGAGGAAAGCTTTACAAGAAGTAGCATTTGAGCTGGATCTTGATGGATTATCAGGAGTTTTCCAGGGAAAGGAGGAGGATTAAGAACATTCTAGGTAGAGGGGCCACATGTTCAAAGTCCTTGGTCGTGATCATGCCTGTAGACTGGAGAGAATGGCAAGGATGAATTAATCCATCCCATTTACAAAACTTATCAGTGATTTCACCATTTCAGACAGAATAAAACACAAATTCCTTATGAAGGTAGTTGGGACCCTCGATGTGCTGGTCCCTTTTTACTGTAAACCTTGTCCCGCACTGTATTTCTTGACCCTTTACTTTTACGTGTATGTCCCTCTTCTCCTCTCTCTGTTTCTGCTTGAAGTCTTCCTGCTCCTTCAGGGACTTGCTCCAGCCTCAGGCTCCCCAGGCATCCTCTCCAGATTCTCCCAGCCAGAATTTGGGTGTGCGGTGGTGGTGAAGGGTAGAGGAGAGGCAGAGAAGATAAAGTTCCAAATCACCTTCGAAAACGTGGAAATACATGTATAATTTGCATGCTGTCAATCCAGATAACCATGCAGCCAGCTATCAGGCCAGTGAAAAGAGCATCGACCTACCAGTCATGTGACCTGGTGTCTCTTTCTGCTGCTGTCATTGTCCCCAGGAGTGAGCAAGTTTCTCAGTCTCTCCTCAGCTGTGAAATGAGGAAAGTGGTTCTTATCTTGTGTTGTGGATGAGCTTGGGGGACGTGAATCCCTTGAAATTATATTAAAAATCATTAGTGTTCATATGCGCTTTTATCTGGGAAGAGGGTTCACGGCTTTCTTCATGTTTTTCAAGCAGTCTGTGCCCTAGACAAGTTGCAAGCTCCTGGTCTAGGTGATTCCTTATATCCTGTCCAGGTCTCAAACTTTATGATTCAGTGGGTTATCTTGAAATTGCTTTTTCCAGGCAAAATGACAGTGGAATTGGTTCTGTCTTGAATGATTTATTTCCCACCTTATTCTAAGACACATATTCTGGAATTTGCTTTGTTTATCAGCTTAAGCCTAAGATTTTTATCATGTAAGAGGAATATTATTTTGCCCTTCAAATTTCTTTCTCATTATAAAAGTTAAAAAAACATCAAACATTGCAGAAATACTCAACATAGAAAGCAAGAGTCCCCCGTAATCTTGTAAGCAGATCATTTTAAGACGCAAACTTGAGTCATTTTTGCACACAGCCTTTCACAGACTGAAATTAAAGAGCTAAAAGAATAGATAGACCCAGTGAAGCGCCTCTGATGATTCTCAGAAAACACACAAAGCATTCGTAATTGGATCATTACTGTGTGCCTTCCTGCAGTGTGGCAGAAATAAATATTCTGAATGAGCATCTTAAATAAAAAGATTGTGATTCATATCCGTTGCTCATTTTAAACAATGGGTATATTCTTCAAAGTTGGGAAAAATCAGTGTTTTTATTTTATAAATTAAATTATATTTGTAAAATATTAGGGAAATTATTAAGAGCAGGGATCTGCAAACTTTTTTTCTGTAATGGGCTAGATACTAAGTATTTTAGGTTTGGCATACTACACAGTCTCTGTCACAGCTACTCAACCTTGCTGTGGCAGCAAGAAAGCGACCATAGATAAGACATAAACAAACAAGTGTAGCTGTGTTCCAGTAAAACTTTATTTACAAAAAACAGGCAGCTAGCTGGCTTTGGCCCACAGACCATTGTTTGCAAGCTCCTGATTTAGAGCAGTAACCCTGTCATGAGTTCTTTTGCAGGCTTAAAAAACAAAACCCCCAAATCAAAAAACACTCCCTGTTATGGAACTAGATTCCATATAGATTTCAATAATGAATGAGTTCTAGACTTTTACATTTTGAAATATTTTAAAGTGGGAGGTAGCTATTTGCAACACCTTGGTTAGACAAAAGAAGGTTGGTATACGGATGAATTGAACAAAAGCATTCACATATTTGGCTTGTTGCTAGGATGAAAGTGACAAGTTTTAGCGATTCTTAAGTTCAGGCCTTACCAGGGACCAACTAAAACCTAACAGAGGCTCCCCTGGCTCTGCCTGGCACAAGTGGAAGGGCACATTGTGGACTTTCTCCCCTTCTAAACCATCTGGTTTATGGGCCACTATTAGACATGCTGTGTGCAGTGTACTAACAGTGACCTTTGGTATGGTCTCATCTCTTTTGCCATGTGCTGTGTTTCGTCTCTGAAATGGAGTAAACGTTGGTTAATATTCATACAAAATGCTATTGATGTGAAATTGATCCAGAAGGCAGCAATGTCCAAGTGAATGAATCTGACCACTATTTGTCTTCCGTTCACAGTGGCACATTTCAATACACCCTGGAAGCCACCAAATCTCTCCGTCAGAAGCAGGGGGAGGGCCCCATGACCTACCTCAACAAGGGACAGTTCTATGCCATCACGCTCAGCGAGACGGGGGACAACAAGTGCTTCCGACACCCCATCAGCAAAGTCAGGGTAAGGGCCTCATTTCTCCAATAAAGCACAGAGGGATCAGGTGAAAGCAGTTACTACCTGCCAGCCTTGTGGAAGGGCATGGAAAAAATTCCAAAATAAATAATTCTAGAATAAATGTCAGAGAGTTGGGGCAAGAGAACTTATTGGCTTGCAGTTTATCATTTTAATCAGTAACTAATAAACCCCAGGGAAGGGACGTGGTTGGAAAATGCTTTCTGACTGTATCCAAGGAATTTTCCCAGCCTCATTCATTGCCTATGTGCTACCTACCTAGTTGTTGTTGTCGTTGTTTTCAATCAAATGATGTGCAGTTTTCAAGTAAGCAGCTGTAAGTCAGAGCGTATGTGTGGGCAGGAAAGAGCTGGGCTTTCTTCTGAAAAGGAGGGTGCAATTCGTTCTGCGTCCCTGGGCCCTCTGCAGCTTTGCTTAAAAGCCTTCTGCAGCCTGGCGCTTACTCAGGAGTCAAGAGGTGGGCATGATATGATCCCTACCAGGAGTGACTTGGAGGAATTTTCACATTCACGAGTATTAGTTCTATTTGTGGGACATGAAACTGCCTTGGAAGCCTGCCAGCTTCTGGCATTCTCGCTACTGCCAAGAAGGGAGGGAACTGGTAATCCCTGTCGACTGAAAAGGCAAATTATAGCAGAGCTCTCAAAAGAGGTTGAAGGAGTTTCCTGCCCTGTTGTAAAATGATTTATGCTGCTGTGTGCGTGGTGTGCACCCCACCTTATTTTATCCATAGCTGCCTCCTCCTAAGCTCTTTCTTCTGCATACTGAGCAAGGAACGCCGTGCTGTGCCGAGCCCAGTGAGTTTACCCCAACCCAGATTCCCAGGCAAAGGTAACACCTGAGGTAGAAGAGAAAAAGAGTGTCCGGGCACCTGCTGGCCGGTTTGCCTGTTACTAGCTTTAGGTAAAATCATTGCAGTGCTGCTTTTTTGAATCAACCCGGTTTTACGGCTTTGTTTCCATGAGAAAGACAAGGAAGAATTGCTGCTCATTTGTCCAGCAGGCCTTTCTCCCTCCAAGGCCGTCCCAGTTCCAGATCGGAGTGGCAGGAGGCAGGGCAGCTGAGAGTGAGGGGAAAGACAGGGGGGATGTGGGGCTAACGACCCACCTGAGGCTGAACCCGTGGTGGGTGGAAAAGTGCTTAGTGTGCCCTCCAGAGGAGATGGTGTGTTCCGGCCCTGAGGTCAAGGCCACGGGGGAGGAATGCTGTCAGCCGCAGCATCATCGTCATCATCAATCATCACCCCCATCATCACAACAACCAGAGCCACAATATAACAGCTAATTTTTATTGAGTGTATCTTCTATGTGCTGGGCACTGTGTTACGCACTGTACATCTAGTAACTCATTGAAACTAACAACAGCCCTATGAAATAGACATTCCTTTTATAATGTTACAGATGAGGAAACTTGGCCTTTTAGAAGCTAGCAACTGGCCAAGGTTACATAGCTCAAATGTGAGGGAACTGGGTTACATCCCAAGCAGTCAGACTCCTGAACCTTCTCTCTTAACCACTGAGTGTACTGTGTTGAGTAACATGGAGGCCTGAAAGGCAGACGGATTTTAGCATGGGACCCACCGCTGGAAATATATCCTAGAATTTGTATCCTAAACCCTCACATGTGGATGCCTGGTAAGAAGACACTGGATACATATTATTTAGAAAAAAAATCTAGTAAATGACAAGTGTATAACTCATGTACACCTTGGTAGCAGTACTATCATCGCCCTGAAAAGATGACGCGTGGTTAGTAATCTGAGGCCATGACAACAGTTTGTAGTGCAGGGACTTTTCCAAGAATGTTCTTTCATTGAAATCATGGAAATAATTAAACAGAGAAATTTTATTTCCTTCTGTTGCATTTTGCCTAAAACCAAGAGCCTTCCTTCTCTTAAGGACTTCAGTCGACCAGCCTTGGAGAGTAGGATGGCCCTTCTCAGAATGGATCTTTCTTCCTCCCAGGCTCTGGGAGAGCCAGCAGTGTGGAGAGATGAGGGGTGCACTTGGAACCTCCTAGCACTGATTTCTGAGAACAGTGTCGCATCCCGTGTCGAAGCTTAGCCGTGGTAGTAGCAGTTTCAAACGGCCTTTTTCCTTACCACTGGAAAAATACATTTCCATCCCAAGAATATGCCGTTTTAGTCATGTGCTAGAAAAAATTACCTGAAATGTTATTTTTATTTTGGAACAGACAGAAAAAAACACCAGGATGCTGGGCAGTAAACTCTTACATATAAATGGAGAAGCCTGCGGAAGGGGGAGGGAGGGTGGAGAGAGGCTGAGCCCAGAGTTCCACCAGCCCAGCCAGTAGATCCCTTTCTTGTCATCTCTCCTCCATGCCTTTGAGGGTCATGCCGCTTGTCAATGCAAATAGTACGGATGCATATTTCTAAACTAGCTTTTCTAACAAACATCTGCTTTCTTGTGTGACAAATGTTTACATACCACTGGGAATAAGCCAGATTTTGACTTGACAGTACAGCTGCAAACATGTATTTGGTATCTCTTATTTGTCGGGCACCAGGGCCCCCGTGGTGAGTGACACTGTCCCAGCCCTCACTGAGATAGGCATCAGTGGGAAGACATTGCCACGGACTGAATAATTGTAAATAATTAGGTAGATGACTACAAGTATGTGAAATGCTACAGAGGAGAAGTTATTAACGAATGAGAGTCATTGAAACATTCTTCTGGAATAGCAGAAAAATGTCTAAGAAGTATTTTGCATATGGAATGAGGGGGGGAGTATATTCCTGGATACGGTATTCCTCATGCTGTAATTAAAGGGATTTTGCTTTTTGTTTTTTTGGTTTGTTTATTTGTTTGTTTTTGGTACCTCCTCCATCTCATAAATGGCAATGAATTAACATATATTTACTTGAACAAGGCTGTAACTCAGAAGTGAAAGCGGTTTGGGATTCTTATTTCTACAAGTCATTATTAGTTTCTCATGCTCATTTTAAAAGTACATCTACATATTTTTATAAATAACATAGTTGACCTTGTAGCTTTTGGTCTATGAAATATCTGTAGCTTAGATCTTCGTTCATCAATATGAGCTCATCTTTTAGTATTTCTCTCATTATTCCCACTAATCCAGCCAGAGGCACTTAATTAGGCCAGAAACAGATATTTGCTCCTTTACAAAAGCACCAAATTCTATGTTTAAGGATATGAAATTTCAAAAATGTTCTTGTTTCCAATACAAGAAAAAAATCTTTTTCGGTATGCCCACTCAGCTCACAAAATAATAAATTTGCTGGTAAATTGGATAATCTGTTCGTTTATGATTCATGGTAAAAATGATGTAGCATTCTTTTTCACTATGTGCTGTTGTCATTTCCCATTCATTTTTTTAAAGTAGGCCCATTTTAAAATGAAACAAACCATACAACTGAGCTTATTGGGCTTTTCTAAAGCAGGAAAAGCAAATTTACAGAAATTACAGCAACCCACCTCTGGTAGAACTTCTAGAACTGGAGACTGTGTGAAGCAGGAGGTGCTGAACAGAAAGTAAGCTCTGTGGTTCTCCCCCTCTGCAGAGCGTGGTAATGGTGGTCTTCAGTGAAGACAAAAACCGGGACGAACAGCTGAAATACTGGAAGTACTGGCACTCTCGACAGCACACAGCCAAGCAGAGGGTCCTCGACATCGGTAAGTTGACCTTGACCTCCCTGCACGGTCTTCGGTAAACCGCCATGTTGTCCTGATGCAAAGGAGAGCCCAGCCCAGAAAGCACAGCTGGGACCCACATCACTCTCATGATGTGTCAGGCACTAGTCTGTGCCCTTTTCCTATGTGTTAGTACATTTAGTACAAATCAGGCTGAGAAGTCAAAATCAGGCTAAGCTGAGAGCAAAACACTCTTCGTTCCATAAAAGTCACCTGTGTCTCCTATAATAATAGATTTAGATTTGCAACGGCCGTGCCAGTTTCTAAAACATACTTCCATGCCCTCTTGTGTTTGAGCCTAATAATTGGCAGGCAGGCCAGAGGAACTCTTATCCCCCTGTGACGCGAATAACCTCAGCTCATTTGGTTCTCAGGTACTTGCGAAGGTCACATGACTAGATAGAGCATTCTCGTTCTCTAATTCTCCATCTCATGTTCCTTCCATCCAAACACATGTCTAGAGCAAATAGTCCTAGGTGATCAGGCAAATGCAATGTTTGAGAGAGCTTTCCTGGCAGCAGAGAAGGAATGGACCTGCCAAGTGCATTTTCTGGAATCTGTACATTCCTACACGTGATGTCAGTTCTTCAGAGACCTAGAGCCCTCTGGACAAGACTCAGAGTCCCGCCAGGAAAGCAGAGCCCACACCAGGTGGTTTCATGGAGAGAATTCACTGTCAAAGTTGGGAGGGCTGAAGGCACCATGAGGCAGTGCAGAGAGGACCAACAGGAGGAGACTGCCGCTCTTAGCTGGGGGGCCAGAGGACCAAAGGGAGTGGTGGTGGGTGTTGTGAGAGCTGCCCAGCAGGAACAGGCGCCCGCAGGAGCTGGGACCACAGAGGGAGCAGCTTTCCAGGAGCAGGCAGAACCTCAGAGGACTCGCTGCCAGAGACACCCCTCAGTGCCAAGAGGGAGGGGGAGAGGGGATGCCCTGGCTTCGCCCTGCCTCCCAGTCTCCCCCAGGGCTTCCCGTTGGCCACATTACCCTGAAGCAGAGGGCACATGACCCTGGCACATGCACTTTGCAGGAATCAACCTCTAAGACACAGAGCAAAGCAGGGGAAGTCAGGGATTGGATCTCAAAGTACCTAGAAATTACTTAAAAACGCAGTAATACAGTAAGTCCCCTACCAACGAACGAGGTCCCTTCCGAGAGCGCGTTTGCAAGTCCAATTTGTTCGTAAGTCCACCAAAGTTAGCCTAGGTACCCAACTAGCACAATTGGCTGTATAGTACAGTACTGTAATAGGTTTATAATACTTTTCACATAAATAATACATAAAAACAAACACAAAAAAACGAAGAAAACATTTCTAATCTTACAGTACAGTACCTTGAGAAGTACAGTAGTACGGTACAACAGCTGGCCTACAGGGGCTGGCATCGAGTGAACAGGCAAGAAGAGTTACTGACTGGAGGAGGGAGAGGAGGTGGGAGATGGTAGAGCTGAAGGATCCTCAGCACTAGGAGATGGAGGGCAAGCTGCAATGTCACTCACGCCTGACACTGATGGCACAGGTTCTGGTTCCTTGCTGGATTCAATTCTATCCACCTTCTTGAAAAAACGATCCAGTGATACTGTACTACTGTACTCTGTACAGTACTGTACAGTAAAGTACACAAAAGCACCACCACTTGTAGAGGACGCACGCAGGTGACAACGTACGCCAGACACATGAGCTAACCTACGTGATTGGACACGTGAACACAGGTTTGAATCTTTGAAAGTTCACAACTTGAAGGTAGGGGACTTAATGTATATGTGTTTCTAAGTAATTTTAACACTTTATCTACATGCTGCTTCCATAAGAAATAAATCATTTCTCATTTATATGCTTTATTTTCACGTTTTGCGGACCAAGAGCGTACAGCCCCTGTGAGGATAGGCCAAGCGAAGGTTTCCACTGTGTTGGATACCAGAGGTGTTAGTGAGCCATTAAAAGGATGTTTACTTTGATTTCTTTCGCATTGTAATGAAGGATTTTTCAGACCTTCCATCTCACGCTTGCTAGGGCCCCTTGACCAATGGCAGAGAAGTTAGTAACTAGGTTAGGGTTAGAGACTCACTGTAGAACATATTGAAACTAACTTGCTGGTTTTTCTTGCAAAATGGCTACACCACTCCTCCCCCTCCACCCCTGCCACACATACACATCTGTAAACTAGTCAAACTTATTTAGCTAATAAACTAGGAAGCCGAGGTCTAGAGAGGCTCACTGACCCACCTTTCCAAGTGACTTGTCCTCAGATAATTAGGGCAGGAATTAGTGCAAGAGCTGGGATAAAAACAATCTTCCTCACCCAGGTCATACCCTGAACCCCCAAAACTGACTGACTAGGACGAAGGGTTTGGGGATACTCGCCATAAAATGCTTTGCAGCCAATCCGCACAGAGCAGAGGAACAATTTTATTTTATTTGAAAAGTTTAGCCTTATAATTATTGCCCAAGAAAATGAGAGGAGCAATTAAATAGAAATATGGACTAGGTCCAAATAAGGCAAATAATACAAGCATTTTACTGGCATACCTATTGGTTTAAATTTGATGTCGTTACAAGATTTACTTTTCTTAGACCAGAATGATCTCTCAGGTCTCAGAGGATTTCAGATCTTACCTCTTTTCTTTATCACCTCTTGCCTGCCTTTTCTCCCTCATGTAACCCTTTACACATGCGTGTGTGCACACATGTACACACACGATTCATCATTGAGATTTGTGACTCTTACTAAGTAGTTTCATGGCTACTTGGGCTACTTGCTCTGAATCTGAGATCAAGGCGTTGAATCAGCCCCTTAGCTTCAAATGGAAAATCAATTTTCAGACCACAGTCTCTACCCCTAATCTCAACCTGACAGAATTAGGAAATATGCAAAAAATCTCATCTAATTCATTCTTGTACTAGATCAAAAAAAATAATAATCAAGCCCTTTGTTCCTCTGCCAGCGGATGGTTAACACCATTTCCAATAGAAAGGGGGGCTGGTGCTGCCACAGCGCATATATCTGTGTGTGGTGTGCTGTCAGCGGTAGTAACTCTGCAGGGCAGTGTAGAGAATGTTCATGAGGCTGCACCTTGGCTGCTGAGGGGCTAGGGAGGCCCAAGAGTGTGTATGCTATACCGTTGTCATTTGGGGTTGAGAACCTTCTAGTAGCCTGCAGAAGAAAAGGAAGAATCCAAAATTATGTAACGTGTTATCTTTCTTAACTTCCATGAACTAGAGGTTAAAGTCAGGGCTCCAAGGTTGCAGTTCCCAAGCCTCCACCAGCCACTGTGGTCAGCAAGTTCAACTGAGCCCTGCAGGTAGTGAACTTGAAGCTCATGTTAGAGACTGAGGTGAGGCCCCTTTTGCTAAAACAAGCATTCATAACCTTGGTCCTTGGGGTCTGTGGATGTGGGCTGTAGGGGAACCTCAAACTCCTCAAATTACGCGTAACACAATTTTGTGTGTATGGGTGTACACATCCTTTCCTCTCCTTTCCAGGGGTGCCTGGGACAACCAGCCCTGTCTCCGGCACGCGGCCTCCCTCCCTCCATCCCAGGGGAAGCCCGATGGAGCTCTTACCTGTCTTTGTGTCTTTGCTTCTTCAACATCCCCTCAGCACTCACACTCAAGGATTCTCCTGTCATCTCTTGCACCCTGAAATAATCATGCCTGGAGAACATTCTGCATCTTTCCTTACGTAAATCTGTCTCCCTTGGATGAGACTGTTGGCTGTTCTTTGTGGCTACTCCTCATCTCCCACTTACTCTTGATCCTCTGAGTAGCCCCTGCGTGCCGGCTGCCTGACGGGAGGGGACCCTCAGCGTCCCCGATGGAGCCCTGTCTGTGGACCCATGGAAAGGAGAGTGAGAGCCTGAGGGCCCGGGAAGGAGGCTGTTCCTCAGGGCTCGTGGCGCCTCAGCTCCCAGCTTCCCGTGTGCTGACTGGCGTTCCCGGGGAGGCCATTCCTGCCTCGCACCAGTCACATCCCTCCTTGGGTGGATACTCGTATGTTGCCCAGCTTGTTCCCTCACTTCTTGGAGGCCTTTGCTTGTTGTCACCTTATCAGAGAGACCTTCCCGATCACCTTACCCAAAGTCACACCCTCATCACTCTCGAGCTCCCGTAACTTCAGTTTAATGCACACTGCTTATCGTCACCTAACATGTTATTATGAATATATGTTTCTATTTCTTCTTGTGTGCCCCCCCCTACCAGAATAAGCCCCATAAGAGCAGGCACTTGTCTGATTTGTTCTCTGCTCCAGCCCCAATGCTTAGCACAGAGCCCAAGTCATCGTGAGTGTTCACTAAATATTTCCTGAAGGAATGAATGAGTGAATGAATGAATGAACAAATGTATGGATGAAACTTATTACAGTGACAGGAGGCAGGCTTTTGAAGGAGTGAACTATGTCTTAATGAAAGCTCCCATGTGTCTGTTGCCTTCTATGTACTGGGCTCTTTCTGTGCATCAGACATAAACATTTTGTCCTTCCTCCTGAAAACAACTTACTTTGTTGTTTAAAAACTGAGATGGTGAGGGGCTAAGAATTTTACCCAAGGTCAAATCCCTGGTAAGTGAAGATGGAAACCCAGGAATGCTGGAGTTTGCATCCCTTGTTTTATTTTTTAGTATTCTATGTCTTTACTCCACTGTCTATTGTCTTTGTATCCTGACCTCTAGATAGTTCTTGGCCCCCATCAGGCACTCATTACATGCAGAGTGACTGCACACATTCACAAATTGACCTTGCATTGAGGTCCTTCTTCTCCCCTCTATGCCTTTCTCTCTGGACATTGAGAACATCTTGCACTCTGGGTGGTAGGACTCTTGGCTGCTACTAGCTCTGATATTTCTAAAAGCCAGTTCAGAGACGTGGTTCTTGTACATTAGGCCGTAAACTATGTTGGTGGGGAAGGAAACATTAGCAATTAGCTCTTATTGGATGTAAGTACAACAAACTAACCCTAGCCCAAGTGCATTCTGCTGCTTGGCAAAGCACACAAGCAGAGTTCTCCAAGTTTCACAAGTTCTTTCTTGTGAGCTCATCGGATAACAAAATTATTTCAGGTCATAAATAAGTTTACATTCTGCAGCCCAAAGATTGTCCCTGTGCCAGTTGTACCTACTGTACGGAATCGCCACTTTGATGATATCTGTCGTTTGCTCCTCTCTGAGTGTGGAAGCCCCTTTCTAAGGGGACGTGGAGTTAGTGTTGGTCCCATCTTAGTTACCACCGGCTTGCAGAAAGGCAGAGTGATTCCACATTCGCTCAGCAAATGGACCCTTTGTTAGGAACTGGCAATTCAGAGATAAATAAATAAAGTGGAGCCCCCTTCTCGAACTGCTCAAGTCTGGAGGCAAGAAGATGACCAGCTAAGATACCACGCGTGAGGGACACATGGGAGGAACACTTCCCTGAGATGTTTCTAAGACCCCTCTGCAAAGATAACAAGAGTGGCTGAGGTCAAAAAGGTGGCAGAGAGTGCTGTGAGCCAAGGAAGCAGCCCACGCAGAGGTACAGGAATCCAGACCGAAAAACCGGAATGAGATTGGCACATAATTGTATAAAATCTGGTAAAACTGTTGGCAAAGATGGGAGGGGTGGAAACTCTCGTGCATGCTGGTGGGAGTGTCATCGATTTGACTTAACACAGGGAGTGGGGAGAAGGAGGGAAGTCCCGAGTAAACTGGGTTGAGAAAATGAGATTGAAGACTCTGGTAGCTGTGGAGAGGCTTGCGTTTTTAAGGGGAATCTTAGAGCACCAGGGATATGAAGTATAGATGGAATTTGCTGGTCTCAAGCTCTAAGAGGAGCCCCATTTAAAGCTGTTTCCATGAGGTATGGGCTGAAGCTCCAGGTCTACCGTGGAGGCTGAACGAGCCCAGCTGGGTGTTTAAGGGTCCAGGGCCCAGAAGGTCCCAGGTATTAGAGGGCCTTTGACAAATACCACATGTGTCCCGGTGGTAACCCCCAGAGCTGCAGGTGTAATGTTGGGGAAACGCTATCTCTCAGACCGTGGGGTGGGTCTTTGCAGAGGAACATCACCACACCAGATGCTGAGGGGAATGAAGCTCGGAGTTTCTCGTCCTCCGCCGCTTTGACATTAGCTTGGCTGCACAGTCTTGTTTTGCAGTTTTGTTGGGGAGCTATTGAAAAGTGTGTGTTTATACTTTTTTATACTGAGATGTAACACGCATACTTTGTATTTTGCTAATTCAGTTATTCTACTGTTGAACAGAATGGGCTTTAGCGATCCAGGAATACATAAGTGAGGCTTCATAAAAGTTGTCACTCATCCAGGTGGATGTGTTCCGTTCACTTTTCAGTCCTCCCAGAACTCTGACGAGGAGGAGACTGGGAATAAATAAAGGCAAATGGAACATTGTGATGAGGCGGTATTTCTCTTTAATGAGTTGCAGTATTTGATTTTGGAGGCTTTGGATAACCACTGAGGATTTTCAGCAGGACTGTCATGCAGTGATATCTGTATTTCAGAGAGGTAGCTCTGGGCCAGCATGGGGGTGGGATGAAGTGAGGGAGAGACCGCTATGGCTGGGAAAGGAGAGATGCAAAGTTAACCCAGGAATGGGAGATGAATTCTAGAACTGGTGGACTCTCCAGGACTGACTGGCCGTGGGAATAAAGGAGAAGATAAAAATCACAGAAGAAAACCTCAGCTTTGTTAGCGAGGCGGGTCTCCCGCCCTGAGGCAGGGGGTCCGGAGGAGCAGCGTGGCCAGGTGCGGGGGAGTGGAGGCCGGCCGGTGCTGAGTCCAGCCAGGGGCACGGTGACTTGGAGGCACCGTGTACACGCGGAGCAGGCTGGGAGTTACCCGGGACTCATTTGCACGGTGGAGGGATCCAGTTTTGCACAATGGAAACCATTTTAAAAACATTTGAAATGAACCGCAAATCACGAAATGAACCAGACTGCATACCAAGTCTACTCAAACCGTGAATAATTCCAAAACCACTTTCCTGGGAAGGGATATTTTTCTCTTTGTTTCCTTTCAAACAGGGAAGGAAAATTATAAGACGTCCAACAACTAATATTGATTTATAAAATGAAAAATCAGAAGCTGCAGCAGATATATTGAAACTCATTCAAGTATAATTTCTCTACTGAGCAGAACTACTTTCTTGCTTTACAATGCAGATGTTTCAAAATAATAACATCACAGTTTTTGCACTTTCACAACGGGTGGTATGGATCGTTATGTAACGAGACTTATTCCACAAGCACGTCCAGATAAGCATCATTACGTTACAGTCACATCCAGTGTGACCAGTATTGACATAATTTTGTAGTTAATTGTGAAACTAACCATTTGCTCTTTATTCAATCTGTCTTTAATTTTGGTTCCCAGTAAGTAATCTTTCCCTGTACCAGGATGTATTAGTTATATTGTTAATACTAATCCCATAGTTTTTCATGGTAATTAGCAGGCAATTATAGTACATCTTGGGTTATTAGCATGTGATTATAGGATTTTCGTCTGTGCCCTAACGCAAATCTATCTCTTTATTTTTAAATCGTGTTGTTAATAGCAATCTTATATTAAGATAAAGCTTTCAGGAACACTTAAGTTCCAATGAAATCAAAATATTTCTTCACGTTTAGTTCTAAATTGTTTGCTTTGAGAGTCAAAGAGAAGCCTTTCAGAAGACTTGCGAATATAGAACTTCGTTGACCACTGGGACTTATTCAGCTTGGCTCGTCTGTCCAGGCTTGGGAGCTCTCTTCTGTCTGAAGTCCTACTCCACTTTCAAATAGGAATTGCGAATAAAGTTGTCACACCTTTCCTTCCTTCCTTCCTTCATTTCTTCCTCCCTTCCTCCCTTCCTCCCTTCCTCCCTCCCTCCCTCCCTCTCTCTCTCTTCCTTTCTTTCTCTCTCTTTCTTTCTTTCTTTCCTCCTTCCTCCCTTCCTTCCTTCCTTTTTGCTTTGAGCTTTCTAGAGGAGGCTGGCTTTGGATGTACCCTACAAGTGTGCTTTCTTGCAGTTTTTATAGTCAAACCTGGGTTGGGCTACTCAGAGCTGTGCAGAACAGTGGGAGGGAAGAGACTGGTGGGTTGGGCGAGGCAGCTGCTGCCTTTCAAGAGGTCAGGTAGCCAAGGAGTCAGAGTGAATCTGTGGCCCACATAGGCCTGGGAGACAAGTGTGCCCGGCCACTCTCTCCTCTTCCTCTGGGTTTCCCACTCCGCCACTGAGTTGTATTCTGTGGAGAGCCCTCCTCCCCCAGAACTGTATAAACTTGCTCTCTCCTGCAGTCGGGAAAGTGTGGGACTTCCCTCCTTTCAAAATAACTCAAGTAAATGGAATTTTGATTCTTGATGTTCCCTAGACTCTTTCCACACTTCTGAATAGATATGAACAGGAAACTTGATTCAAAATAAAACACCACCTCTTGAGAGCCCTCACGTTAAAAAAAAAAAGCAAAGAAACAACAAAAACCAACCAGGGCTGCCTGGAGAGAGTCAAGGCAGTGAGTCAGGGCTAAACTAGAGGAGCAGCCTTGAACCTGCTTCCTGCGCAGGAGAGAACAGGCTGGGGTATGGGGCAGGCTCTGCCCGACACGCTGCTCGCGTGGCGTCGTGCTTTGGCTGTTGCCACAGGTACAGGCAGTGTAGGGCGCCTCTGTTTTACAGAGAAGTACTGTAACCACAGCTCCTGGAAAACTTTTTTCATCTTCTACTTTGGTTATACAATATTTACATGATAAAAATGGTAGGCTAGGGGCTTCCCTGGTGGCGCAGTGGTTGAGAATCCGCCTGCCAACGCAGGGGACACGGGTTCAAGCCCTGGTCTGGGAAGATCCCACGTGCCGCGGAGCAACTAGGCCCGTGAGCCACAATTACTGAGCCTGCGTGTCTGGAGCCTGTGCTCCGCAACAAGAGAGGCCGCGATAGTGAGAGGCCCGCGCACCGCGATGAAGAGTGGCCCCCGCTTGCCACAACTAGAGAAAGACCTCGCACAGTAACGAAGACCCAACACAGCCAAAAATAAATAAATAAATAAATAAATAATTTTTAAAAAAATGGTAGGCGATTAATGTTATATATTTAAAAGGTTACAAACGGCAAATATTTTTAAAAATTTAATCTTAGTTCAGGCGGAACGTATTAGTTTTCAATAAAAATTGAGCCACCGTGGGTTTTTATTTATTGCATGCATGTCTCTGTATGAGTCCTAGAAGCTCATTCTGTTGGGGACAGACACCTCTGGGGAGAATCATTTCCTCCTTGGCATGTGTGCCTAGGGTGATCTGGGGCTCCCCCAGCCTTCCCCCAGGGAATGGACCAGGACAGGGCCAGAGTTCAGACCGCCCACACTTACAGGCCCTGATCCTGGCAGACTCCCTTGCAAAAAACTATTGCTGGGTCTTCCTCTTTCCTTCCAATCCATGTTTCTTAAAAGAGGAGTCAATGCCTACCCCCCATCCTAAACTACTACTCATGTCTGAATCCAGCATAACCTGCCTTTTATTAAAATTTCTTCATGCCAAATCTACAGGTATGTTTTCACCCCTCACTAGTTTTCCTAGTTACTTCCAACCTCTCCTTTATTCCTTCTCTAGGGCTCTTCTCCTTTACCTGGCTGACATCTCACCCCTAAGACCTTTTCCCCCGACCCCACTTAGGTGAGATCTTCCTAATCTTTCAGGCATAGTCAGCTGCTCCCTCCATGAGTTTTAGTTTATGTCTAGACAATAACACTTCTGCTGTGTTTCACTTGGTTTATCAGTTCACATTCTGTCCATTCCACTAGATGCCAAGTTTCTTGAGGGGAGAGAAGATTTTTTTTTTTAACTTTTGTATAACCAGCACCTGGTACAGAGCCTGGCACAGAAAAGATGCTCAACCAGTGCTGACTAGTCGATGAACAAACTTCCATGTATGGTTCTGTGTATGTAGGTAATACCATGGTAAGCGGGCATGTGTCTTGTTAACAGGGAAATCAGGGTGCGGTTGGGCTCTGTCCTCTTCCATGATGAAAGGATCAATTTTGGTAGTATTTTTCTGGATGCCAGCTAAATGTGCATTTGATACTTTAATTTCTCATATTTTAAATATTATTGTGTTATGCTGTAGACTTTTTGATGAAACTTGGTTAACAACTCCAAGACTTAATTGCTAACATAGAAATATAATACCTACACTAATAAACCAAGGGGAAATTTCTCCTTTTTAACTTAACTAGAAATTATTGTTGATTCCCTGAAGCAAACAAATAGAAAGTTGTTTTAAAACAAACTTTCCCAAGAAAAGATAGCTAGATTTGGAAATTAAAAATTATACTTAACGTGGTCTTTCATTTGGGTTAATGTTTCTTCACTGCTTCCAGGAAGTGTGTTTGTCTGGCTCTAGGCATTATTGTTTAATAACCCTTTTCTGGAAAAGTTCTTCCCTACCGCTGGCAATCTGAAGCCCTGAGTGGTTAACCAGAAGGAATGTTACGCAGAGGATTAAAGCAGGGAATGGGTGCTTGAAGAGCATCCACCGAATGGATGCTCTGAGAATCTGTTTTAACGAAAGGTTAAAGCTGTCCCATAAAGAGATACTGGTTTAGATTATGAGCTTTCAGAATTAACTTGTGTGCACGTGTGCACACACGCACGCACGCACACACACACACACACACACACACACACACACACAGATAACTAAAACCTCTTAATAGACCCACCGTGCTTAATACCATAAAATGCTTTAATTTCCTGTCTTGCATCTTTTTCTTTTTCACATTTACCGGGTACCACCACATTGTTTACCCCTACTTGGTGGGCCGTTTTCTATATCTTTACTGATGTAATAAGACCATGCGTTCATCCCAAACATGTTATCTATGCTTTTTATTTGAGTTGATGTTTTTTGCTTGGGGCCTAATTATTTTCTTTCTTTAGAGATGCATTTAATGACACCTCAGATAACCTGATAGTCTCACATTTTTTCATATTATTTGGTTGGCTTAAAAATTAAAAAAAATAAAAATAAAAATAAAACCCTGGCAATGCAGTCTGATAGTTTCACGAGACTCGTCTATTTACTGAGCAAAACTATAGAGCTGGTCTTTTCAGCTGTCCTCCAGCAGTGGCTGGCAGCCTCTCTCTCGCCCTGCCTTTCAGCAGGAACAAATGTATGTCTTCGTTGTCTCTGCAGTACCCGCAAGTGTGGAATTAGGCAAATCTAAAGGTTTTTTTCCCCTGTTTACAAAATCTAAAACTTGCCAAGAGAAAGTTTTTCCCAAAATTTAATTAAGCTCTTTGAGGTTGGAGAAGCCAAAATAAGGATCCAATCTTAAGAAAGCTCTTTGAACTGGCTCCAGGAACGCAGAGCTGCCACTAGCGTTTCTGCTCTTGAAAAGGCAAGTATTGAAAAAACCGAGAGCCGAATAAATGAGCATCTCGTCATTGTTCAGAGATGCTGTGAGGCCAGCACTGTATTATCTCCATTTCACAGACTGGGAAGCCAGCTCTTCTAAGCCAGCTTTTTCTGCTGTGCTCACACCTACAATCCCCAGACGCTGTGGTTTAGCATCACCTAGGAAAATAGTGAGAGCGGGAATTGCTTCCCTCCTTTGAAGGACACATTTACCTTCCTGAAGAAATATATTTAAGAGAACTGGAATTTCAGTTTTGAAATAACATCTAAATCCTCTAATAATTGTTGGAAAATAAGTAAACAGGAATAGCAACATGGGTAATTCAAATAGCAATTAATGCAAAAATCCCTCATATAACAAACACCTCCCAACCCTATCGTCTACATAACAAACTTCCCTTCCGTTACCTGTGGACCAATTTGGTAAGTGATTGGGCAGCCATGGGCTATCAGGGAGGTTGAAAATGGAGGTTAATTTGAATGAGTCTTGAGCCACTGAAGGAATTGGGTTTATAATTCCCAATTTATCGAAAGGTAATCCATCTGAGGATTTATACTTCTTGTAGTGTGTCTGTGTCCTGCACCACCAATTACCAAAAAGTTATTTCTTTTGTTTGAATCTATTCAGTCTGCAACTCAAAAGGACAATTATAGGAGCTGGAAAATTATTTCTGATATTAAGGGCTACTGGACACTAGAATGAGTCTTTGAGAGAGACTGTGGGATGTCTTATGACAGAACAGCAATTCTCAAGACTCTTGCTAATAATAAAGTATCATCATTTGAGAAAGAGTTCAATCTTCTTTTATAAATTAGAGTTGGTTTAACTGGGAAGTGTTACAGTTTCTGGAGATATCAACTGGGGTGGGGAAAGTTCGGGGACTTGTGCTAGAGGGAGGGAGCCCTGTTTGTAGGTCTGAGATGATTTGGGCTGATTGA
This sequence comes from Balaenoptera acutorostrata, assembly GCF_949987535.1. Taxonomy (NCBI): domain Eukaryota; kingdom Metazoa; phylum Chordata; class Mammalia; order Artiodactyla; family Balaenopteridae; genus Balaenoptera; species Balaenoptera acutorostrata. Next base: position 35,424,019 of record NC_080080.1, on the reverse strand, counting down.
CTTCTAATCCTATGTGCCTATAACATCTTGTTCCCTGCCTCACCCTAAGACTGTTAGCATATTAAGTAATGAAATGAAGAATGGAAAACTGGAATAAAACATGTGTAGTTCATGCAGTGTACAAGAATAAATTATTTGCTGAAGGACCACCCATGTCTTCATTCAGTAAATTGTCAGAATATGTCAGGCACTTTTGTGTTGTTCACAAATTTAAGAGACAAATAGTTTGAAAAGACAAAATAGGTAAATTGAAGTTAAATCTCACTGAATAACAGACTGATGAGAAGAGTTAAATTTTAAGCCCATCCAAGTTGATTTAAATTCAGAGCTAGAAGCCATGGTGTGTGTATAGGCACATATGCATGTGTGTATATGTGTCTACACACAGACTATGACCTACTTTCAATTTGAAATCAAGTTTATAGGTCAAGATCAGCATTCTTTTTTTTCCCCCTTTTCCATTATGGTGTATTACAGGATACTGAATATAGTTCCCTGTGCTATACAGTAGGACATTGTTGTTTATCCATTCTATGTATATTAGTTGGTATCTGCTAGTCCCAAACTCCCAATCCATCTCTCCCCCAATCCCCTGCCCCCTTGGCAACCACAAGTCTGTTCTCTATGTCTGTGAGTCTGTTTCTGTTTTGTAGATAAGTTCATTTGTGTCAAATTTTAGATTCCACATATGTGCTATCATATGGTATTTGTCTTTCTCTTTCTGACTTCCTTCACTTAGTAGGATAATCTCTAGATCCATCCATGTAGCTGCAAATGGCATTATTTCATTCTTTCTTATAGCTGAGTAGTATTCCTGTGTGTGTGTGTGTGTGTGTGTGTGTGTGTGTGTGTGTGTGTGTGTGTGTATTTCACATCTTCTTTATCCATTCATCTGTTTATGGACATTTAGATTGTTTCCATGTCTTGGCTATTGTAAATAGTGATGCAATGAACATAAGGGTGCATGTATCTTTTCGAGTTATAGTTTTGTCCAGATACATGCCCAGGAGTGGGATTGGTGGATCATATGGCCCTTTTCTCCACACCCTCTCCAACATTTGTTATTTGTAGACTTTTTAATGATGGCCATTCAGACTGGTGTGAGGTGGTACCTCATTGTAGTTTGATTTGCATTTCTCTAATAATTAGCAATGTCGAGCATCTTTTCATGTACCTATTGGCCATCTGTGTATCTTCTTTGGAGAAACATCTATTTAGGTCTTCAAGACCAGCATTTAAACAATGAAGTCAAATAGAGTAAAAATACTAGCATATCTGAATGCAGTAATGGGTTACAATGTAAAATGCTTTTCTTCCTCTAAGTTTATGGTCAGTGCAATTGAAAGCTATCTCATGGGCCTATATAATTCCTTCTCAAGAAATAGAAGGGTGAGTCAAACACAAAGAAAATATTAGGTTTAGCCTACTGGGAAAATTCTAAGAAAGAGTTCATCTTAAATGATGTATGGAGAGTAAATATCAATAATATTATTAATAACTCCAGCTTTAATAGTGCCAAAGAGTTGTTCTATGCCAGTCACATTCTATGAGTCACAACTTATGTTTTCATAATGTCAGCCCCCTTTGCTCTGGATTAGGTATGGAAAGGTGCTCGTTGGAAACGTTATATATCACAGAAAGCAAAAGGCTCTGCTTTGTATGTAGACAGAACTTCTTAGGCTTCAATCCCAGCTTGGCCCTTTCAAAACTAAGTGACTGCTGGGGAGGAGAGGTACTTGACACATTTGCCTGTTATACCAAGTAGGAATCATAAAAAAAGCTACCGATCAGAATTGCCTGAGGTTGTGTTTGTGAAGTATGTGTATTTAGCACACACTAAGCTCTCAGAAACTGGTGGCTGTTGCTACTGTTTGCTCAGGGCCCAGGACCCAGAGATGGAAATACATTTAGTGCCTCTAAAAATCAGCTCAAGTGTCGACACACTTAAGGAAACCCAGGTTACCTCTGACTTGGTAAAAGTATTATAAAGGAAATTATGGACTCATTAGTGTTCTTGTGAGTCATTCAGATTTTAAGAAGCTGCTTCTTTGATTTTGAAAACAGAAAAAAAAAAAATCTCAGAACCTACTTGGACTAAGGTTTATTTATTTTACCTATTTCAAGTCAGAGCGAATACTCCTAGAATGACCCTCAACTGTTTCCTGAATTTGAGCTGATCCCATTTGGCCGTTGCAGACAGAGAAAAGCAGATGTTTGAGGACAGGAGGGATGGGGGAAAGTGGGGAGCAACGTTGTTTCTGTCACTGACTACAGGATTAGCAGTGTCTGTTCCCTTAGACATCATCTCTCTTGTGGCTGAGGAAATACAAGTGCAGAGAGGTTCAGTAACTTTTCACTGGAGGTCTTAGGGCTTGTGAGAGGAGGATAGAAATCAAATTCAGGTCTGGGAGTCTCCCCCACCAGTGTCCTTTCTCTCTGTGCTTTGGGTACCACTCTATAAACGGACTCCTTGTAGCATCCTGACCCCAGATACATGAACTACCCCAAGTTCCTGGCTTTTCAAAATAAGCATCTTCTTAAGCTGTGGTGTATTGCACACTGAATTGGCCGTAGTGCCCTGAGCCATTTTCAGCCTTCCAGCTTCGTTATTACACTAGTTCAGGCAGAATCCACACCTTTCAAAAGAGAAGCAATTTTTACTTTAATTACCGCACTTCTTTTTATCTCCAACAATACATACAAAAAATAATTGAAAGCGGTATTTTTAATTTACCAAGCACATGAAGCTTAATTAAGGTGAAGGAATTAATAGTTCCTTTGACCGCATTCCAGAATCACACTTACACATACAATCAGTCTGAAGAAAACTCAATCTACAAAAGTCTGAATTTAAAGACCTTTTAACAGACCACTGATTACGTGCAAAAAAAATTAAAAAGATAACAAAGGATTCGCCGTCCTGCTTTCCATAACAATTAAAATAGAATTGAATCCCATGATTTCAGCATAGAATATAACTTGCCAAAAACGTACAGAAAGTATTGTGCATCCACGTGTGCCTAGCAGCCCTTTGCTGAAACACTTTATCAAGTTTATCATCTTTGCCCCGACATCCCTTGCTTTCTCAGAAGGGCTAGTTTGTGAACTCCATCTTCCTGGGGTCTGCAGGACACACCCCTGACTTTGCCCTCCTTTGTCAAGGCATTTGCCGTGGTCCAAAAATGTCCAGTCTCTCCACATCATCAAACTTACATTCCCCCAGCACTTCTCTACCAGTGAGTTGCCACGTAGGCTATGCTATGATTTTTCTCTGTAAGATATTACTATCTGGTGGCCATTTAGTGTTTAATTTGCAAGATAAATATAGGCAGTGGTTAAAAGTATGGCCTTTGGCATTAAACAGACCTAGATTCAAATCACAGGTTGGTCTGTTACCAGCCACGTTATTTTTCAAGAGCAGCTTAACTTCTCCGTAGAAGGAGGATGCTGATACCTACCTCCCAGAGCGGTGGTGAGGATTAGATGAGATAACGTCGGTGGAAGGCTTGGCACTCAGTAAGCTCTCAGTCTGTGGCAGTCACTACTGTCCCAGGAGCATTTGCATTTTCACGTCAGGAGATGACTGTGTCTGTTTCTAAAGGAAAGTGAGTTCTAGGATGGGATTCAAGGCAAGAGAATAGCAAATGTTTTGGAGCAGGTGGTACCCACATCTCACCATGTAGGTAACTGCCTGGTCCTCCTGTATGTGGTGTTGATGTCCGCCCAAGAAGGGAGACCTTTGAGGAAGAAGAACAATCTGTCTCATGGACGTCGTGGGTAGTTGATGTAGGACATCAAGGCATACCTAGTGCTTTCTAAGACTATATGTGGGATAAATCAAATGCACACAAAGGATTCAGTCATTTCAATTTGCCATGGATCCATGCTACCCAAGATGGTCTCCAGAACAGCAGCAACAGCCCTGCCTGGGCGCTGATTAGAAAGGCAGATTCTTTGCCGCATCCCAGACCTGCTGAATCAAAATCTCTGGGAGTGGGCTCAGACATCTGCATTTTACCAAAGTCCTCCAGTGATTCTGATGCACCCCAGCATTTGATTATTACTTTTATAGAACATCCACACAAGCCTATAAACTACGAGAATCCAGAAACTATCAATCAGTCTACGTCTTTGGAGGTCGTCCTAACAGGCCCTAGAGAATCTCTATGGCTGTGCATTCCCAAAAGCCTCACTCTGACATGCCAAGGACACACCCAGCCTGAGAACAGACCCTGGAAAGTTTGACTCTATCACCAGCAACATGACATTAATAGTGAGATCAACTTCACTCTTATTTCATTAGACGAACTCTCATTTCTTCTTCCCAGGGATTCGTTGTTTCTGATGGTTTGAGCTGGTTGTGTACTTTAGGGTTATTACTTTGTGTGAGTGACTAAGATTCATAAGAACTACCTTCGTAACTCAGATTCAGCTGACATACATTTTTGAGAAACTTGTTTTAGCCAATTGTAGTTTTGTCCCATCATGTCACTTTTTGGAAACATCTAAGCCATATTTCTATTTACATCCACATGCTCACCAAGTAGATGCTAGTATTCTATAGATATTTACAAACCAGTGTACAAAACATGTAGTTTTTGTGTTGCCTCATCATTTTTTTAAAGAAATAAGAGTCCATTCGAAATGTAATATGAAGCGTTTTATTGGGCTTCACTTTATGATGCTTCACAGATACTGCTTTTTAAAAAATTGGATGTTTGGGGCAACCCTGCATGGAGCAAGTCTATTGGCACCATTTTCCCAACAGCATTTTCTCACTGCACGTCTCTGTGTCTCATTTTGGTAATTTTCTCAATATTTCAAGCTTTTTTATTATTACCGTATTTGTTATGGTAATCTGTGATTAGTGATCTTTGATGTTATTATTGTAATTGTTTTGGGACACCACAAACCACACCTATACAAGACAACAAGCTTAATTGATAAATGTATGTGTTCTGACTGCTCCACCGACAGGCCATTCCCCCATCTCTCTCTGTCTCCTCGGGCCTCGCTGTTCCCTGAGACACAATATTGAAATTAGGCCAATTAATAACCCTACAGTGACCTCTAGGTGTTCAAGTGAAAGGACAAGTCTCACATCTCTCACTTTAAATCAAAAGCTAGGCATGATTAAGCTCAGTGAGGAAAGCATGTCAAAAGCCAAGACAGGCCAGCAGCTAGACCTCTTGCTCCAAACAGTTAGCCAAGTTGTGAATGCAAAGGAAAAGTTCTTGAAGGAAATTAAAAGTGCTACTCCAGTGAACACACTTATGATAAGAAAGCAAAAAGTCTTATTGCTGACATGGAGAAAGTTTTACTGGTCTGGATAGAAGATCAAACCAGCCACAAGATTCCCATAAACCAAAGCCTAATCCAGAGCAAGGTCCTAACTCTCTTCCATTCTGTGAAGGCTGAGAGAGGTGAGAAAGCTAGAGAATAAGAGTTTGAAGCTAGCCGAGCTTGGTGTATGAGGTTTAAGGAAAGATGCCATCTCCGTAACATAAAAGTGCAAGGTGAAGCAGCAAGTGCTGATGTAGAAGCTGCAGCAAGTTACTCAAAAGATCTAGCTAAGATAATTAATAAAGGTGACTACACTTAACAACAGATTTTCAGTGTAAACGAAACAGCCTTATATCGGAAGAAGATGCCATCTAGGACTTGCATAGCTAGAGAGGAGAAGTCAATGCCTGGCTTCAAAGCTTCAAAGGACAGGCTGACTCTCTTGTTAGGGGCTAATACAGCTGGTGACTTGAAGTTGAAGCCAATGCTCATCTACCATTCTGAAAATCCTAGGTTTCTTAAGAAATATGCTAAATCTACCCTGACTGTGCTCTATAAGTGGAACAACAAAGCCTGGATGACAGCACATGTGTTTATTGAATATTTTAAGCCCCACTGATGAGACCTACTGCTCAGAAAAACACATTCCTTTCAAAATATTACTATTGCCCATTGACAATGCACCTGGTCACCCAAGAGCTCTGATGGAGAGGTACTATAAGATTGCTGTTGTTTTCATGCCTGCTAACACACATCCATTCTGCAGCCCATGGACCAAAGAGTAATTTCAACTTTCAAGTTTTATTATTTAAGAAATACATTTTGTAAGGCTATAGCCACCATAGATGGTGATTCTTTTGATGGATCTGGGCAAGGTAAATTGAAAACCTTCTGGAAAGGATTCACCATTCTAGATACCATTAAGAACGTTTGTGGCTCATGGAAAGAGGTCAAAATAGCAACATTAACAGGAGTTTGGAAGAAGCTGATTCCAACCTTCATAGACAACTTTGAGGGGTTCAAGATTCAGTGGAGGAAGTAACTGCAGATGTGATAGAAATAACAACAGAACTACAGTTAGCAACTCAGTCTGAAGATGTGACTGAATTGCTGCAATCTGATGATAAAACTTTCATGTATGCGGAGTTGCTTCTTATGGTTGAGCAAAGAAAAAAACTTAGTTGATAAAGCAGCGGCAGGGTTTGAGAGGTTTGACTCCAATTTTGGAAGAAGTTCTGTTGTGGGTAAAATGCTATCAAACAGCATTGCATGCTACAGAGAAATCATTCTTGAAAAGAAGAGTCAATCAATTCGGCAAACTTCATTGTTGTCGTATTTTAAGAAATTCCCACAGCCACCCCAGCCTTCATTTACCACCACCCTGATCAGTCAGCAGCCACCAACATCCAGGCAAGACCCTCCACCTGCAAAAAGATTATGACTCACTGAAGGCCCAGATGATGGTTAGCATTTTTGGCAATAAAATCTTTTTAAATTAAGGTTTGTACATTGTTTTTTTAGACATAATGCTATTGCACACTTAATAGACTACAATACAGAGTAAACATAACTCTTATATGCACTAGGAAACCAAAAAATTTGTGTGACTCACTTTATTTCAATATTGGCTTTATTGGGGTGGTCTGGAATGAAACCCACAATATATCGGAGGCATGCCTGTATGTTCACAATTAAATGCTTTAAAATCCTTTTAAAGTAGGGTGATTACTTTTTAGCTACAGTGGCTCTCTCATACAAGAATAAGCCATACACTCAAATCACATGACTTCCAATCATAGGAGGGAATCTCAGATGCAGGGGTTGATGGTAACTCTCAAAAATTGTATGTTCATATTCTAAGTCGCAGAACCTGTAAATATGACCTTATTTGGGAGAAAGGTCTTTGCAGATGTAATAAGTTAAGCATCTCAAGATGAGATCATCCTGGTTTAGGGTGGGCCCTAAACCCAATGACAAGTCCTTAGAAGAGAAGAAAAAGGGGGAAGAAACACAGAGACACACAAGAGTACATCATGTGCAGGCAGAGGCAGAGATTAGAGTGATATGTCTGCAAGTCCAGGGATGTCAAGCATTGCCAGCCCCCAGCAGAAGCTAGGAGAGGCATGGATGGAACCTCCAAAAGGAACCAATACTGCCAACACCTTGATTTGGAACATCTGGCTCCAGAACTATGAGAGAATAAATTTATGTGGTTTTAAACTTCCAAGTTTGTAGTATTTGTTATAGCAGCTCTAGGAAACTAAGCTCATTACACCAGATCATTACAATACCTTTTTTTTTCTTTTGGCTGCATTGGGTCTTCGTTGCTGTGCACAGGCTTTCTTTAGTTGTGGTGAGCGGGGGCTGCTCTTCGTTGAGGTGCATGGGCTTCTCATTGCGGTGGCTTCTCGTTGCGGAGCACTGGCTCTAGGCACGTGGGCTTCAGTAGTTGCAGCATGCGAGCTCAGTAGTTGCAGCATGCAGACCCTAAAGCACATGGGCTTCAGTAGTTGCGGCGCGTGGGCTCAGTAGTTGCAGTGCACGGGCTCTAGGGTGCGCGGGCTTCAGTAGTTGTTGTGCTTAAGCTCAGTAGTTGTGGCTCATGGGCTCTAGAGCGCAGGCTCAGTAGTTGTGGCACATGGGCTTAGTTGCAGTGCAGCATGTGGGATCTTCCCGGACCAGGGCTCGAACCCATGTCCCCTGCATTGGCAGGTGGATTCTTACCACTGCGCCACCGGGGAAGTCCTACGATACCTTTTACTGGTTGCAGCTATCAACCTTTACAAAATTTGGGTTTGAGAAACTTTCTTGAGGAAATAAATTCAGGAAGAATTAACAACAGGTTGCGGAGGTTTTATTCCTACACCAAGAGTCGTGAACCCTTAAGCAAACAACAGTCATCAAAGGACATTAAGACAGTTTTCAGAAACAGGAGGCACATCTATTAGCATTTTGTTTATTAGACTAAAATGCATGTGGACGAAGCAATATCAATGTGTGTAAGTCGTGTACAAAACTTTGACAGTCACCACATGATAGCAGAGCTGTTTTACCATCTATAGGTGAGTGGCTTAGAGACTAAAAACAAAGGGGTAGAGAAGACCAGATATGTCTTTTATAAGGTTAAAGAAGAGTGTGTGACATTAGTCTCTTAGTTATATTTTTTGTTTAGACTGCTCATGGATCCATTATTCATTCATTTACTCAACAAACTTAGGGAATGCATCTTATCTGGATAATGTTAAACACTGAGAAAGTAGCAGTATTTAAGTTAAGTTCCTTGCCTTTACATAGCATGTATAGCTAATGGGAAATGGCGATGTTAAATAAATAAACAAATAAATAAAACATTGATACGTCGTATGAAGGAAATAAGCAAGGTAATGTAGCCACCCAATAAAAAGTAGCCTCGCCAGTCTTGTTTTTTTTGTTTTTGGCATAAAAAGCATATTAAACATAATATGTTTTTCATTTATTTATTTGTCTACTTATTTGTATTCTGTCTCCTTCTGAACTGTAAGTGCCTTTAGATCAGGGACCTAGTCTTGTTTTCTGCTGTTTCTTAAGCGTGAGGACGCTGCCCAGTATATAGGGAACACACAGTAAATATTTGTTCAATACATTTGTTGATTAAGTGAACATGATAGAGAGAAACTGACAGAGAGACCCTGTGCAAGACCCAGAAAGCATTTATTTGTGTTTGTATTGCATTTGTTTTTAAAATTCTTTACTTTTCTAAGCTAACACATTTTTTTAGGGGAGGAATTTTTCAGGTAGAGAAGGTGTGGAAAAATAAAAACTTAAAAAGATCTAGGTTAAGTGTTTGACCAAACCATTTTGATTTCTCTTTATTGCTAGATATGGCATTTGCTTTTTAAATTTATGATTGATTTATGATTTAAAAAATGCTTATTAAAAATTGCAAAACAAAATTGTAAGACTATCTTTTAAAACAAATAGCTATGAAGAATCAGGGAACTCAGTTTCTTTAAGTTCAGTGATCTATTTTCTTTTCAAAATTTTAAGAAACTGGCTGGCCTGCTGAAAGCACAGGTTTGTATTTAAAATCATCTGAAATATAGTCATAAAGCCTTTTTTTAAACTTGTAGGATATAAAATCGTTTCCCTTTGCTCTCTGTTTTATCGCTTAGCTTTAAATATTTACTTTAAATCAATAAGAAAATTTGAATTCCCTAAGAGAAAAATGAGCAAAAGACAGAACAATAAACTGTTACAATAAATGAATAAATTTTAAAAACAAAGGGAAAGAAGATAAAGAAACACAAAGAGCCAGAAAGCAAATAGAAGACCGTTCTATTCTTTAGCAATCAAGGAATTGCAAATAAAATAATGTTAGCATGCTTTGCATACCAACTTGGAAAGAGACAGTTTCAGGAAACAGGAAGTCACACACTGTTACTGTGAATATAAACTGTTTTAACCTTTCCAGGAGCAATTTGACAAAGTGAATTAGAAGCCTTAAAAATATATTTGCCTTTGACCTATTAATTTCACTTCTGAGAATATATGTTAATGAAATAATGAAGTATATATGACTATTTTGCCATAAAGATAATTAGATGAAGCGCTATTTAAGGTAGCAAAGTATTATACATCATTTAAGGGACCAATAGGGGCAAAATAAAGTTATAGCATTTTATTTTAATCCAATATAATAGTATTTGGACATTAAAACTATTTTCCACAATTTTATTTAGTGACATGGAAAGATGCTGAAGATGTATTAAAGGGAAAAGAAGCAAATTAAAAAATAATTGTTACAATATTGTGTAAAAATATTTACATATTTTGGAGAAAGGGAGACAGAGACTGAGATAGGAAAAATGAAGTCTACACAGATGTGTTTGTAGTGGGTGAGTAGATTGTGCCTGCTTTTAAATATTTTTCTTATTTGTTCATGGTATACGACTTTCCTATGGTGAACACACAAGCTTCTATGTTAAAGTGTGTGTGCTTTATTTAAAATGTAAAGATCTATAGTTTTGCTTTAAAGTTTCCCTGAGGAAACCAATAAAATTATAGACAAAGGGCATGAATAGGCAGTTTGTATAAGGAGACACCTCGTTGGCTATCCTGGATGTGAAGAGATGCTTGAACTCATAGGTGATAGAAGAAATGCAACTATAATATCATTAAGATACCACTTTGTACCCACTGGATTGGCCACAAAAGTAGAAATTTGGTGAGAAAGAGGGGAAATAGAATTCTGGTCAGAGTATAGATTGACATGACCCATTATAGGAAGTGAGTCTGAGGGCCATTCTGGAGAGCACATCTCAGTAGGTTTTTCTGAAGTTAACCAGCAATCCAGGTCCCAGTAATAAGGAGTTATTTGAAAAACACAAAATCAAACTGACTTTGTTTTATTATGGATTATTATGAACTTATTATTATTATTATTTTATTTATTATTATTATTGGCCATGCCTCGCCGCTTACGGGATCTTGGTTCCTCAACCAGGGATCCACCGGGGCCCCAGCAGTGAAAGTGCTGAGTCCTAACCACTGGACCGCCAGGGAATTCCCCCAAACTTATTGATATTATTATTATGGACTTTGTTTTATTATTATTTGTGTTATGGATAGAAAAATCAAATAGGAGTCCTACTTCTCCCAACCTAATTCACACGAACAAAATGAGTTGTATTAGTAAGAGAAGGTAATTAAAATCTTGGTTAAGGATCACATGAATTTAGATTTTGTGATAAATGAGGAGGAAATGATCTAAAAATGATCAGATATGTGAATTTTAGGAAAGCAGACTTCAAAATTTTACAGCGTTAACATAGAGAACTTGCTGAAGCCTCAAGAAGCCACCAGCCCTGGAGTGATAAGGACCACTTAGAACACAGGATGAGGAAATGACCATTTGGCCAGAGACATGTCAAATTTTGTAGACAATGAACACTTTATACTTTATACTGGAAGTCAATCATAATAGCTCATCCTAACTCAGAGAGAAGCATATTCAAAAAGATTTTATAAACAAAAAGACCTCCAATATCATTAGTATTGAGCCTTCCTGTGGCCCGCATTGTGGGGCTGTAGTGTGATGACACAGAGGAGTGTGCAGGGTCTAATTGCAAAGCATATGATAGGTCATGGTGCAAGTTTTAGCCTTAAAAACATTATTAAAAGCACATGATTAGAGTTTTCATTTTAGAAAAATAATTATGGAAGTTTAGAAAGAAAGAACATATGTGACTAGGTGATCAAGTTGTGAGTGAACCAGACCTCAAAGAAAAGCAGATGGGCCTTACCGTCGTGCCAGCCAAGCAGGACATGGCCAATGTTTACTTAGTACACAAGGGATGGAGTGAAGGTAGGATGTCATATCCAAGGGGGCCAAGAGTAGGGGAAAAATCCAGATGGTAAGCATAAGCTAAAAACCTCAGGAAGTAGTGAGGATTAAGACTAGGAACGTCGTGTCTAGACCTGAAGACCAACTAAGGCAGTGACAGTGGAGACAGAGGAATATCACAGTGTTGTCTGTGGTACCAGAGAGCTGGAGACCACTGAAGGGTCCATCGCTGGGGAGAGGGGATAAGTAAATTGTAGTTGATGGTCACCACTGAATTCTCTGCAGCCACGGCTAGGATTAGGCATACAACCAGCAATGTGGATACGTCTGAAAAGGTCCATAGCAAGGGTTGCCAGATAAAATACAGGGTGCCCAGTTAAATTTGAATTTCTGTTAAACAACAAATACTTTTTTAGAGTATGATCCAAATATTTGCTAAATCTGGCAACCCTAGTCACAGTACGGCACAATTTGTGAAAATGAAAACTATGTACACAGGCAAATCAACCCAACTTACTTCATAAGGATACAGAGCAAACATGTTGATAGCTATTGTGCTTGGGGGTGGGGGATAGAGAGAAGAAAAAGGAATAAATAAATATTACATAAATAAAGAAATAAGAGAGGGCCTTGAGGGGACAGGTGGTGGTAATGAGCTGAGTACGACTGACTCAATTCTCTGTACCTAAATCCAAAAAGAAGTAAAAAATAAGTTTTTCTGCACTCTTGGATTTCTTCACTGAAGCCCTGGAGACACTGCCCGGCTGATAAAGAGAATATTCTGTCCTATGAAATGATCCCTATGGAATACTCTGGCACTGCCGGCAAAATTAAGTGGCAGAAAAGTGAGTAGGAGAGGGACTATGCAGGTGACAAGGCACTCAGGAGGAAGAAATTTATAAACCGAGTTAAAAATGAAACTAATGAACAAATCAGTTAGGAACATTGCTTCACCTAGGTTTACTCTTTTAATAGAGGAACACGCTTACATTCTTATAGAGTAAATATTAGTAAAAGATTATCAGCAAGCACAAATCCTTAACTGTTGCCATGGAGACAGACAGAAGAATAGTCAAAGCTGCAATTTCCCCATTGGAAAAATGATAATTCAATACATGTCGCCCAGTAACGCGGATTCTTTTAATACCTTTTTCTTTTTTCATGTCACAGCTGATTACAAGGAGAGCTTTAATACTATTGGCAACATTGAAGAGATTGCATATAATGCTGTTTCCTTCACCTGGGACGTGAATGAAGAAGCTAAGGTGAGTGAAAAAGTAGCACTGATTCATTGGTCGTACCTTTTAAATACCGTGTCCTTTCTCTGCAGAGGATTCTTTTACAAAAGCCTCTGAGTAGGGAAAGATCTGTTAACTTGAGCCAGAAAAAAGGGAAATGAACCTATGATCTTTCTCTTGAAGTCACACACATTCAATTACGCGCAGCTAAATTGCCTTTTGTGGAGCAAGGAGAAAGGGGGTGTACCTATTCCTCTGTGGCCTCCCGCTGAACGGGCCAGGCCCCTTGTCCCTCCCAAATCCTCCAGGCCCCCAAGCTCCATTTTAGCACTTGGGGCTGACAGGACTGGGCCAGAAAAGTCTTTTCTACCTGCACTGCAGTTTCCCCAAACACCTCTCCAACTGCTGCCTTCTTCAGAGGCAGGAAGGTGTCAGAGCTACTGTCTGCACAGGTAAGCAGCTGGGCAAGCCTCCCGACCCCCGGCCCCTTTGAGGCTTAATCTGGTCGAGGGAGGGCGCAGGAAGCAGGGCTGCAGGTCTCTGAACTTGACTCCCTGAGGAAGAGCCACCACCGTGACCTTGAGCCATTTCTTTCCTGTTAACCTCAAGCTTAAGCTTTTCTGATTTCTGTCTGGGGCCAGCACAGTTAAGAAGGGCAACAGTAAAATCTCTGGCCAGGTGCGTCCTGAGGATAGGTGTCCACCGTTGCATGGATTCGGGTAAAAAAGTAAGACTTGACGATACTCTGATTTGCTTTCCAGCCATAAGTCCCTGAGTTTATGAAAACTGAACTTTGCTGCTATGCCCACTCTTCTTCCTGTGTTCTGTACCTTCTGATTCTCGATCCTTATTTTGCACCAAAGGGAAGTTTCCAGATGAACCCTAAGCTTGTTTTCTGCTTCAGTTATGTACCATCTAAGAGGGCGTTAGAAGACTTTGTCTTCGAATTAATGAAAAGGTCAATGTAAACAACTGCTTTCAATGCTCCATTGTCTGCAAGCAGGGGAAGGCCAGGTGAGAAAGGAAACTGGATGGGAGTTTGTGGGCATGACTTAGAGAAGAAGATGAATTGCTCAGTGTCTCACTTCACTCAGGAATAAAACAAAGTAAATGAAATTGGCTTTAGGCCCAAAAAAGGTGACCTAAATGGGCAAGCAGAAACAGAGTTCCAGGGTAGCTGGGAGAATGTTCCAGTGGGTCAGTACATCTGAGGGAAGGCAGGAGGCCTTGTGATGTGATGGGCACAGAAGTGCAGGAAAAGCTTCTCCTTGAGGCCTCACTCCACCTCTGTTTAAAGTTCCTCACCCAAGCCCCAGCCTTTCTCCTCGTGCCCCCTTCTCTTCTCCCAGAGGCTAGATTACTGGGCTGGGTAAGGAAAAGGCAGTGTGTGCAATGATATCAGGGCCCAGGGTTGGAATCCTGGCAAGTCAGCTGACCTCTCTGGGCCTCAGTTCGCTCATGTAAAGCAGAACAAAACAAAACAAAACAAACTTTTCCGATTGTCCCTGCTGTACCAAGCATGTGCTGGGAGTACGATGTGTGAAAATCCAGTCTCTGAGGGAGGTAAGGGAATCGTTAGCTAGACAGCAGTGTGTGTGAGGAGTGAGAGGCAGGCCTAAGCAGAGCCATCCATTGGGAAGACAATGGGATCCTATGCTTGCAAGTGCCTTGTCAAGGTAAAGCAAGCTGTAAAAGTGTGCTGTCACTGCAGCCCTAAATTTCCTTATCATGCAATCTGATAACAAGTGCTAGAAGGTGAATGTGTTAACTGTTACCAGTCAATAACGACCTTTTAAAGAAAATTCCTAAACCTGAAGGGACATCTTGAATGATGGCGGCTCTATGGTCAACCAGTGAGGTAGTTAATTTGGGGCTGAGTTGACTTTTCTTTCATTTCCCATAGGTAAGGCTCACTTTTCTTGTTGAAATATGTATGTTTGTGCATGTGTATTGTTCCAGGCTGACACATTTAAGGTCACATATGCTTTGACACATGGCAGTGCTTGCTTGTTGTAGCAAAACTTGTTTCTTTAATACCTATTTTCAGTAACTGTTATTTGGTAGTTGTAATTGTGTGCAGTTTGGGTTAATCGATGAGTAATAAAAATATCTCCAAATACTTCTGCCAAACTACTGGAAGAGCTTTTAAAGAAAAACCATAAAAGTTAAATCCATTTCATTAGGTAGGCTGAGAAGATTTTTTTTTTCAACCTGCAGGATGTGAGGTTTTTCTGTAAAATATCATTGATTTTATAATAAGCAGGCTGCAAAAAAAACCCAAAATTACATGATTGGGAAAAAGGTTTTAAACAAAGCAAGGCATAAAATCCTCTCACAGTGGAATTGTTTGTGATTTTCATACTGTGGACTTATTCTTGGGAGCAATTGCACTTGACTTCGAGTTTCTCTTGGTAACATCCACACAGAAATCTGTTGTAGCCTTTAGGATTGAGACATTCATTCAGTGTCATATGTTGTTTTAGTTCATGTGGCCAGAGGACACAAATTTGTGACCCGCAGCCTGCATATGTTCCACAGAACGTATATGTACGTGTGCATCATGCATTTATGTACTTATATTCCAAGTTTTAAAATATTTTGCCCACATTTAATAATCAGGAGATTCAAGAAACAAACAAACAAAACAAAAACCTAAGTTTCCAGACTCTTTTGGATAATTAGAGATTCTGGCAACATGAGCCCGAGTGTCTGCAAGGCCACGAGTAGCTCTTGTGAGGTACCAGCTGTTCTCTTCAATGCTTTCTCTTGCCTTCTCCATCGTGGAACTTTCCTTGCCTGGTCCTCGTGGACATTTGAAGTTTCACGCCCCAATCACACCCCCTCAGACAACTGAATATGCCGTTTACATCTTTACTGGCTCTCGGTGTCGGGCAAAGTAGTGACACAAGGGAGGTTGACGCCTGGTGGCTGAGAGGAATGGGTCAGTCAGGAACCCCACCAACCTCCCCAGGTTCCTTTGGCAACGGGCCACACACAGGCTGACTTGTGTTGGTGCCGCTACAGAGAGCTGCTGCGCCTTTCTTTGTTTGAAAGAAAGGTAGTAAATCTTGATCTTTGAGGATGTTTTCTAAAAAATCAGAAATCAGTTGGGTCCAAATGTGAGTGGGTACCAACAAGTTGGATAATATCACTTCAGGGGTAAAAATAATATATAGTTTTTGGCACAAGACCAGCTTTGGAGTGGGTAATATCCCGAGAGACACTACGAATCTACTTTGAGCCACGGCAGTATCATTTGAGAGATCTGTGTGTCTTCCCAAGATAGCTTCTATTTGGATATTTGGTTTGGGTGCATTTATTAAAAAAATAAAACAGTCCCGTATTTGTTATCTTCCCACATATGCATCATCAAGGCCTGATGACAAAATGTATGGATTTTTCCAGAACACTACTCTCTTCTTTTGCTGCTGACCTATATTCTATTCTTACCTCTTGTTTAGCAGGAACAGAAGAAAGGAAAGAACGTGAAACTCTAATCATTTAGTTTAATTTAATTACAGGAAAAGTTTGGCCAGGGAAGGTGTTAACAGAACCTAGGGGCAGGACAGGAGTAAAGACGCAGACGTAGAGAATGGACTTGAGGACATGGGGAGGGGGAAGGGTAAGCTGGGACGAAGTGAGAGAGTGGCATGGACATATATACACTACCAAACGTAAAATAGATAGCTAGTGGGAAGCAGCCGCATAGCACAGGGAGATCAGCTCGGTGCTTTGTGACCACCTAGAGGGGTGGGATAGGGAGGGTGGGAGGGAGACGCAAGAGGGAGGAGACATGAGGATATACGTATATGAATAGCTGATTCACTTTGTTATACAGCAGAAACTAACACACCATTGTAAAGCAATTATATTCCAATAAAGGTGTTAAAAAAAAAAATGAGGTTGCAGGATTAACTGCAGATTGCCAGTCTCAAGGGCAGCATGGTTCTGGCAGAACTACTGCAGACTTCTTCCTCCCAGAACCGGTTTTGCTGGTTGTGCTACAGCGTCTCTGCACAATGACGCCCGCAGCAGAAAGAGTCTCCGGCAGGACATTCGTTTCCCCTCAGGGTCTGTGCAGTCTGGAAGCTCCTGTAACGTGAACCGGGGTCCCTGGGCCCCTGGGAATGACTCAGGTGGCATCCAGGCGGGTGAGGTTCTCAGCATCCACGCTGGTGGAAGCTTGGAGGTTGATGAGGTTGGGGCACAGCGTGATAGAGAAAACAAAGCGCTGGAATGGGGCTCAGGCACCCAGGTATCCTCCGGGCACGGGAATAGCCAGCTTTGTGCCTTCCCCCTTCTGAGCTTCAGTTTCTCCGCTGGAGAATGGCGGGAAGCGGAACAGGGAGGGGCTGACAAAGTATTAAGGTCCCATCCGTATGATTCTAGTGGGAGCCCCACAGGGCTGCATTCTTTCACATGACTCCCACTTACAAGGTCATTTCGATTCCTCTTTCTCCCCTCAGCCAAACGCAGGTACCCACAGAGTAGATTTGTTGGTCACTAATCCCCGAGATGAGAAGTTCCCAGGCAAGCCCCTATTGAATTATTGAAGGGTGGTGAGCTCAGATTCCTGGCACCGAGCGCCGGTGATGACATCACCCCCAGAGCGGGGGCACACAAACCCTAATTATACGCTCCCCTTTCTCCCCGATTTCTAAGGAGATTCTTGAAACCAGGCCCCTTATTTGTGCCCAGAGCCTTTTTCTCCGTTCACAGTGATTTCAAGATTAAACCAACCTCGACGTGCTATAAAGGCCTCTCTCATGTGACCACAGAGAATTACTTGAGCGTTAAGATATTACTTAGTGCTCTGAGGAACGAGTTTCTTTTTCGTGTCTTTTCACTGGAACACCATACCAATTTCCCCCTGTTTCTATGCCTCACCCTTCTCGTGGTTTATAAACTACCTGAGATGAAGGAGGCCTATTTCCATGAACCCTCTGCTGCTAAGCCTTTCGGAATGATCTTGAGTCAGTGAAATGTTCCTCTTCCCTCACTACCAGCACTGCTAAGTAATCAAGCAAACAAGTAAATCCACTCCTAGCCCATTCCCCTGTCTCTATGATTTAAAAAGAAAACGTATTATAATTCAGTAATACGGAGCTCTGTCTGCCCTGTGTTACTCTAGCCCAGCACCTCTGCTTGCAGAAGCAGAGTGACTGCGCTCTGGAGGAATGCCTACCCCCACCCCCCCACCCCCCGCCACCCCACTCTCTCTCTCTTGAGTTGCAGGAGGGGCTTCGAGAGAGGAGCTGTCAGGCCCTCTGCTTTGCAAGATCAGGTGGGAAACGTTCTTCCTGTGTTTTGGTATTTGGGAGGAACTTTCAGACCGGAAGTTGTTGCAGTTTTAGAGAGAGTCAAGGACACAGATAAGGCATATTTTCATCCCTGTTAACAGATTTTTATGGTGAAACTGGGGGTGGGCAGGGCTGAAAACTGGTTGGGGTGAGGCGGGAAGTAGAGAGGCTGAGAGACATCATGGATCATTTCCCTGTGCATCTCAGATTCTGATTCCACTAAATATCAACTTTCTTCATAGCAGGCTCTGCAAGATTGGGCAAGTGGAAAAGGTGGACTTTGAACCATGTCCCTCTGAGTCCAGAGTCCGTGTTCTTAAACCATCCCAACAGAGGGATATCTGTCATTTTTTTTTAGACCAAAGAATGCTATGATTTTTCCTTCTCAAAGAAATTTATAGGGTACAACCTAGAAAGAAAGAAATCAAATGAATCTCATTTCCTTGAGCAAAGCAATTCTATCAGGTCACCCTGCTTTTGCCATCCATCTCCCCCATCCCCACCAACAAAGATGGGCTCACTGACCCAACACTTCCAGCACACAGGTCTCTTCCTATCCATGTCTTTGGTTGCCCTGGTACATTACCGGTTGATGTCATACATATTATTGACCAGAATGCATACGGGAGTGAGGACTGTTTGGATTCCTTGCCCTCTTCAACTGAGTGTGTGTGTATGTGTGTGTATTAGCCTAACATTAGTGATCTCATTCGCCTAATTATGACCTCGCTCTGGGTTAATTGAAGATCAGTGCATGCTTTCTAATAGTGCAGCTCTGAGACATAGCAGTGTTTTCTTCTCCATACCTTACACATTTATTCTCCATTTTCCCCACTTCTCTCTAGCTCCTTTCCCTGGTTTCCTGAATTTCATTTTCACACTCATTTACATTATTTCTGTACACTTTTCCTTTATGTTTTGGTTTTTTCCTGTTATGAACAGTGAAGACTGTTCCTTACTCTTTTCTGCAATACCATGTAGGAAGCACAGCATGAAAAAATTCGAAGCAAGGATGACGATTATTATTCGAGAAAATGAAGGTTGCAGAAGGCACACAATGGCTCCCTGCTTTACGTTTGCAACTTAAGAAATACAGTAAATGAAAAGCCACATTTACCAAGCTGGTAAATTGGAAGTAAATATTTACACATAAGCAATATTTATTTATTTTTTTTAATTTATTTATTTTATTTATTTATTTTTGGCTAACTTGGGTCTTCGTTGCTGCACGTGGGCTTTCTCTAGTTGAGGCGAGCGGGGGCTACTCTTCGTTGTGGTGCACGGGCTTCTCATTGGGATGGCTTCTCCTGTTGCACAGCACAGGCTCTAGGCACACAGGCTTCAGTAGTTGTGGCACGCAGGCTCAGTAGCTGTGGCACATGGGCCCAGCTGCTCCGGAGCACGTGGGATCCTCCCGGACCAGGGCTTGAACCCGTGTCCCCTGCATTAGCAGGCGGATTCTCAACCAGTGAGCCATTAGGGAAGCCCTGCAATATTTATTTTATAGATAGATTCCTCTCACTTTGGGTCCCTTTGGATGCTATAAATGAATTGCATTTACAAAAGAGATTTTCATGTAATTTCTTTTTTATTGAAGTATAGTTGTCTTACAGTGTTTTGTTAGTTTCTGGTGTACAGCACAGTGATTCAGTTTCCATGTAATTTTTTAAATTGAGAGAAAATGCCAGATGAGAAGATGCATGTTGATATTCCCTCTAGGCCCTATTTCCCTTAATATTTTTGCCTTATTTCTTGCCTTTGTATCTGATTTTGCACTAATACCAAGGAGATGTCATTTGAGAACTGAGACCCAATCTGAGGGGTGGAAACATGGATGTGCTGAGAGGAATCAGCTGGCTGAGCAGAAAAACAAAAGTGAAAGCTGGGAGTAAAAAGTTCTCTTCCAGATTTGCAATTCTATCCTTAAGGAAGAAAATGAAGTTGATTGAATGCCCCAGCACTGCCCTGCAGCTGCCCTGGACATAAGGGCATTTGATGGGGCCCGTGTCATGAATTGCTTCATATTGTGAGACATAAATAAAGCTCTCAGATCGGGTGACTTACTTCTGTCATGTTAAGTCCAGGTTTCTTCCTTTTCTTCCTGTGTGGTTCAGCCCTTTCTCTTCCCAGTGCTGTCTTTTCAAGGTACAACAAGTGGTCAGCAAGCCAAACCTAGCTCTTTATCAGCTGCTAACGGGTAGGACACAGCCTCTCAGTCCTCAGATCTCAATGTTAGTTAGCTTCAAAGACAGGATGGTGCAAATGGCAGTGCTTTGATCACAGCCTATGCAAAGGCAGTAAACTAGAGAAAATGTAAGTGTTCTAACCTTCTTGTACCCTGTAAATTATTCAGTCTCTCTTTGTGGAAAATATGGTAATGCTCATTGAAAGACCGTTTTGACATTTAGTACCAAATCACAGCAGAACCATTAAAATTGTCCCAAATTTATCTCACCCTCCTTCCTTTTCTCTCTCTCTCAACATTTCTTTCTGGTCTAAAAGATTTAATCAGTTTTTATGGGGCTCCACTGTGTGTCAAGCAAAGTGCTTTAGAAAGTTACAGTTTCGATTGTCTTGACGAATCACGCCTTCCAAGGGGATGCTTCTAAATGGACTGTATTCTCTTTCTGCCAAACTCCAGTGCTGGACACCAGGGAGAAGGGGAGATGTGTAAATATTGATTTTCAAGATGAAAAGAGAACCCAAAGGACCGGCCAAAGGAAGCCATACTCCTGAGTGCCCCGTGGGTTCATGACCTAGTTTGTTTCCCTGACCTCCACCTCCCATCCGCAGTCCAGGGAACCCTCTTTCTGCTCACAAGACAGTCCAGGGTGCAGTGGAGTTGATGGATATTAGATAAAGAAGAAGTTATATCCTAATGTTTTGACTAAATAGAGCCCAGGTTTCAGCAGGTCATCATATGGCAGAATAGAGAATATTATAGGGCATCTTCCATGCTCTCCAGAGTAAAGAAGGGGTGGGGAAGGCTCCTGGGAGGGGTCTTGAAAGGTTGAGATACACACTGCAAAGCAGGGCAAATGGCATTTTTATGCGTTTGCTGGGGCGTGGTGTGGGTGAAGGAAGCTTTAAAAGGGAAAGGTAAACATTTGCTGGAGTCTTTGGTATTGAACTTAAAGCCACACCTTTGTTCCAGTTTTATAAGGTAATGGATGGCAGGAAAAGCTATAAAGCTGGAGTTAATTCATATATAGAAGGAATAATCTTTGGAAACCATCTCATCCAAGCTGTCTACGGCTTGATCTTTTGTTAGAATGTGGAGTATCCATGGTTTCTGGCCTGAATTCTCCCGGGGGCTCTGTAACTCACATGTATCAACTGCTGTGTGTATGCAGAGACTGAGATCGCATACTTGGATTTCATAGACTGACGTGTGTGTGTGTGTGTGTGTGTGTGTGTGTGTGTGTGTGTACCATGGCTAGTATTTATTCAGTGATTACCATATACCAGGCACTCTGCCAGGTGCTTTATATACCTTATGCAATATTCATACTTAAAGTGGATATCATTTTTCATTTAAATAATGAAGAGGTTGAAGTCCAGAGAGCTTACACAATGAATGCACAGCAGAGCTGGGATTCCCACCCTGGTAATGTCTGTCTGAAGCATGTGCTCTTTCCATGGTACCTTTTCGCCTTGGGAGGACGTAGTCATAGTATCTTCTCTGTTATCTGTGGCAAAGGTGCAGTCGTCCCCTCCAAGCAGCTTGCCTGCTGCACATCATGTGCTGGGCCAGGCAGTGGGAATTTACAGACACACCAGCCAAGCAGAGTGTCTGCTGCTCTCAGAGGACATTTTGGCTGGGCCGAGAACTCAGACGTATCTGTAAATGATTGTAACATGAGGAAGAAAGTAACAAAGACTCTGATGAAAACAGAATTAAAGGGCCAGGAGAGTTCTGGAGAGGGAGATAGCCCTGTTTTTTATTTTTTTTTAGATCACAAAATAAAAAGATTTATTTTCTTGAGCACAAATAAGCATCCACCTACTAGATTAGTAGCCAGGAGCTTTTTGGTAACTTTATTTTTTTAAACCATTTTTAAAGTTGAAGTATAGTTGATTTACAATGTTGTGTTAGTTTCAGGTGTACAGCAAAGTGATTCAGTTATATATATATATTTTTGTTTTTTCAGATTCTTTTCCATTATAGGTTATTAGAAGATATATAATTCCCTGTGTTATACAGTAGGTCCTTGTTGGTTATCTATTTTATATCTAGTAGCGTGTATATGTTAATCCCAAACTCCTAATTCATCCCTCCCCTGCCCCCCACCCCGCCCCCTCCCTGCCATCCCCTTTGGTAACCATAAGTTTGTTTTTCATGTCTGTGAGTCTATTTCAATTTTGTAAATAAGTTCATTTTTTAATTTGTTTTTATTTTAATAAAACATTTCTATTAAGTTTTCTATTTAAAAAATTTTTCCCAATTTCTTATGTAAAAAATTGCAAATGAAAAGTTGAAAGAATAATACAGTTCTTACCACATACCCTTCACCTAGATTGACTCATTTTTAGTCTCTTGCCAGATTTGCTTTCCCTTCTCTCTCTCTCTCTCTCTCTCACACACACACACACACACACACACACACACACACACACACTTCTCTACTAAAGACTTCCGCACGTAGAGAGGGCGCCGTTCTGTGGGATCAGGGAAGATTCGAGGGAGAGTGTGGCACGGGAGTTGTGTCTTCAGGGTCGGGTGGAATTTAGACAAGTCGGGGTTGGAAAGAGGAACCAGGTGGAAGGACGGGGCGCTCAAAGGTGCAGAGACTGGCTGCAGAAGAAGAGCTGGGGGTGGTGGAGCTCGGGAGAGAATTTCGAGTGGGCTGTAAGGAGGGGACGAGAGACGCCAGGAGAAGGGGTGAGATGCCGCGGAGAGAATTGGAGGGTGGGCGAAAGAGGGTCAAGGTGGGAACTTTAGACCCACCCATTTAGGGGAGGTGGAGGAAGAGGAACCAGAGAAGGAAAAGGTGGTCGGGAAGGAGAGGACAGAAGGATGGGGGAGAGGAGGAAGTGGCCAGTGCAGTGGGTGTTGTAGGCAGTGGTTTCTCACAGCCTGAGCCTCTACAAACAGCAGCAGCAGCAACTTGGGAAATTGTTAGAAACGCAGATGCTGGGACCTCCTACCTCAGACCTACTGAATTGGAAACTCCAAGGGGGCAGACTCTTAACATGTTGTAACAGGGCCTCCTGGTTGCATTCCCCTGCTTATAAGGACGCTACTGAGAAGGCTGACCTGAAAGAAAGCAATCTCAGTAGAACAGTGAAGTCCAAAGTCAGATTCAAAATAGTCGGTGACATGGCCTTTACTTACAGCCGGTAATTTATATGTGCTCATGTTGAAAGCATGCATTGCAGCATTATTTACGAGATGAAAAGACTAGAAACAGCCTCATGGTAAAGAAATTGTTATTCCATAATCATGGTTCTTTTAAAAAAGAAAAAGAAAGAGCTATCTTCAAAATATCTTGTCAAATGGAGAAAGCAGGCTGCAGAGCTGTGTGTTTACTGTGCTACCATTTGTATAGAAAAGAAAAGGATATGAATTTGCATAGCTTGTTTCTAGAAGGATGCACAAGAAAGTGTGAAGGATACTCAAGAAACTGTTGGTTGGGGAACAATGCTGGTGGGGGAGGGGGTGTGGTTTCCATGTTTGCCCTTTTGAACTTTGCGCTGGATTCAGATATATCAAACTCAAAACAAGTTTTAAGTATTAAACATGAACAGAAAGGGTTTAAAATAATAACAAATGATCAGAAATTTGAATGAGTGGCTCTTTCAGTCTCTGCGTAAATTCTTCCTCCCACTGAGAGCTCATATTTGTGAAACAGGCCAACCCATTGTTACACAATGTCCAAATTTTTCCTTGTCCTGAGGTGCTGTTTCACAAGACCTGTTCAGGTGACAGAGCTGAGTGGCAGAGACTGGCCATTGGCAGAGCAATGAAGGTTCTGCCCGAGAGAGTTCACACTTGGTCTCTCCCCACCAAAGCCTATGACACTACCCCTTAAAAGTGTCCCACAGAGATAGATTTTATGTTTTAAAAATCAGTTCACCTTCATAAGATATCTCTCTATTCGAGTTCTGTGAATATAACTAAGCTACTTTGGAATCATTTGGGGAGAACATCACAAAATGCCTTGAGAGAGAGTCCAGACAGGAAGCTCTTAGTGTAGTCTGGTCAGAAGGAGAGCTTGAACTGGGGGCCAGGGGGCCGCTGAGGAAGCGAGCCTGGTGGGACAGTTGGGGAGGTAATATGTATGGGGCTTTGTGGACTGTGCCGTGGGGGTGAGGAGGAGCTTGGAGTCAGAGAGTAGGGCTGGCTGGGTGACCAGGTATCTGAGAAGATGGAGATCATGGTGGTCACAGGAAGCTGCCGTAGATTTTCATAGCACTTTACAGTTTAAAAACGTGATCTCACTTTAAAGTGTCACAGTAGCAAGCTAGGGATTGTTATACCTATGTAAAAGATGAGGCAAATGAGGCCCAGAAAGGTTCAATTAGTCCAAGGCCATAGTGTCAGGGTTTGCACCAGGGACATAATTTTGAGTCTCCTGTACCTTTTCTTTTTTCTTGCTGTGCTTTCCTCTCATTTCGCCCTCCAGCTTCATAGAAAGCTCTTTCCTCTTACAAAACTTCTCCTGTGAGTTGATCCCATTTAATCCCTGCTTCCGGGGCTCTTAGCTCCCACAGAGCCTTGTCCCGTAGCCTTACGTTCATCCTCTCTTGCTGTGTGAACACCTTGTCCATTCTGGAAGAACACCTCTGCGTGGCCCCGCTGCCCGCTGCCCGTGTTCCTGCCCAGCCTCCTGCCTCTGCCAGACTCCCCAGCTGAGGTGCTCCCTCTCCACCTTGGTGTCCTGGTTCCCTCGCCCCAGCAATCTAGCTTCCTGTCCTTCCCTCCGGGAGTCTGGCCTCCAGAAGGGGCGCAGACCCTCTACTTCTGATCCTGAGGGGCTTTTCTTAGTCCTCACTCTGTCCTCTTGGTAACTTGGATGTTGGATACTGGGACCACAGTTCTATCTGCCCTTGGCCTCAGTGATACACCCTTGACCTCGTCAAGTGTTCATGACTTGATCACGGTGATACAAGCATCTTGGTTGGCCTCTTCTCTCCCCAACTGCCTTTTATTCAGGCTCCCTCTGAACCTCCCACTAGGTTGGTCTCGTCCGGAGCCAGCATGCACTTTCTTCTCCTCCATCTCTCTTTTTTCTAGCTCAGGACACCTATAGGAAATCTTCCCTTGTTGAGCTCTCTCCTTTTTTTCAAGTTCTTACAGTATGTACAGCCTGAGATATTCAACTTAGTTCCTACTTCTATACACTTCACCAGTGTATTGAGAGATGTTATATCTCCCCTCTTCCTTGAGGGCAGGGCCCTACCATAGATTCCTATATCTCCTGTAGCATCTGTATATAGCATCTTCAGTAGCATATATACACGTATCAATACATACATGCATATGTACATACATACATTCATACTGATTCTGTAATTGGTGCTTGACTTGTGTTTGTTGATATACAGATAGATAACATTTTTTTGAGGATAAATGTGGTCAGAGCAGCTAACTCTTCTGTATTATCTTTTTTTTTTTAATAAATTTATTTTATTTATTTATTTTTGGCTGCATTGGGTCTTCGTTGCTGTGCGTGGGCTTTTCTCTAGTTGCGGCGAGCGGGGGCTACTCTTCGTTGCAGTGCACAGGCTTCTCACTGCACTGGCTTCTCTTGTTGCGGAACACGGGCTCTAGGCACGCAGGCTTCAGTAGTTGTGGCTCGCGGGCTGAGAGCGCAGGCTCAACAGTTGTGGCGCATGGGCCTAGCTGCTCCGCAGCATATGGGATCCTCCTGGATCAGGGCTCGAACCCATGTCCCCCGCATTCGCAGGCGGATTCCCAACCACTACGCCACCAGGGAAGCCCCTGCTGTATTATCTTGACAACTTCAGCTACACAGAGCAATCCTGACTCTTAGAATGTTTTGCTTATGAAAGCAAGAACATGGATAAAGAGGGAAATGTGTATTTAGAAAAGAAATTTTCTCTTACTTCGTTGGATAGATATTTGTTGAGTATCTCCCATGGGCCTGGCACTGGGAGTAGAGTGAGCTTGAGGCAGACAAGGGCCCTCCTCTTATGGGTTTAGAGTCGCATGGAGCAGACAGATAATTACGCACTAAACAGAGAAACAAGATAAATCCAAATGATGTTCAGTACTGTGAAGCAACCAGAAAAGAGCAGCGTGGTAGGGTGTGCTACTCGTCATGGGCAGAGGTGGGAGAAGGGGGAGGAAGACAACTCTAGATGGCCAAGGTGGGGATTGCTGAAGAGTTGACATTGGACTGAAACCTGAATGAGAAGAAGGAGTGGGCACTGATGATCCTGGGGCAGCCTTGGAGGTAGAGGGCACAGCACATAGCAAAGACTGGCAACGGGGAACAAGCTTGGCATATTCTGGCAATGGAGAATATTGAGTACTAAAGGAATATGGAACATGTGGTAGAGTATGTGAGTAAGCCAAAAGTGCATCTGTGCATACCCACAGTATCTGTAGGAGAAAATGAAGAAATCTATTCTCAGGTTTTAAATCATTCCCTAAAGGAGCTATATTTATATAATGGAGGTGTCAGGAAATCTAGGGGTTTCTTAGATCCTCAACAAAATCGCAAACTCTCTGAGGGCAGGGAATCTCAGCATTCTTGTGTCCCACCTCGTAGCATGATGCCAGGCAAAGAGAGAAGATATTTGATAAATATTTGATGAATTAACTCATGGAGGAAATGAATAATTGCCCAAGACTGAGATTTCATATGTTAATATTATTTACTTTTAGTTTATCTTTCTGTCTCAATTTAGCTTTGCATTCGTACCAAATGCAATCATATAAATAGGAAAAAATGCTGAAATGTGAGCAAACCATCTATAAGGTCTTTAATAATTCTAAGAACCAGAAAGAAAATAGAGTATGGAAACTGGCAAAAGCACACTTAACGTATTAATATATTGTTTGCATTTTACAGTGAAAATGCTGATTTCTTGCTATATGCCATGTCTGTAATTTGGAGGCTAATGTGTGTGCAATTTCTTGTAAAAGAGCTCTTAAGAGTCTCAACCTTAGGAAATAAGTAGCTTTCTTAGTCTCTAATCAGAGGATCTTCTTGAAAATACAAATTACAATTGTTTAAAGAGGAAAATAAACAATTTCCATCAAATCATGGACCTTATGATTTTTTAAATCCCAAATTGCTTTGTAAATCAAGATTGGCCTATTTATTTTAATGGCAAGCTCTCAGAAAAATCTTGGGAGTTAATAATCAAGTTAATGTAGCAATTCTAAAGCCCATTAATCTGTATTTATTTTAATAAATCTTACTACACACATAATGCACAACTGAGAGGTATTATAACCTGGGTAAAGTCACTTTTCTTGTGTAGGAACTACAAAATGAGAATTGCAATTCGTGTGTCAAAAAATGATTTTATTAAAAATTATCAGTTTTCATGAGACTGCCTCTATTTCTGGAAAGGTCTTGGTACCTTTACAAATGCTCTTTCTATCTGAATCAATCTTTGAACCAATGACAAAATTAAAATTGTATCTATTATCTGCCTGGATACACCTGATTCAATTAAAATTTTTCTAAAAGATAAATTATGTGCTGTAAGAATTATAGGAAAATAACATTCATGACTCTTGGTTGGCAGACCAATTGTTCATGGCATTTATTTACATAATTAGGGCTTCTACTAAAGTTAAAAAGAACTTTCTGTGCTTGAC
The DNA here is from genome assembly GCF_949987535.1 of Balaenoptera acutorostrata. Lineage (NCBI taxonomy): Eukaryota > Metazoa > Chordata > Mammalia > Artiodactyla > Balaenopteridae > Balaenoptera > Balaenoptera acutorostrata. The sequence goes on along the minus strand of NC_080080.1, from coordinate 35,396,077 downwards.
ATTTGGATGAACATTGGTGAGGGAAAGCATACCTTTTCCCTAAGTTTCTGTAATACACATTTACAAACAGTGCTTTGTAGATAAACTTCCAAGAAATTTGTTGTCACATTTGCCTGCTGGGTATAGAGCTCAGACATGGTTGGCTTTGCAAGATGAAACAAATTAATGCTTATCAGTCCCAAGCCGAGGTTTTAGTTAATGTCCTTCCATGCCTTCCCAACCCCCTCAATTGCAGTTAAAGTTCAACCATTCAGGTTTTAAGTGCAGCACAGCGAAACTGTGATTGATATCATCAGGCACATAGACTGTGCTTTGCTATTGGGTCAGACAGCCAGGCAAGAAGAAAGCAGTGCCAACCCTATTATAAAATCCCTGCTTGTTAGGATAACTCTGGGAGCTGGCAACACAGTGTAGCAGAGAAGGCAGATTCTCGTGTTGTTTACTTCTTATGGAATCAGGATGCCATGAATCAAAGAAGGCCCACTGGATCTTCTTCTGAGGACCTTTCTCCATTAAGAGGACCTAAGTCTAAGTGTCTCCTAGTGGTAGAGTCCAGTGTGTTGTAGCTCATTTCACCTTTAAGACCTTGTCTACTGGGTGGCTGATCGTTACAACTCCTCCAAGGAGGATTTCGTGTATGTATTGTAGGATATCGCCAGTAAGCATCTATTATTTCAATGGATCTGTCCTACTCAAGTGGCCCTTATAAAAATACATGTTCCATCAGCTAAGCTTTCTTAATTGAGACTTGGAGCTGACAAGGCCACAATTAATATTGCTTCCTGCCTGTCTGAGTGTATGTCCGCTGTGAGTGACATATGGATATATCAGTAAGCCCAACCATGAATCCTATTAGCTTAGGAAATACAGAACACTTTTCTCTTCTGGCTGCTGCAGGACTAGGCAGGCTTTATGAGGGTGAGGGAAAAAACCAGTCTGGCTGAGGACCCTGTGGATTACACCCACGAACAGGAAGATTTCTCCATGAAATACGTAGCCCTAGGTAGGAACAACCACGTCATTTGATCCCAGAGTGATCATTTGATTTGCTGACATAAAGCTGTATTTATTTATAGCTTCTGGCCAAGATAACCCCATTGTCAATAATGACCATAACAATAAAAGAAGTCAAGTGTTCCCGGAAAAGTATGCTTTTATCTTTTGACCTAATGATCGGGGTTTGATGAAGTTATTGTAACCTTTAGAGCACCATCGCGTTGTCTTTCTTTCCCATCTAGCCTCCAAATTCTGTGATTGCAGGGACCATAATTGCTGCATCTGTGCTAGTAACCAGCACAGTCTCAGGGACGTGGTAGATACTTAAAAATATTTGTGGCATGAATGAATGTTCTCTGCTGTTAGGGCATCTCCAGGAGCAGTAGACAGCATTTTCTGTCTACTTTTACCCTGGAAGTTCGGTAGGAGAAACAGGCACGGCGTATTCTTTCTGAGTGGTCTTCATCACTCAGCTCTCCTAAATCATTTGACATTTGCATCTGTAGTTACTCTTTGTCTTTACCATTCCTAAATAATAAACAGATATTTATGGAATCCCTGGTCTTAGCCCAGTGTCTCTGTGGGTTTTGTATTTCGCTTGCGTCCTCCATGTTCAGTGCTCTGTTCTGTGTTCTCATGGCCTCTGTACTCATCTCTCTCAGGGGAGCCCTGACCACCTTGTGTTGGTCATTGCTGGATTACTCATTGGCCTTCCCCTTGGACTGTCAGCTTCATGAGGCTGGGATCTACTTTCTTCTGTATCCCCAGTTTCTAATATTGAGTTTGACCTACTGTGGACTTGTGTTGATATTTATAGAAAGAATGAATGAGTGAATGAATAAAAGAAATGAATAAATAAAATGACCATATTCGATGTTAGATCATCTTTAGGCACTCATTTTCAGATGCAGCTGGAGAAGTGAGATCCTGTGGCATGATGTCCACAGTTGTTGTGATTAGCATGTCACTGAAACCTGTATCTGGCCTTGACTGCTATTGATGTGGTGCCTTGCTAATGTGTTTCTCGTCGCCAAGTAAGGGGCTCAAAAATTAAATGATTAAAATGATCTTTACGTAGATATAGCACTAAAAATGAGAGATCTGGTTGTATAAATTACCAAAGGTCTACAGGCATAGGACTTAAAATGACTTAGGTCAAAAATTTGAATGGCCTTTAAAATGCGGCTCATGGCAGTGGCTCTTTGCTTTCTGCAGGGTTCTTCTCTGGGGTGTTGAAAGGCTTCAGGTCAAGGGTTTGAAGGTGAATAAAACTTCCAAGGGGATGAAATAAAACAAGAGTCAGATAATACATCCAATGAAATGGTTTTCAGGATAAATAACTGTACAATTTTAAAACAGTGAGTTTAAAGTTTTCTGTTAAATACAAGTAATACATATGGTATTAAATGGAAGTAGTATCAAGGATATAATATAGTATGCCTGTTTTTTCCCAAAGACTGCCTCTTACTATTCATGTAGTTACCACATAAATCTAGGTGCTGTCCTCATATCCCTAGTCTGTGATAAATCAACTTTAAATGGTATATATTGACATCTACACACTATAGCAAAGGAGGATAAATTTAGTCGTTTGTACTTCTCCTTCTATTACTGCCAATATTTCATAATAAAATTATTATTTTTAGTTCTGTTGGGCGGTGCTATAATCTTTAATTATTTGCTTGAGTTTCCATTTTTTCGGATTCATGTCATTTTTGTTGTCTCTCTTGATATCTCATGATGTAAGATGAGGACGCTGGTGACTTTACTACCTGCCCTTCCTCCTGTTCCATGTCTTACCTCTGCCAGCCCTTCTTTTACTTTTTCACTAACATGAAAGTATCTTAGTATTTATATTCTGTTCTTCAGGGAGGGATTTAAAAATGATTTAAAGGGAAAATTGAAAACCAAAGACAAGAAGTGACTTGCCTGAAGTCTGCTTAATGTTAGAGTTGGGACTAAAACCTGGGGCTTTTGACTCCCAATCTAGTGGGCTTTCTAGATAAACTCGTTGACCTCATTCATCAGATGTTTATTGAATGCTTATTCTCTGCCAGGCACTACATTAAGTACCAGTAATACAAAAATAATAAGAAATTGTCTCAAATCTCATACTCTCATACAAATAGGAAAGACAGATGTGTAAACAAATAACTATGTTTCAGTGCAATAAGGTGCAAAGGAAGGTGTTGTGTAGCTTTTATTTTTTATCTCACAGGTCAGAGATTAGAGACATTGATATAATTATTAGAAGTGACAGCTTTAATACATTGAGGAGGCAGCGTTTTACCCAGCTAACTTATGCATGTTTGAAAAATAAGTAAGACTTTGCTAATATAGTTAAAGAGAAGTAATTTAAATTGTCTGTTTCAAGATTAAGTATAAAAGAAAAATTTTTATAAATTTATAACTATAAATTATATAATAAATCATGTTATATGTGTTCAATAAGTTTTTATGTGAGAATATCCAAATATTCTTCAGTTGTCCTTATAGGTTTATTTAATATTTTAACTTTAAGTCTAAGGCTTATGCATTTTTTTAAATAGATCTTTTTTATGGTGACTTGTGAACTTTTTCCTTTCTTTCTTCCTCCCTCAGATTTTCATCACTGTGAATTGCCTGAGTACAGATTTCTCCTCCCAAAAAGGAGTGAAAGGACTTCCTTTGATGATTCAGATTGATACATACAGTTATAATAATCGTAGCAATAAACCCATTCATAGAGCTTATTGCCAGATCAAGGTCTTCTGCGACAAAGTGAGTAAAGATGACAGTTTGTCATAAAGGTATTTTTGTTATTAGATATTACTTTAATGACATTTCTCCCTTGTCACCTCCTCTTGTCTAGTGGTGTCAAAATAATCCCTTACCAATCACAGTGGGAGTGGTAATCTTTCATTCTCAGTTCCTATTAGATATCTAGGGAGTCATCAATCAACTGTATTTTTTTTTTTCAGTCAGTCATTCTACCACTAATTTAATGACTGATTGACATTGCACTGTGCTATGAGTCTGATTCAGTTAGATAACTGAAATAAATAATAGATTGTTTTTAGTGGGTATATAGATCCTGTCCCAGAACGTATCGATGTAACTGCTATTAATTTATGGGTTAAATGGGGTCTCAGCTAGAGCCTTTTGGAATGGAAATGGCACCTCTAAAATAAGTTCATTAGCAAACATGCTTCAGGAGAAGATGTAGTTTTTGAATCTTCCTGAAACACCTCATAAAAGACAGAGCAATTAAAATGGCAAAGATTAAAATCCCGTGATTATGTGACAAGAGACCCTCACAAAATCCCAAATATGAATGGGACCAAACATCAACAATTTCAAGACCTGTGTGATGTCGGCATCGTGAGAGAAAGTAGTGGGCCCACTTGATGACCAAAGAACAGGGAACCTACCAAAGTGACCCATGGTACCAGAGAGAGAAGTGGGCCATCAGAGGACAGTATGTGAAACTAGGGTGGGAGGGGATGGATTGTACAGACTTCAATTTACTGGTGGGTGCAAGGGGACAGAACATTGAAGTGTTCTGGGCTCTATAAACTCTGGAAAGTTATAAATTGAAGCTCCCTGGTAGGATAAAATCCTGCTCTGAGAAAAGGCTGCCGGGAGTAGAATCCAGGTTGAGTTGAACAAAAACAAAAACAAAGGTTCAGAGGAAAGAGAAGTTCCAAATAAAAAGGAAGAGGGGAAAAGATACAGAGTAGGCAGATCTCAGGAAATATAGTGCTATTTTCTTTTATCACTTTTTGAACACAACTGAAGCAGGAGCATGAGAGCCATGAAGCTAGAAGAATTATCCTAGTTCTCTCGTTTCATTTAGAAATGACCAGCAGAAAAGAAAACAGTTGAATCCCATACAGTCTCATGAAAAAAATAATTAATATCAGACTGACTTCCTGTGGACAATGAATGCGTGCCAGAAAGACATGCCCACAAAACAGGTGAAACCTATAGCCTAATGTTCCAAAAATGGGCTTAAAATTAACATAATTTTTAAATTTTTGAAATTAACAAAATCATGGACATTATAAAGAGCAACATAAATCACAGTTTGAAAAACTCAGACATGAGGTGTTTGGAGAACAGAATGATTTGAAAAGAGATATGGTAGAATTCAGGAAAGAATTTAGAAGTAAAAGATTAAAATATTTCAGAAGAAAAGACTACACTACAAGCAACACAGAAGTGAATAAATAAGAAGAGAGAATGCCTTAATAGAAATACAAGTTGGAAAAGAGCAAAATTTTAAAAATCAGAGGAAATGAAGAAACAATTAAGAGAAAATAATAGATATAGAAGAGAGGTAAAGATGATCCAAGAGACATATAATATGTATCTTTCAGGAAGAAAGCTAAAACAATGGAACAGAAGAAATGCTAAAAATGATAATCAGGAAAACTTAAAGTAAAAAGTATACATTTTAAAATGGGCTACGATGCACCTGGGAAAGTTGACCCAGGATGACTTTAAAAATATTCTTTGAGCATTTAAGAAAAATAAAATAGACAATGAGTCATTTATTTTTTTAAACTAATTTTTACTGGAGTATATAGTTGATTCACAATGTTGTTTTAGTTCCAGGTGCACAGCAAAGTGAATCAGCCATACACATGCATATATCCACTCTTTTCCAGACTCTCCTCTCATATAGGCTACTACAGAGCATTGAGCAGAGTTCCCTGTGCTACACAGTAGGTCCCTATTAGCCATTTATTTTATAGTAGATAAGGAGTCATTTATAAGGAAACTTTTATGATCAAACTTTTCAACAGCAACACCTTGTCAGAAGACAATGATATTTAAAGTAATCAAATAAAGAAAATGTGAGCCAAGGATTTTATATCCAGCCAAGCTGACTTTCAATTATAAAGATGACAGGCAAAAGCAAAACAAAATAAAACAAAGAAACAAAACCACCAACGAACAAACAAGCAATCAAAAAATCCAGGGAGTATTTCTTCTTGAGGAATCTATTAAAGAACAAGCTTTAGACACCAATATGACTGTAAAGACATTGATAAAAGGACTGATGGTGAGCATTATGTGTATATTTACCTTGGATCTAATTCTAAATGATGGAAGAGACAGTAATGGCAATGTGATATGTTCTGACAGTGTAGAAATAGTACAATTATTTAAAAATTGGGTAGGGTGGGGAGAGAATATGAAAAATAGAATAAGCTGGCAACTGCTTATAGGTGTTAACTGGACATAAAAGGGTATGAGTTCAGATTAGGTCCCGGGGAGAGGAGCAGAAGGGGAAAAAGAGGTTAATGGCTAATTCAGAATTGCCAGCACTCTTAAAGGTGCTACAGTCAGATGTAGATCAAAGATCCACCATGCCATTAAAATGTCTGAGTTGTAGTTTAGCAGAGATAGAGAGTAGGAAGAAGTGGGCATCTGTGAACAGAGGCAGAGATGGTCATGAGAAAAGAGAAGGAAACACATTAACTAGAACTGCACTGAGTTTAGGGACATGCGGCATAGCAGTGTCTCTAAAATCTCGATAGCCTTTCAGGTCATGACGATTTCAATTAGTGCTACTCGTCAGAACAGCACAGCCCTCTCAGGGACAGTTAGGCAGCCCCCACGATACAGAGGAGACACAGTTAAGTCAGTAAGACACAGTTGTTGTGTAGAAGAGAAAACTGCCAGCGAGCACAAGTAACTCGCCAGAGTCACACGGTGAAAAAGTAGAGGAGCTGGATGCAAATCCACATCTGATTCCAAACTCATACTCCTTATATCTTTAGTTCAGCATATTAAACATTAAGAAAGCATTTTCAAATGACGTACAACATGGAATTTTTAAACTACATGTGGGAGAACGTTTAAACAATTTGAATTCCTTATTTTATTCCAGAAGTTTCAAGGGAGATGGTAGAATCCCCCTCAGTGAATCTCCTTGGAAGGGAGGAGAAAGATTAGGATCAAGGAGAAAGGGAGGGAAGGATTGAATGGAGGCCCTGGGCAATCCATTTACCTTTATGTCATAGTTGGAATTGAAAGTAGGAAAGAGAGGGCTTAAGGGATACTCATATAATTATTTTTTTCAAGTGTTGAGGTCATAAATACTAAAAATCAAAACAAAGCAAAAATGCAGAATACATAGAGAGAGTGGTATTGTTGTTCAACTATGCCCTAGAATGAGAGGGACTCTAAGAAACTAGTGATGTGAAGAGTTTCTAGTGGGTTTTTAGTTTTTAGTTTCCGTTTCCCAATGTTCAGCGTTAGGAAACTCATAAGGAAGAAATCTCATGGGACAAGCAGGGTGTATTAACCTTAACTGCTATTAATTTTTCTGATAAGCTAGAAACAAAATTTTTTTGCTATAATTTGTCATCATATTTGTAACTCTGGTTTCAAAATCCAGGCAAAACTCACTCCTGGGAAATTAAAAAGAGAAAAAGTTTAATTCCTGCACTTTTCAAATGGGGGTATAAATGCAAATGATTAATTTGAATTATCCTCTAAAGCAAAAGAATTAAGAGCTATTCCATTTAAAACTGTAAATTTCCCAGTCACAGTCTAGAGTTTTAAACAGATGGTATTCTGCACTATTTATAGTTCCCCAGCTTGATTTCTAATTAATGCACCTGTGAGATTGCAGATGAAGATAAAGTTCTTCTCTACCTTTTTTTTTTTTTTTTTTTTTTTTTTTTACTTGATTTTATTTATTTATTTATTTATTTATTTATTTTTGGCTGTGTTGGGTCTTCGGTTCGTGCGAGGGCTTTCTCCAGTTGCGGCAAGCGGGGGCCACTCTTCATCGCGGTGCGGGGACCGCTCTTCATCGCGGTGCGCAGGCCTTTCTCTATCGCGGCCCCTCCCGTCGCGGGGCACAGGCTCCAGACGCGCAGGCTCAGCAATTGTGGCTCACGGGCCCAGCTGCTCCGTGGCATGTGGGATCTTCCCAGACCAGGGCTCGAACCCGTGTCCCCTGCATTAGCAGGCAGATTCTCAACCACTGCGCCACCAGGGAAGCCCCTTCTCTACCTTTTTTTGATATTATGATACTTCTATTGAAATACACGTTTATGAATTTAAAAATTCAGGATCTGCTATATGGCTGTACCTATATCAATACTTATGTCTATATCTTTATATCCGTATTTAATTACTTCCATTATCTTTCAATAGACAAGAATTATATTGCTGAAGACAGTGACTATATATTGTTCAAAACTTGAGAATAAAGCCACATTCTCTTAAGAATTTTTTTCTCTACTAATTCTTGTTTGGAATGATCTTGGAGACAATGACTGTTGGAGATTATGAAAAACTAAAGATATCACTTCAAACTACCTTCTTAGCCAACTTAAATAGGTTAAGGCCACATTCTTTTTTTTTTTTTTTTAAACATCTTTATTGCAGTATAATTGCTTTACAGTGGTGTGTTAGTTTCTGCTTTATAACAAAGTGAATCGGCTATACATATACATACATCCCCATATCTTCTCCCTCTTGCGTCTCCCTCCCACCCTCCCTATACCACCCCTCTAGGTGGTCACCTCAGTTATCTCTTTTTTTTTTTTTTAAAACATCTTTATTGGAGTATAATTGCTTTACAATAGTGTGTTAGTTTCTGCTTTATAACAAATTGAATCAGTTATACATATACATATGTCCCCATATCTCTTCCCTCTTGCATCTCCCTCCCTCCCACCCTGCTTATCCCACCCCTCTAGGTGGTGACAAAGCACCAAGTTGATCTCCCTGTGCTATGTGGCTGCTTCCCACTAGCTATCTACTTTATGTTTCGTAGTGTTTATATGTCCATGCCACTCTCTCACTTTGTCCCAGCTTACCCTTCCCCCTCCCCATATCCTCAAGTCCATTCTCTAGTAGGTCTGCATCTTTATTCTCGTCTTGCCCCTAGGTTCTTCTGACCTTTTTTTTTTTTTTTTAGATTCCATATATATGTGTTGGCATATGGTATTAGTTTTTCTCTTTCTGACTTACTTCACTCTGTATGACAGACTCTAGGTCCATGCACCTCACTACAAATAACTCAGTTTCATTACTTTTTATGGCTGAGTAATATTCCATTGTATATATTTGCCACATCTTCTTTATCCATTCATCTGTCGATGGACACTTAGGTTGCTTCCATGTCCTGGCTATTGTAAATAGAGCTGCAATGAACATTGTGGTACATGACTCTTTTTGAATTATGGTTTTCTCAGGGTATATGCCCAGTAGTGGGATGGCTGGGTCGTATGGTAGTTCTATTTTTAGTTTTTTAAGGAAACTCCATACTGTTCTCCATAGTGGCTGTATCAATTTACATTCCCACCAACAGTGCAAGAGGGTTCCGTTTTCTCCAGACCCTCTCCAGCATTTATTGTTTGTAGATTTTTTGATGATGGCCATTCTGACCGGTGTGAGATGATATCTCATTGTAGTTTTGATTTGCATTTCTCTAATGATTAATGATGTTGAGCATTCTTTCATGTGTTTGTTGGCAATCTGTATATCTCCTTTGGAGAAATGTCTCTTTAGGTCTTCTGCCCATTTTTGGATTGGGTTGTTTGTTTTTTTGACGTTGACCTGCGTGAGTTGCTTGTATGTTTTGGAGATTAATCCTTTGTCAGTTGCTTCATTTGCAAATATTTTCTCCCATTCTGGGGGTTGTCTTTTCGTCTTGTTTATGGTTTCCTTTGCTGTGCAAAAGCCTTTAAGTTTCATTAGGTCCCATTTGTTTATCTTTGTTTTTATTTCCATTTCTCTAGGAGGTGGGTCAAAAAGGACCTTGCTGTGATATATGTCATAGAGTGTTCTGCCTACGTTTTCCTCTAAGAGTTTGATGGTGTCTGGCCTTACATTTAGGTCTTTAATCTATTTTGAGTTTATTTTTGTGTGTGGTGTTAGGGAGTGTTCTAGTTTCATTCTTTTACATGTAGCTGTCCAGTTTTCCCAGCACCACTTATTGAAGAGGCTGTCTTTTCTCCATTGTATATTCTTGCCTCCTTTATCAAAGATAACGTGACCATATGTGCGTGGGTTTATCTCTGGGCTTTCTATCCTGTTCCACTGATCTGTATTTCTGTTTTTGTGCCAGTACAATACTCTCTTGATTACTGTAGCTTTGTAGTATATTCTGAAGTCAGGGAGCCTGATTCCTCCAGCTCCATTTTTCTTTCTCAAGATTGCTTTGGCTATTCGGGGTCTTTTGTGTCTCCATACAAATTGTGAAATTTTTTGTTCTAGTTCTGTGAAAAGTGCCAGTGGTAGTTTGATAGGGATTGCATTGAATCTGTAGATTGCTTTGGGTAGTAGAGTCATTTTCACAATGTTGATTCTTCCAATCCAAGAACATGGTATATCGCTCCATCTATTTGTATCATCTTTAATTTCTTTCATCAGTGTCTTATAATTTTCTGCATACAGGTCTTTTGTCTCCTTAGGTAGGTTTATTCCTAGATATTTTATTCTTTTTGTTGCAATGGTACATGGGAGTGTTTTCTTAATTTCACTTTCAAATTTTTCATCATTAGTGTATAGGAATGCAAGAGATTTCTGTGCCTTAATTTTGTATCCTTCTACTTTACCAAATTCATTGATTAGCTCTAGTAGTTTTCTGGTAGCATCTTTAGGATTCTCTATGTATAGTATCATGTTATCTGCAAACAGTGACAGCTTTACTCCTTCTTTTCCAATTTGGATTCCTTTTATTTCTTTTTCTTCTCTGATTGCTGTGGCTAAAACTTCCAAAACTATGTTGAATAATAGTGGTGAGAGTGGGCAGCCTTGTCTTGTTCCTGATCTTAGTGGAAACGGTTTCAGTTTTGCACCATTGAGGATGATGTTGGCTGTGGTTTTGTCATATATGGCCTTTATTATGTTGAGGAAAGTTCCCTCTATGCCTACTTTCTGGAGAGTTTTTATCATAAATGGGTGTTGAATTTTGTCGAAAGCTATCTCTGCATCTATTGAGATGATCATATGGTTTTTCTCTTTCTATTTGTTAATATGGTGTATCACGTTGATTGATTTGCATATATTGAAGAATCCTTGCATTCCTGGGATAAGCCCCACTTGATCATGGTGTATGATTCTTTTAATGTGCTGCTGGATTCTGTTTGCTAGTGTTTTGTTGAGGATTTTTGCATCTATGTTCATCAGTGATATTAGCCTGTAGTTTTCTTTCCTTGTGACATCTTTGTCTGGTTTTGGTATCAGGGTGATGGTGGCCTCATAGAATGAGTTTGGGAGTGTTCCTCCCTCTGCAATATTTTGGAAGAGTTTGAGAAGGATAGGTGTTAGCTCTTCTCTAAATGTTTGGTAGAATTGGCCTGTGAAGCTGTCTGGTCCTGGGCTTTTGTTTGTTGGAAGATTTTTAATCACAGTTTTAATTTCAGTGCTTGTGATTGGTCTGTTCATATTTTCTATTTCTTCCTGGTTCAGTGTTGGAAGGTTGTGCATTTCTTAGAATTTGTCCATTTCTTCCAGGTTGTCCATTTTATTGAAAGCCTCATTCTTAAAATAAATTTAAGAGAAACAATTTAAGTGTCAAATAAAAAAATAAAGATAGCCGTCCCCTCTCAAGAGGTGGCAAAAGTGATCACAATATAATCAGGAAATCCTCAGGCATATTTTTTTTTTCAAATTTAACACTCCATAGTGAACATATAAGTGGGGGAAATTATTTTCAAATGATAAATTTGGTGTTTGCAGAAAATATACTATTCTGGAAGAACTAGACTTTTTTGCGCTTTAATGAGAGTGCAAAGAATATTTTCTAGAAGCTTTGGGTCACAAATAATCAAAGGAAGGAAAGGAATTCTTGGAAGGTCATGTTCAAGGATGCTTTCTCTATGTTAATTGAATGTATCAAAGCTGCCCTGGGTCATTGTGAGGTCAAAGCTTTATTTTAGATATGAGAACTGTGGTTCTCCTAAGTTTGGATGCTATCAGAATTGTTTTGGTGTGCCGATATCTGAGCCTTCTGGGCAGGAAATTTCTTATGTAGGTGTGGTACTAGGACTAGGCTCTATGGAGAGCTACTCTATGTTTTATGTTAATCCTTTGGGTTTGGCATATCAAAGAATACCTGTAAAATAATAAGCAGGTGACTTTATTTCCTAAAAATTGACATTGAACATATATAAATCCTGAAACAGATTAATTTCAGACCTTTCTCTCATAGCAATTGTACAAAATAAAACACCAATTTAAAAATAAAATTGCTTGACAAACCTTGGGGTGTGTCTTTGGTGAGTTGTAATTTTTATAGATGAATTTCCATATTTCTACTTACATTAAATACCATATTGTACAGACTTTCAAATACAAAGAAAAATGTCTTACATGGACACAATAAAAATGAATAATAGGGGCCTTTTGCTTATATTTCACACCCATTTGAACAAAGTCATGTTTGTGCATTTAACACTTTATTTTCTGAAAATATTATATGTTATCTAGACAAAAAACTCTACGAAACCTTAGTATATCTTGAAGAGACTTCCAAAGGAAATATTTCTATATTTTTTCCTCCCTCTTTCTATGAATTTCTATGGTTTATAAACATCAGTGACAATTCAAAACTTGAAGCACTGTGAAATAATTACTCCCTTTTGGTAGTAAGAAGTTTTTTGACATAAAAATGCGTATTTAAAATATCTGATTAAACTATTATAACTATCCAAATCTTACCTATGTAAAGCTCTTAGAACTCACCTGCCACAGAGGAAGTACCCCATCAGGATTAGCTGTAATCACTCATTCTTCAAGAATTAGCTCTAAAGCCATGATGGATGCCTCGATTGACCATACATCCCTGTTGTGTCATGTCCTTACTTTGGCCAGAATTGGGAATCAGCTTTTTTTAAAAAGCCAATTTGATAAGCAAACTCTATATTTCAATGTTTTAATTCAAACCATTTGTGTGTCCTTTTCTGTGAATTGCCTATTTCATGGCTCTTGTCTATTTCTTTATTGGAATGTTGTTTTTTTCATTTGAATCATTATTTATATATTAATGATTTAACACTTTATATGATATTTTATTGCAAGTATTTTCACCAATTTGTCCTTTGCCTTTTTTAAAAATAAATTTATTTATTTATTTTTAATTTTGGCTGTGTTGGGCCTTCAGTGCTGCGCGCAGGCTTTGTCTAGTAGCAGCAAGTGGGGGCTACTCTTCATTGTGGTGCGTGGGCTTCTCATTGAGGTGGCTTCTCTTGTTGTGGAGCATAAGCTCGAGACGCACGGGCTTCAGTAGTTGTGGCACGTGGGCTCAGTAGTTGTGGCTCTCGGGCTCTAGAGCGCAGGTTCAGTAGTTGTGGTGCACGGGCTTATTTGTTCGCGGCATGTGGGATCTTCCCGGACCAGGGCTTGAACCCATGTCCCCTGCATTGGCAGGCGGATTCTTAACCACTACACCACAAGGGAAGTCCCCTCGTCCTTTGCTTTTTAATCGATTTGTGTGTGTGTTTAACAGAAGGAGTAAATTGTATACTCTCAAATCTATCTCTTTTGTGTGTGATAACTTGGGGGCAGTTTCTAGGGGTAGAGGTTGCTGGCCAGTCCTTACTTTACTATTCCTTAAATAGCTGCCACAAAGGGCAGGACCAGTAAATGCAGATCTGAAATCTAGGGGAGGAGTCTAGGCTGGGAGTGTCTATCCGGCTGTCACCTGTCTAGAGCATCATGGAAATATGGGTGTAGATGAATTCTTCTGTCATAAGAATGGAGAGAGAGAAAAGAAAAGGAATCTGTGTTGGAATGTCTGCATCTGGGGAGTGAGAAGAGGAAAATGAGTTAGCAAAGCTGACCAGAAAGAGAAGATATTCGAAGAATCATGGAAGGCCAAGAAGGCAAAAGACAAGAGGTGACGGTCAACTGGTTAAGTCAGATGGATTTGGCAAGAGAAGCCAATGAAAAAGTCAAAATACAAGGAACAGAGGAGCAAAAAGGAGGCAAAGAGACCAGCCTCTTTTCTATTCGGTCAAATGAGCACCATCTCCAAGAGCATATGAACATATTAAGACAAAACCCCAAATCATACTTGTATGTACAAAATGATCTTAAATCCTGTGTAGTTTACTTATGCCCTCCCTCATTTCCCCTACTGTAATGATTTTTTATAGTTCCATACCAACGAGCAAAGGAAAAATTTTATTGGGAATTCGCACTCAACTTTAATGCCCCCGCTCCGTGCCCAGGAATGATGTTAACGAGCTGATGCTTCCTCCTACAACATTTTATTATAATCAGTAAAATTACTAACCGGCTTCACTGCGAGAGGGAACAGGGGGAACTCTGGGAAGAGTGGGATCCCTTGGAGGTCAACAATGTAGTGTAAACTAAGGAGCAGTCTCAGCCTTCAGAGTGGAGGCCTGACCTCGCTGGAGGATGGAACGGGGCTGCCTGGCTCTGCTGCCCACATTTTGTTTTTTATCCCTGTGGCTTGTGTGCAGACAGTTGCTCTGGTAACATGCCTAGTGTTGTCTGCATTTGTTTTTCCCTGTCAGGGAGCAGAAAGAAAAATCCGAGACGAAGAGAGGAAGCAGAACAGGAAGAAGGGGAAAGGCCAGACCTCCCAAACCCAGTGCAACAACTGTGAGTGTGGCTGCGAAGGGGTAGGCTTTGTCCGGGCCAGGTCCACTGGGGAATGGGTGAAAAGAAGCGGGTTGCAGGTAAAATATGGACATGCAAGGGATGGCTTGCTTTTCCCTAGCAGTGGAGAAGGGGTGAACTCTCCCTGTTAAAAGTAAATAGAATCACATGATCACAATGTTTGAACTAGGAGGGATTTTCTAATGTCAAGGAGACCAATATCCTCCTTCTCCAGACAAGGAATCTAGGGCGCAGAGAGGGACAGGAGGGCAAGAGGGGACCGGAGCTCCCCCTCAGGAGCGCTCACGCCAAGTCCACACTCTTTCTGCTGGTTTGGTGATGGGAGAGGGGAGGCTTTTAAAGTGTGTTCACATCTATGGCGTTTGGGAAGCCTCATAGGAGACAATCATGAACTTTAGCTAAGATTAGATCTTACAGGTGAGAGTTCTTAGTCATTCACAACCCTCTCACTTATGGGTTTTGTGATCGTGTCCAGCCTCTGATGGGAAGTTGGCGGCGATACCGTTACAGAAGAAGAGTGACATCACCTACTTCAAGACAATGCCTGATCTGCACTCCCAGCCCGTCCTCTTCATACCCGATGTTCACTTTGCAAACCTGCAGAGGACAGGACAGGTATGGCCTCCCTGCTAACATCCGCCTGCCATCCATTCACTGGGCTGGTAGAGCCTTAAGACAGCATCACTTCAGGCACTGTTGATCTTAAAAATAAAACCCATGAATTCAACAAAAAGTCAGCTGTTCCCTACAGAAAATGGAATTTTATAGAAAGGAATGTCTCAGGAGAGGAAACTAACTTTCTAAGGGGAAGGTGAGAGTGAGCTGATAATCTCGAAGTGTTGACAAAGCAATGAAAGAGGAAGAAAGTAAGAAGGCTGATAACCTGTAAGAAAAGTTTTGTTTTGTTGGTTTTGTCATGTGGGATCCACCTGATGCGATGGAGCGCCATCTAATGGTGGGAAATTGAACTGTACCCATAACTTCCAAGAGGAAAAATTCTTTGATTAAATAAAACTCTATCAACAATTTTTCCCTTAGTAAATTAACAGTTTCCATTGAATAGGTAAATAATTTCACACCAAGAGAAAAATGAGATTGTAGACAAGCCTTTTTAAAAAAGTTCCTGTCTTCTAGGTATATCTATAAGTGAAATTATAGAAATAATATTATAATATAAAGATGCAATAATTAACTCATTATGGTAGCTCAAGTTGATGAAATGTTATGCAGCCACTAAAATTATAATTATGAAAACTATGTAGCAACATAGGAACTCATTATGATAATGTTCAGTGGGGAAAAAAGTACAATAGCCATTTGTGTCTATACTGTGATTCCAAATATATACCTGAATTTGAACAAGACAAATTGTAATACTTGATGAGTAGGGCTATGAGATGGGTGATTTTTTGTAATGTCTTTAGTATTATTTATTTTATGTTATGAATTAAAATTGTGTGAGATAATTACTTCCCCAGCGTTAGCCAGAATTGTCTTTCACCAAACCAGTTGGGTTTAGTGACTCTTGTATTGATTAGTTTTCTTTTAAACTCAGAGTCCTCTGAGGAAAGATCTGTTGAGAAATAGGTGCCTAATGACACATTCCAGTTTTTCTTCCATTCTAAGTGTTCAGACACTCATTAGAATTGACCTTAGTCTAGGAGCAGAAATCATTATCGGCTTAACTTTCTCTTTCTGGAGAATATTTTGTGTATGAGACAAAGCAGTTGTACAACCAGGGCTTTTTTTAAAAGTTGCTGTTTTTGACACAACATGGCAACAAAATACCCATAGTTTTTTCTTGGAGTGCATTCCACTGAAATTTAGCATTCCCATCTTGTCTTACTTGTTTGATAGGAAAAGGACACAAAGAAGAAAGGAAGAATATTATGATTTATTAAGCTATGAGAGCCAGCACCTATTTTTATTCGTATTTTTTAATTCCCAAGAACATGATGGTGATTTGTGTATTTACAGTCTTTGTAAATACATGGGATTTTTTGAAGCTAGGTGTTCACACCTTCCAGGAGAGAGGGGAAAATTGAGTTAAATTGCTCTTATTGTTTAGTGTTGTGATTCTGGCTTCAGCCCGGTGTCAAAACTGACAGCCTGACCTGTTCTCTTGGCAAGATTTCTCTGAAATACACAAAGCTGTAAATGAATCCTAAGAGGAAAAGTGACCAAGTCTGACTGCTCGTGACTGTCAGTCCTCTGGCCTCACTTGCTCCTTCCGTGTCCTGAGCTGGACTCCTAGCCTGTGGCTGAATCAGAAGGAAAGTGTAGCCTTTACCGTTGGTTGGTTGCACCAATTTGCAAAGCAGCCCAACCAGCGTCCCCTGGGGCATTGCGAAGTTAAGTCCTGCTGTCTGGGGCTGTTCTTGAAGAGCCTCAGGCTTCCCCTGTGGCCTTGGCGTCAGAGTTAAGGGGCTCAGTTAGGGAGCTTGCCTGGGCTCCAGGCAACAAAGGAACACACTCTCTTGTGCCCTAGAACAATGCGTGAATGTCCTGTGGTTGATCAACTTGCTTGGCCGAAGGAAAGGAGCACCTACTGTGTAGCTGGCTAGAACTTTAAAGGCTGCCTTTTCTTAGAAAAGCTGGGAGCCTTGGGAGATGGGTCCAGAGGCAGGAGGGAAGAGGGCAGTGCCGTGGTGTGAGACGTGGGCATGGGACAGGGCTTGGCTGACTTTGACAGGCAAAATGAGAGCTAGCTGTGGCAGATCAAAAGCTGGGCCAGTTTTACCATAAGGGAGCAGGGGCGGGTAGGGGAGGAAGGCCCGTGGTAACCACTGCAGGCGTGAGCCTGGTAAAATCAGCCACGTGGCAGCCCTGCACAACTGCGGAACAAGCAGCTGTTTAGCGTTCGTGGTCGGTGAGCACTCCGAGCCATGCTGAAGGCACCAAAGATGTGGCCTGGGGAGCAGGATTTTCACTCTCAGCCCACATGTCCCCTGCTCCCTCATTATCTCACTGATCCACTTGTGGGCTGGTACGTTCACCAGACGGTTATCAAAACCTCCTGTGAGGGCATGAACCCAACGTGCAGGCACTGTGGAGATCTTCCGTCTCCCTCTCCTCACACTAAAGTCCTGCTACGCACTGTGGCTTTTGTCGGGAATGCCTTTAAAAAGAAGTGACAAGGGGAGCGTGGGAGAAATTGTGGGGTGCTGAGGCATCAGCCCACTGGATAACATGTACTTGGCGGGTATGAGCCTTCCTCAAGGCACCTGAACACAGGGAGGACATCATTCCTCCCTCATACCCTCAAGAACCGTCTCCCCACTCGTGGCTTGTAACCCATCTACCCCCCAGATCACAGGCGTTCTCGATAAGAATGCAGGTTCCCAAGTTCCATTCCAGGCCTTTCAAATTAAAATCTCTGAAGGGGGGACTCTGGGAATTTGCATTTATGAGAAGTTCTCCAGATAGTTTTTATGCACTCTAAAGTTTGAGAAACACTGTCTAAGAATTAAATTCGTGCAATGAGCCCTACAGCCAACCAGGAAGAAACAGTGGGTCATCACATGCGAGAAGGAGAAATGACAGTGCAAGGAGGTGATAGGGACGGTGCAGCAGAGGCTGCTCAGGAGGCCAGGAGGGCACCTAAGAGACGGCTGCTTCCAGCTTTGGGTCACTAGTCACCTTTGCAGAGAGCTGTGCGTTACCCTACCAGGGTGGTGCAGCAGGGTGGATGTATTATGCCACGTTTAAAGAAACCAGCAAAAGACAAGCCAACATCAGGAACTTTCCCCCCGAATCCAGTTGTGTGTCCAGTGCTATGGCTCAGGCTCCCTTGCTTATGTGGGTCACTCTCTATGCATCTAAATAGACAGTCCCATTACTAGCACATCCCAGGGCTCTGATGCCACACTGAAACCTGGGGTGTGGGGAGGAAACGTCTTACCTTCATTGTTCTCTGTTTAAGAAGAAACAAAGTATACAGTACAACCACAGACATTAAAAAGTTTAAGAGGAAAAAGTTCCCTGTGGAAATCCGAGCTGATGACTAGAATGACTCATTCCCAAAGAGTTCCTGGTAACCAGCTTTGTTATATAACTAAGTTTGGGTTTGGCAGCTTCCCAGGAACTGCCACGAGCCTTTGAGAGAGTTTCCACGGAGAGTGTCAGTCTAGACACAGCTGTTTCTCTCCCAGGTGGCTGCAGCAGGGACAGTGAAGAAATGGACCAGAACCAGAGGTGACTTCTGAAGTTCATGTGTGAATGTTGGATACTAATTTGAGTATCATTCTTCACCCAAACGGAAATGGTCCTGCAGCACATAGTTAAAGCTCACAAAAGGCCCACAGTTAATTGTCATAAATAATTGGATGAAGAGGACTTAACATACATAGCAGATCCCCTCTGGATTTCCAGAGTTGCATAAAGTAATAAGGATGCTTCATAATGTCTTTAAATCTGATTCTGCCTGCTGCCATGCTGACCACTGAAAGAAGTCTCTTAAGGCCCACAATTAATTGTCATAAATAATTGGATGAAGAGGACTTAACATACATAGCAGATCCCCTCTGGATTTCCAGAGTTGCATAAAATAATAAGGATGTTTCATAATGTCTTTAAATCTGATTCTGCCTGCTGCCATGCTGACCACCGAAAGAAGTCTCTTTTCCTTCTGGCCAGAACACCTCCTAGAGCTAAATGACCTTTCCTGGCCTGAGGGTAGTTGACTCCTAGATTTTTGTGGTCGTGGGATGCCAGGGTAACCCAGGTCCCTTTGGGGAAAAAACAGAGGCCTGGGGTTACTGCCGTGGGGACTTCTTGTTCCACTCCCTTCTCCAAAGCACTCTGTCTGGAGTCAGCTCTCCTGTGGACTGGACGGGATTGGTTACTCACAGGCCCTGCTCCAAGGCCTTTGTAAACCATGATTTTTAGATCTTGCTAAAATATTTCCTTAATGTCAAAAGCAAGATTTGGCTCAGGGCTATAGGTAATCTGATTTCCAATTTTAGTTCATTAAAATCTAAGAATTAACCCTAGGGAGACTGGGAAGAGGTTAAATTTGTATTTCCTCAGACACACATGTGCAGCATCATTAAACAGATTTGTCTTTTGTCTTTTTTGAGACAGTGTAATGCCTTAGGAAAGTCTGTGCATCATGTAATGTATTTCCATTTCTTGTGTCCAACCTACAGTAAGCCTATTGTTTTGTTCCACAGGTGTATTACAACACGGATGATGAACGAGAAGGGTAAGACACCCGGTCTTTTCACTCAAGCACCCAAAGTCAGTTCATGTCAGTAGAAATGGGTTTCCAAGCACAGGGTAATGGGGCAGGGAGTGAGAATGTCTGCTCAGCCTCCAGACTCAGAGCTAGGAAAGGCTTGACTCTGGGGATTGTCTGGAAGAAGGCTGGGGAATACCATTCTCCTTCCAAGTTTCTCTTTACCCCTCTCTCCTTCCTATGATCTGCCTTTGAAGAACTAGCTGTTTTTTTGAAGTGATACATCTCTTCGATTCCACCCTTTCACTGATAATCCAATTATTGAAATCTTTGGCCCCAACACAAGATCAAGCTGAGCTTGAGGCAGGAGCCGAGGACACAGCCTGTCCTACTTTTAGTGCTACCTGGGCCCCCCACCACGTGCCTCCTGAAGCCCTCACTCTGGGGAGTGAGCTGCGTGGGCTAGTGGTGAGACTGGTTTGGATGGGAGCTGGGCAGGTTGAGAACCTTGTCACTGTTTTAGGACTGTAGGGAGGACAAGGTTCACATAGGGGCACTGAAGGCTCCCAGTGTCTTGCACATCAAGTCTCTGCATAGTGCTTTTCTATTCATTAACTTATTGTATAGACTCCTAGAATTTTAGAGCCAGAAAGGAATCTTCAAGGTCATTTAGCTGACCCTGTCTTCTAGGCCATGTAGCACAATATACTGCATCCTTGATAGGTGGTCAGCCAGCTTCTACTTGAATGTTCCCAGTGATGGGAATATTCTGAATATTCTCACTGTATGAGATAGCTCATGATACTGTTGGACAGTTCCAGCTCCAGGAAGTTTGTCTGTTGAACTGATGTCTATCTTCTTTTGACCCATTAGCTCTATTTCTGCTCTCTGGATAAGTCTCAACCTTTCCTCCTCATTCAAACATCGTTTGACCTCTCAACATCTTAATTCCCCCTCCAGGCGGTACCACCAGATTTGTTAATAGTCTCCTTAAAGCTGGCTCTCAGAAATACACATGTTCTGAACCACATGAGTTGGAGATTATATTGGGATAATTTCTTCTTATGACCTGGATGCTGTTTTTCTCTTAAAGCAATCTAGAACTACGTTCATTTTTCATCTACATAACATTACTTATATACAACTAAAGTCTTGGTTTGCATTAATTACATGTGTATAACTAAACTCTCTAGATCACTGGTTTTTCAAACTGTAGTCAAACCAGGGCTTCCCTATTCTTCCCTATGCAATTAACATATTTACTTGCAAAACATTTCAAAGTGAAGTAAGTGGAGCAGATATTCTTGAGCTCATTTCCTAGAGCAGAGCTCAGCGAACTATAGCCTAAGGGCCAAATCAAGGCCCAGTACCTTTTGTACTGTCTGCAAACATTTTAAAATGGTTGAAAAAATCCCAAAGAAGAAGAATATTGCATGACACTTGAAAATTATGCGATTCAAGTGCCCATAAATGAAGCTTAATTGGACTACAGCCGCGTTAATGCCTTTGGGTCTTGTCTCCGGCTGTCTTGGTGCTACCACAGCAGAGCTGAGTACAGAGACGCTGCTCTAGTTGCAGCGGAGACCGTCTGTCTAGCCTGGAAAGCCTAAATATTTACTTTACAGAAAAAGTGTGCCACCCTCTCAAGGACAGAGAATCTCAAAAGAGCCTAATAATTCCCTAGTTGGTTAGGAACAGAGCCTTGTCCAGGATCTGACCTCTAAATTCTGAGTTCCACATTTTCTAAATACATAATTAGATACTCGCGGGCTGCCGCTCACCAGTGTGAAGCCTGGGGCCGCCTCCCTGACCTCTGGGCTTTGGGGTCCTCCATCGTAAAATGAGGATTTTGTATACGACGAGCTGTAAGATCTCTTGCGAGAAAATTGAGTGTGATGAATAAGAAACGCCTGGGACGTAAATGCTCCTGCATGTGCGCTTGAGAATCTGCCTCAGCCTAACTGTCCTTCCTTGCAAGTCGGCGACATTTAGGTGACTAATTGACCTGCTTTTACCTCTTTTGGTCTGGCCTCTCTGTAACAATTCCCCTCTTTTATTGCAGAATCATGAGGCCTGAGGCCCAAGGCTCTTACTCTTAACCATCTTCTAATTAGAGTTCGATTGAGTAATACGGGCAGCCTTGGAGCCCAGTGTTAACACATAGTAGGTACTTGGCTATTGTTACATGTAAAAGTGGTAATCAACATTCACTGGATACCTTGGCTAGGCACTGTCTTAAGTGCTTTATATGGATTATTTTATTGGATTCTTCCAAAATTCCCACGGGGAAGATGCTATACTTACTTCCACTTTATAATGAGGAAACTGAAACTTCAAAAGATCAGGAAACCTGTTCTAAGCCGCACAGCTGGTGAGTGATAGAGGCAGGCTTTGAACCTGGGTCTAGCTGCACTCCCATCGCCTGCCTTTAGCCGTCACGCCCTATCACCTAACCCTCGTAATTCTTGATCTGTGGCTGCCAAGGAATCATCCAGAGACAGGCCCTCATCGTGACGGCTCTCTGGCCTTGACAAAGGCACACCGTTTGGATTTTCGGACCCAGGTTGTGACAAGCCTAGACGAGTGTACCTGGCGGAGGGGGTCAGTTCACCGAGCCCTGGGGAGAACCACCTTCACGGGCATTCGCTTAGCCTTCCTCAGATCAGGACTGTCTGGCCAGTTCTTCCCTCTCCCTGCCAGGCATAAATCAGTTAGTATTAAAGCATCTAACTGAGTGTTGCAGAGCGTCATTCATGCAGCCATCAGCTGGAGGGCACAGCCTGCCCAGGTGCACCAGGGCCCCCTCCCAACTACTCCAAAGCCAGAGTGGTGGCCAGACACGGACTTGTTCATGAGGAGGAGAGCTTTTTGGCCTGAAGTGCCAGCAAACCTGAGCGCAATTAAAGAGAGAAACTGGAGAAGATTCAGATGAGGTGGGATGGGGAGCCATCATCAGCTAAGTACCTAAACTAAACAAGAAGAGGAACACCTGTTTGCTCCTGTCTAGTGATAAGTATTTGGGGTGACTTCTGGTGCTGAATTTGGGGATCACAGACCCCATGCAGGCTTGTTTCCTAGGCAGGGGCTACAACAGATACAGAGGCTTTTGGACACCATCTCTGAGCAGCAGGTCTCTCGCTGCATATCAGAATCAAGCTGGGGAGTTAAGAAAAATACTCATATACAGGGACCGTCTCCAGGGATTTTGATTTCATTGGCAGATGGGTGCAGCTCAGGCATGGAGACCTTTTTAAAGTCCCCAGGTGATTCTAATGCACGGCAATGTTTGAGAACCACTGCTCTAGAGCCAGTCAGCCATGATTTGAGTCTTGCATTGATCTCACAAGCTGTGTAACTTAAGATAACAACCTTTTGGGATCTCAGTTCCCTCATCTAAAAATAGCAAATATTAATACCTACCTGCTAGAATTATTAGAAGCATTAATACATAAAATGCCCTGACACATGGAAGATGCTTTCAAAAAAACAGAGCTATTATTATTGCCAAGGTTCCTTTTCAGGCCCTAAATAAATGATACTTTATTGAGAAATGGAAGAGAGGAAGATGAAGAAAAATGGAAAGAAAAACCAGACAAAAAGAATTTTCTGTAGAGCTGAGCCCTTAACCAGGGATTCATGAATGGCTCTTATGGGGAAGAGGGAAGGGTCTTACACTCCCTGAAATAGTATTTAAATTGATATGCAAATATCATGCATGATGAGAAATTCTATTTCTATTATTTCTGGGGATCTGGTATCTATCTCTATCTGACCTCTAGTTCCTGGAAAACCATTCTTGCCTTGATCCTCTGTCCACACTGGTCCCCACAGAGGTGCCCCCCCATTCCAGCCTATAGTGAGGTCCCCTCAAGTCTAGCAGCTCTGTGGCCTCTGCACTGCATTTGGGGCACAGGGATTCTTGGCAAATTTGGGCATCCTCGTGTCTGTTTTTAATCAAACCTTTTATTTCAAGATAATTATTGATTCACATGCAGTTGTAAGAAGCCCACCCCCTTTTCTTTTCTTTCTTTTTTTTTTTTTTTTTTTTGGTCACACTGCTTAGCATGTGGGATCTTAGTTCCCTGACCAGGGATCAAACCCAGGCCCACGGCAGTGAAAGCGCAGAGTTTTAACCACTGGACCAAAGGGGAGTTTCCAGGCCCACCCCCTTTTCAATTGATGTATTTTTATTTTTACTGTTAGATATTGCAGTTAAAAAATCTACCCAATAATACTGAAATCTGCATCAGATATACAAGGAAGATTTTTAGAAAATATTTAAGGAAATGAAAATCATGTTTACCATCCCTCAGCGTAGCAGATTTTTATCAGTTTCTTATATTAGTACCAGTTATTCTTTCTTGTATACTAGTTAGCCATTTTGCAAATTAGAAGATTTGAACTAAAGACTCTTAGAACTAAGCTTTGCCTCCTTTTATAAATTTAACCTACATTTGCCCTCTCTGTTGCTCTTCATTCCTTCCTTTATTTCTCTGTTTCTCTTTGGGATCCTTTTCCTATTTTTTTTTTTTTTTAATTGAACTATAGTTGATTTACAGTGTGTTAGTTCCTGGTGTATAGCAAAGTGATTCAGTTATACATGGGATCCTTTTCCTATTGCCAGAAGAATTCTGTTTAATAGTGCTTTTGTTGTGGAACTTTTGGCAAAGAATTCTCTCATATTTGTTTATTTGTTGTAAATGTTTTTATTTTGTAATCATTTTTCTAGGGTATTTCTGTTAGGTATCAAATTCCAGGTTGGCAGTTACTTTCTTTCAGTTTTGGTTTCCATCATTTTTTGTTGAGAAGTCAGCTGTCTTATTGTTGCTATTTAAAATGTAATCTTTTCTTTCTTCCCTTCCTTCTTTCCTTCCTTCCTTCCATCCTTCCTTCCTTCCTCCCTTTCTTTTTTCTTTCATTTGGAAAAGACTGCTTTAAAATTTTTCTCTTTCTCTCAGGTTTTCAAATTTTTAATGATGTTTCTATGTGTGGGTTTTCTTTGTACTTTCTTTTTCCCCCTGCTTGGTATTTTATACCACTCATTGAATCTGTGGGTTGATGTCTTTGATCAGTTTTGGAACATTCTTGGCTGTTATCTCTTCAAATAGTGCTCTTCCCTGTTCTCTCCCCACTCCTTTGAGACTCTAAATGTGTATTAGAATTTTTTATTCTGTCCCTATGTTTTTTATGTTCTTTTCTAAAATGTCCATCTTCTTTACTCACCATGCTCCAGCCTGGATATTTTCTATTGACCTAACTCTCAAATCCTCTCTTCTGCTAGGTCCAATATACTAAACCCATCTACTGAGTTATTAATTTCAATTATTGCACTTTTTAGTTCTAGGACTTCCACTTAATTGGTTTATTTTAATAAATTTCAGTTCTAAATGTCTTGTCATTTATTTTCATGAACATAATAATAACTGTGCTATAAGTATGTTATCTGGGTCTGTTTCTATTGTATGTTTTTCCCTTGGTCCTGTTTAATATTTGATAATCATTGAATGATGAACAATATACATAAAAGTTATGGAGGCCCTGGATGACCATATTTTTCCTTATGAAGGTTTTCCCTATCCTCTGATATGTAGCCTGAGTTAACAGATCACCATAACTGAGTCAGGGACAGAACTGACCCAAAGCTGGGTTGCAGTTTATTTTAACCTCAGATGACCTCTAATTCATCCTAACTCCTAGATTGTACCTTTGAGGGACTTTCTATGGGTCTTTTTCCTTCATGGAGCTTGAAGTTCAATTTTTGTCTCCTTAGCATGGGGAGACTACCCAAGCCTCCTCTATGAGTTTCAAGGGCTTTCTGCTTAACTTCTTACTCTCTTATCCTGTGCAGCTTAAAAACTTGGTAAATACCTGGAAGGAATACTGCAGTGTCTGGCTTACTTCTCTGTGCTTCTCTACTCTCTGGAAGTTTTCCTATTAGTCCTGAATAGCTTTGCAGCCCTAAACACCAATTTCTGTTTCTCTAACACCATAAGATTGCCAAAAGCTGTGCAGACTTCTTTGCTCTTAAGTATGTGCCTCTGCTGAGATCACCATCCGCTACTCCCAGCTGAAAAATGGCAAATGCTTCAAGAGGAAAGTGGCCCACTGACTATCAGCTCGCCTCTCGCAGTTTTCTCCTCTGAGATCTCAGCTCTCAGGCTCTGGCTGACTCAACAGTAGTGTCCAATACCTTCAATAAGATTAAATATATATATATATATACGTTTACAGTTACTTACATTGTTCTTGGCTGGAACATTGCTTGGTTTGCCACAAGATACAACATCTTAGCCAGAAACAGAAATATCTGTATTTCCTCTTAAAATGATCCTTCTGGGGCCTACTGACCTAGTTATTTACTACTTTCAATTGTAAGCTCTTAACTACCATAATTGTTACTAAACATATGTGGGGTTTGTTTGTTGATTTTGGTTTGTGTTTACTGAGTGTGTCAGATGAATTCTATCAAGACCCTGAACTAGCATTGATTAAAGTCACTTGGGGATGATAGGTTCTTCCCCAGAGTGATTTATTGTTGAAAATAAACTAATTGAGATTCTACTCCATAATGTGAAAGACTTTGTGAGGGCTTGAACATAAGAGCACCTCCTCTTTTCTGAGGCTAACAAAGGGTAGGGACGTTAATTTATTTAGGGTAGACGTGGTCATCAGCCTACACAGGCCATAAGCAGAGTTGTGAACTAGACAAACTATGTCTCCATGGTGCCTGCGACTCCTTTCCGTGCTTTATTTTGATACCTCGTCACCTAGGTACTGATGCCTAGAGTGGTTCAGCCTGACAGGTAGGGCTCAACATTGCCAAGTATGTCCAGAGACAGGCTTCAGATCCAAACACCTTCCCAGTTTTTCTTCTGATGAAACTTAGCCATCCTTTGTTTACACCTCAGGGACTTGCTTTCCCTGAGATTGACCTCACAAAGCAATGATTTCATATGTTGCTGGACCTGGAGTCCTTCCACATGTTAACACATTGTGCCCACGGGACGGAGATTGATGTCAGAGAAAGCACCTTCTCCTTGTTCTTGTCCTTTTGTGGTACAAGCCAGTGTAATTGAACAGGACATCAGGAGACCTGAAATCCTTACTCTTTCTATCAATTGGGCAGTCATTGCTGCCCTTCTTTTCTCGCCTTGCTTTGAAAAGAAATGAAACCATTGAATTCAGACCACACAAGCTTATTGACTCCTACTGGGTTTATAGATTTGAAAGTGTGAAAAAACATTTCTGAACTCCCAAGAGAAATGTGGTTTATCCAAGATGTTATTTTAATGGCAAAGTTTGTCATGCTCAGAATGGGGTGCTGTCAAAAGTCAACAGACCTGGAAAAATGTAAATAAATCTTTCTTGATGAGAGAAAGAAAATCCCTAGTTTAGGAACCCTAACACAGCATGAAAGAGTGTCTGGTGATGTTTCAGGCTATTTACCCATTATTAACCTACTGGTCATTGACAGCAATGTCAATAGATTTTTAATCTTCAGCCCCCAGGGTTGTGGTCAGTCCAGCTCCAAGACATGACAGAATAATATGACCCGCTTTTATGGTTTTAAAGAAAAGTGAGGGAAAGATACAGGGAACAGCGCTCTAAAAACTTATTACCACCTTCAGCTGGGACTTGAGTTTGAGTTTTTCTTCTGGCTATTTCCATAGTTTGACTTACTATGGAATAAAATAGAATGCTGACTCTGAATATCGTTTCTCATACCCTCACTCATCATCTCAGATTTATCGAGTACTTTATCATGAGGTTGTTCCTCAGAGCTGGGTTCTCTCAACAGCCTGTTTCACTTTTTTAGCTGCGTTGCCCTGCATAAGACACATAACGCCCTGAGCCTTAGTTTGGTCATCACCGAAATAGGGATAAGATTGGCCCTTGCCCTGCTGGCTCACAGAGTGTTCATGAGACTTAATTGACCAAGGAGATGAAAAGCGCTTTGTAAAACGTGGTCTTATTAAGGGCTCATAAACATAATTTTGGACCACCTGGAGTAGAAGATGGTAATTTAAAGACTTGTTGGTTTAATACTTTAAACTATTAGAATTAATAGAAGTACTTTTTGGACTGTCCACAGTTTTATACCATGTGTTCTTCCTACCACTGGACCCCACCATTAGCTCCACTTGAGAATTGATAAAAAGAACTTCTTAATGACAATGAGGCCAACAGGGATTTGGCTTTGGAGCAGGGTTTTATATTATCTTGGAAGCTTGGGATTGATATAATGTCAGTCTCTGATGCAGGAAGCTTTTCCAACTTTAGCCCTTAAATTGGGCCAGAGTGGTAGTTTGGAGTGTCTGCTATCTGATAGTAAATGGAAACTTTGAGCTCTTTCAAATTGTCTGCCTTATGTACTCTTCCCCGTATCTCTCTTCCTCAAATCTCTCCAACTTTAATTATCATGATCATCATGACCATCATCATCTCTAACTAACACTTCTGTAGTACTTACAATGTATCAGGCAACTTTGTGAGTTTGAATTTACATTATGTTGAATTCATTTAATCCTCTCAACAGCCTCCTTTTAAAGACAAGCAGGCTGAGGCTCAGGGCAGTTGAAGAATTTGTCCATGTTTCCGTAGCTAGTAGATTGCAAAGCAGGGGTTTATTTTTAAAATTTTTAATTGAAATATAGTTGGTTTACTGTGTTGTGTTAGTTTCAGGTATACAGCAAAGTGAGTCAGTTATACATATAACTTTCAGATTCTTTTCTATTATAGGTTATGGGTTATTACAATGGGTTACTACAATAAGATATTGAGTATAGTTCTTTGTGCTATACAGTAGGTTCTTTTTGGTTATCTATATTATATAGAGTAGTGCGTATATTTCAATCCCAAACTCCTAATTTATCCCTCCCCCCCTTTCCCCTTTGGTAACCATAAGTTTGTTTTCTATGTCTGTGAGTCTGCAAAGCAGGGGTTTAAACCAGGGTAGTCTGGACCCAGATCTCATGTCTTAACAATTCTGCTCAACTGCCTATCTGGCATTGCTTCATGTGCCTGGTTCCAGGAATCCCCAGAGAGATTAAAGTTTTCTAAAAACCTACACCTGCTCTCTTGAGGGCTTAAAGGACCGTAAGACTCCATGCAGGGGCATTTTCTCAGTGTTTTAGTCAGTTTGGGTTGCTATAACAAAATACCATAAACTGGGTGGCTTAAATAACAGAAATGTATTTTTCAAAGTTCTGGAGGCTGGAAGTCTGAGATCAGGGTGCCGGTATGGCCGGTGTCTGGTGAGGACCCTTTTCCGGCCTGCAGATCACCATCCTCTTGCTGTGTCCTCACGTGGCAGAAAGAGAGAGGGTGTCCCTTTCTTACAAAGACACTCCCATCATGGAGGCTCCACCCTCAGGGCCTAATTACCTCTCAATGCCCGGACCTCTGAATACCATCCTCCTGGGGGTTAGGGTTTCAGCATATGAGTTTGAGGGGACACTCAGCGGCAATGACTTCTCTTCAGTGACAATCTGTTCTTCTAATTTCCTTCCTCTGGAACAGCCCTCCCTTCCCTAGAGTGCCCAGAAAGACAGAGACTTTGGGAGGAAACGCACAGCCACCAGAACTGGCCAGCTGGGGACCCGTGGGCCCTCAGGAAGGGGGACCAAAACCCTCTCCCACGAGGAAGGAAGGGCCGGGTCTAGGGAACCTCGGCCACTGCAGTCTCCTCTGCTCCAAGCTGATGGAGTTGTGCAACAGCAGGAACCGAGGGCAGCCTCATAACTTAGAACCAGTGAGGCAGGCCCGTGCCATTTCCAGAGGTCACGCTGTGCCCTTGGGGCTGGCGAGAAAGTGCAGGACACCCAGGCCCTAGCTAGGTGGGATGGGCTGTGTAACTTGCAGACCACACAGACACAGGGTTCAGGCCCGCATCCCCAGCCCTGGTCTTCTGAGCAGGAAGGGGGGTTAGGTGCAGAACGGAATGGGTAAAACCCAGAGGTCTCACCTTGGTGGATCCATGTTCAGCAGCAAGGAGGATGTCTCAGGGCCATGCATGAAAGATACTGGCATGTGTGCTCTGCCCCACATGAAGACTTGGGACCTGTGAGGGGGAGGCAGGAGGTTGGTGCGTGGATCCAGTTGTGATAAGGGATGGCGTAAACAAAGGGAAAAGATAGGGACTGGCACGTCCATACACCTTTTTGTTGGCACCCCGCGTGCCTTCCTTAATTAACACTTTCCCCTCATCTTTTCTAGCAGCAGTGTCCTTGTGAAACGGATGTTCAGGCCCATGGAAGAGGAGTTTGGTCCAGCACCTTCTAAGCAGATGAAGGAAGAAGGGATGAAGCGAGGTACCGTTCCCGCTGAGGCCCTCCCCGGTGTTGCTCCAATTAGGAATGGTGGTAGGGGCGTTGCACTGAGAAGAGCCCCCGGCCCGGCCCATGTCCCTGTGGGTCCGTGCTGGCCTGGGGGTGCTTCTATTGACACAGGAAGTCCACAGTCTCCTCCTTTGCTTTAAACCTTATCTTTTTAAACACCCTAAGCAAACATTTATTCTTCCTGGGCACTGATTCTTTCCTTTACCGTGAGGGAAGTGTAGTGAAAATACTGACTCATCCAGCGGTGAGATATAAGGTTAAGAAGAAACTCGTTCTGTGTTTGACAATACCCTCTCCTAAGCACCAGCAGCTGAGAATCCTTCAATAGATGCATTAATCGATTAATCACGGTACAAGTAAGGGAACCTGTTTTCTGTGACATCACGGCTTACTCATTTTCTCTCAGTCAGGGATCTTATTCCACTTCACCAAGAGAGTAAGAAACGAAGCACGGGCCTGTCAGTGTCTTGCTCAGCATCTCGATGCTGTGCTGACTCATTGTCCCTCCTGGGAGTAAGGGGAGAGGCGGGGTGGTGGCTTTTCTCCCCACATCCTGCTGTAGCCAACACCAGGAGCTTCCAGAGAACTTCTGCTTACAGCACTGGACTTTTAATGAGTCAGGTTACCGTATGTCCACCATCCGCACAGCCTTGAGGTTTTTGTTACTGAGAATTTTTTTTTCCTATCTGTTGAAATGGGATTTGCATAATGGTTGAGAGCATCCCCGTGTAGCCCCCCTCAGCCACATCAAGTCATGTGACCTTGGGAAGGTCCTCTGCACCTTGGAGTCCTCACTTGTAAAATGGGGTGACAAGAGTACCCACGTCACAGAGGGAGGCTTGATGAGTTAATGCATGTAAAACAGTAAACTCAAGTGCCCAGTACATAGTAAGCACTCCATCTTCACTAATATAATTATTAGTTTTATTTTTAGGCCTGGATCTAGTTAAGGAATATTATCATAATTGTGAATGAGTAATGAGCATTTCAGAATTCAAAGAGTGTAAATACCTGAGTAGTGTTAATTACAGTAGTAATATTTAAACCTATAAAGGGTTTTCCGACTTCACAGGCTCACCGTCAAAATATCCGAGTGCGTTTTGAGCTCCATTCCCTCATGCCTTTTACATCTCATCCTTTAGAACGAGGGCAATGTTATATGGAAATCAAGGATCACACAGGCCAAAGTAATAGTAGCTTACATCCATATTTAGTACATGCTGGCTGGTCCAAAGCTTGTGTTTTTTCAGATATTTTGAGGTTGTGAAGTCTGCACAAAAATTGCCATCAGGAATTGCTGTGACAAAATGCAAAGTTACGGCCTTTGAAACATCTCAGTCATAGGGACACATGAGGGCACTGCAAGCTTCCAGCAATAGAGAACTCGTTCTCCCAGGAGTGGCTTTTCTTTGGAAGAGGACAGTGGAGTTCCTGAGCCCCTCGCCTGGAGCTCCTACGCTGAGCTGGGCTTTGAGGAGCACGAGGAGTCAGGGTCAGTGACGGTGCCCATTGTTTGCTAAAAGTTCTGCAGGACAGAGAATGACTGTAATTATCACCAGTGCCGTTATTTCTTTTGCCTTTGTAGCCACTTCTCAGGGTGGCTCTCTCAAAGTCACCGGGGGCTGCCGTGGCTGGTTGCCTTTGTCTGTACAAGCTCTGGGATGCTGATAATGGTTACTGCTATCGTTAGCGGAGTGATCGTTAACCACAGATACACAGTTAATGAGAGCTGCCTCTCTGGGCAAGCCCCGGGGGTGAGCCGTAAGCCCAGCATGCGGGTGTGCCTGTCAGCAAGCCCAGCAGGAGCCGGTGGCGCTGCAGCCCATCAACCCGCTGCCAGGCCCCCTGTAACCCATTCCAGGGACTCCTGCAGCAGGAGGAGCAACCACACTATTTCAAAGACAATGATTTTCCAAGAAGAGGTCTGTAAATCCAGTGGAAGCGGCACGCATTTAAATATTGGGCTGGCCAAAAAGTTCGTTCGGGCAGTTCGAACTTTTTGCCTAACCCAACAGAACATGGTTTGGGGTTTCCTTAGGATCAGCCTGCTGGAAATTACGTTTTTCTGTTGGGGGTTACAGGAAGAAGTTACAGAATGTTCATCTGTAACAGCCACTGGTGGGAAGCAGTCTCCTGGGGCAGCTGCGTGGGCTCCACAGTCACGGCTTCCTGCCCCTTCTCTTTCAGTGCTTTTGTACGTGAGGAAGGAGACAGACGACGTGTTTGACGCCTTGATGTTGAAATCCCCCACTGTGAGGGGCCTGATGGAAGCGGTAAGCAATGAACCCCCTTCAGCCTCCCAGAAACCGGCATGTAGTCTCCTGAGCTGAAATCCATTTATTAAAATGCAGCCTTCGAGATGGCCCTGGAATGAGCTTTCTCAAGGAAAAAGAAAAAGCAGAGATTTATGGGTACACTGATTTCCACCCTGTCTGGCTTATTATTAGTATCTTAAGGAGAAGGAAACTTTGAAAAACTGCCAATTCCCTGTCGGTTTAAGGCTAATCAGAGTAAGACGCCACAGAGAAAGTTTAAACTGTGAGTTTCCATTTGTCTCTTTGCATGAAACCAAATTAGATACGTTTAACTTCCAAATCTATACAGAACAAAAACGATTAGGAAGTATCTTGCCAGCTGCGATAGTGTAATCCAAAATAAAATATGACCTCTTTTGGTTAAGAAAAAAATATAAATTGCAGAGTTATAAAATGATTTAAGTAAGATTCTGAAATCCCTCCCTCCCTTCTCATCCCCTGTTTAGTCTAGCATTACCCAACCTGGGCTCAGGAAGTTATTTTATGTTTTATCCATGTATTATCCATCTGAATATGACTCTACATTGAATATGATATCTGACTCCCCTGTACAACTATGTTGTAGAAGATCCAGGGTTTTTGTGGTGATGAAGACAACAGGACTGCCAAGGGACATTCTAGAATTTTTGTTGGCCTGGAAAACTGCTACATTGAAACAGCATATTGGGCTATGGAGTAACATGTTAAAGTGTGTAGGGCAGTGACTATCAGGGGAATCATACACTATGTTGTCTTTTGTGGATGATTTCTTTCACTTTGCATAATGTTTTTGAGGTTCATCTATGTTGTAGTATAAATCAGTACTTCATTCTTTTCTACGGCTGAATAATATTCCATTGTATGGATATACCACATTTCGTTTTTCCATTCACCAGTTGATGGACATTTGGATTTTCCCCCCCACCTTTTGGCTATTGTGAATAGTGCTGCAATGAACATCCAGGTACAGGTGTTTGTTTGAATACTTGTTTTCAATTCCTTGGGGTGTATACTGAGGAGTGGAATTGCTAGCCAGACATGTAAGGTCACATTGTATAATCATACAATTTATAGGAAATATCAAGAACAGGCAAATCCATTGAGACAAAAAGCAGATTAGTTGTTGCCAGGAGTTGGGTGAAAGGTGAATGAGAAAAGTCTACTTAGTGAGTTTCCTTTTGGGGTGATGAATTGTTCTGGAACTACATAGTCCTGACGTTTGCAGAACATTGTGAATGTACTAAATGCTACTGAATTGTACACTTTAAATGGTTTAAGTGGGGAATTTATATGATATGTACAAAAATTATTTATTTGTTCACCTGAAATTTTTTTTAAAAAGCACAAGAACGTTACCAATGTGGTTGGCATTGTTAGGCAATTCAGAGCAGGGCATGGAGGACCACCCTCTGAGAAACACTTGGCTGGAGGGTTTGGTAATCTCTTCTGTTCTCAGGATTTGTCATTGGCATGGAGTTTGTTGTTACTGAATCTGCCCCCCCCAAAAGGGGAAAACAAAACCAGAAATGAACACAACAAAAAGTATCGTCTATCTCTCTTCAAATGCACTAGGATTTTTTTAAATGACCCTAAAATGACTGGAAGATTGACTTATGAGCTACAGAAGCCCTTTGGACAAATTTCATACCTTTAATCTGGCCTTTAAGATCATATTACTGAAACTGACTTACCTAGGATGGTGGTGAAGCTGAAAATTACTTTAGTAGCTGCGGGTTTTTTTTTAAATTAATTAATTAATTAATTAATTATTTTTGGCTGTGTTGGGTCTTCGTTTCTGTGCGAGGGCTTTCTCTAGTTGTGGCAAGTGGGGGCCACTCTTCATCGCGGTGCGCGGGCCTCTCATTATCGCGGCCTCTCTTGTTGCGGAGCACAGGCTCCAGACGCGCAGGCTCAGTAGTTGTGGCTCACGGGCCCAGTCGCTCCGCGGCATGTGGGATCTTCCCAGACCAGGGCTCGAACCCGTGTCCCCTGCATTGGCAGGCAGATTCTCAACCACTGCGCCACTAGGGAAGCCCCTTTAGCAGCTGTTTTGGATGCATATTCCCAGTCCTCAACCCCAGATTCCCGTTCTGCTGAAGTGGAGGTGGGGGAGGGCGGCGGAGCAGCAGGAATCTGTATTTTTCACAGTTCCTCAGGGTATTCTGAGATCAGCCAGGTGTGAGAACCACTGACCTAGACCAATTCTGAACTGATTCATTACGCCTTTTTCCTTGGTGTCTTCCTTTCCTGTCTGTGACATCTGGCTAGTTCTTCAAGTGTTCTGTAGCTGTGGTCTCGCTGGATCACAGTGGGGTTAAATGTCACCTTCACTTCCACCCAAACAATCCCTGAGTTAACTCTGCTTTTTTGTTTCTCTCTTCCCCAGTAGAATGTAGAGTTCATGAGAACAGGGGCTTTGTCTCCTGCGGGCTTCTGTGTATCCCCAGGTGTTTGAGCATATATATTTGTTGACTGAACTGAGCATCCACTGTGTATGTACCACCATGCCAAGTGCTATGGGTGGCATGTATTTCACATGCATTGCTTCACTTGAGCCTCACAATATCCTTGTGAACTTGGCAGGTCGGATGTCATCACCGTCATTTACAGATGTGGGGTTTCCTGAGCTCCACAGAGTGGCAGAGCCAACTTAAGACCTTGAGCAACTTAAGTCCCCTTAGGGAGACGTCCACACATGAAAAGTTATTACAAGAAGAATAACCATTCCAAGTCACAGCTCACAACAACTAAAGGAAAGAAGCTTAGGCAATAGTAAGCCATCAGGCAAGAAGTAGTGTGTATGATGGTTGATCCCACACAGTCAGGGTTTAAATCCTAGCTCTGACACTTCAGAGTAGTGTGACCCTGGGCAAGTTACTCAACCTCTCTGTACCCCAGGTTCATTGTTTCTGAAATGAGAGTAATAATAATATGGGATATTATTATGAAGATACTGATAAAATGAGATGTAGGGTTGTTTCAAGGATTAAATGAGTTCCTATACAAGGTGTTCAAAGTAGCACATAGAAACACTGTATAAGGACTTCCCTGGTGATGCAGTGGTTGAGAATCCACCTGCCAATGCAGGGGACACAGATTTGATCCCTGGTCCTACATGATCCCACACGCTGCGGAGCAACTAAGCCTGTGCTCCACAGCTAGTGAGCCTGCACTCTAGAGTCCGCGAGCCACAACTGCTGAGCCCACGCACCCGAACTACTGAAGCCCACGTGCTCTAGGGCCCATGTGCCACAACTACTGATCCCGTGTGTTGCAACTACTGAAGCCCACACGCCTAGAGCCCATGCTCCATAACAAGAGAGGCCACCACAATGAGAAGCCTGCGCACCGCAACGAAGAGTAGCCCCCGCTCGCCACAACTAGAGAAAGCCTGCGCACAGCAACGAAGACCCAACGCAGCCAGAAAAATAAATAAAATTTTAAATACAGAAACACTGTATAAACGAATATATATATTTAGTAGACGGCTGTAAGTGCTATGGGGTGGAGAGGCAGATTGAGATTCCCTCAGGCCAAAGGGGCTAGAGAAGGGTGTTCTCCCCTGGTGAAGCTGGCTGGGTGCACAGAGAAAAGGTGGCTCGTGGCCCCGGTAGCACCCCCTTCTGTGCAGCTGAGTCATTCATGCGTGGAGATGCAGGCCTGTCCTCCCCAATTCTACTGACAGGTCAAATGTAGCCACCTAGGAAGTATTTATAAGCAAGAGCCACCCCTTTTTCAAAAGTGCATCTTAGAGCCCACACTGAACAGTTTGTAACTCCACATAAAAGTCATCGGCCTCCAGAGCTGGCAGTTGTGTTGGATGCCTCTAGACCAGGAAGACAGAGTCCTACGTTGGTGAAAACCAATGGAAATCTCTAGTTCTGCCTGTCACATATCTGAGGTTTCTGGGCAAAGAGAACTCTCCACAGAGTAAAAGTCTAAAAGTTCCAGATCATCAGATAGCCAGTAACACACTGATGAGATATGTCCAAGACCTAGGATCCTCTTGGGTATCAAGGAAGTCTTAGGGGGTCCTTAAAAATATTGATCATGGGGCTCCCCTGGTGGCGCAGTGGTTGAGAATCTGCCGCCAATGCAGGGGACACGGGTTCGAGCCCTGGTCCGGGAAGATCCCACATGCCGTGGAGCAACTAGGCCCGTGAGCCACAATTACTGAGCCTGCACGTCTGGAGCCTGTGCTCCGCAACAAGAGAGGCCGCGATAGTGAGAGGCCCATGCACCGCGATGAAGAGTGGCCCCCACTTGCCGCAACTAGAGAAAGCCCGCACACAGAAACGAAGACCCAACACAGCCATTAAAAAAAAAAAAAAAAAAAGCTAACCATAGAGATAAAAAAAAAAAAAGATGACAAATACAGAAAAAAAAATATTGATCATGAGCTTTTAAAAATGATGGACATATACGAGCAGTTCAGACGACTTGAAAAACACAAAGAAAAAACCAAGCAGTCCTAATGCTCCCGCTCTGAGAACTATCACAAAGCACGTGCTTGCCACGCACGCGGAAGGGGAGTGTTGTGGTGACACTATCCAGCTCCTGGGCAGAAGGATTCCTTCCGTAACCTCCCGACAGATGGCCAGCTTCCTCCACATGCTATCCTGCACGGTCTCACTTCTTTCCAGGCTTCTGGATTTGGCAAAGCCCACTTCCTTGCCTGGCATGGAGGCAGAGGACGCCGTGTTAGGGTGGCATTTTATCCAGCTGCCTCTGCCTTTGCCTTTGACAACTGCACAGAGGGCAGGACTTTGCCCTCCTGGAGACTGTTGCCCTCGGCAGCCTGATGCCCATGTCAACTTTGCCAGTTGCTTCTTGGTAGTGGATGGGGTCCATGAGCCCTGCTCCAAACAGGCCCAACATATGCCCCTTTTCTCTATAAGCTTAGAATCTGAAACCAGACCGCCAGACTGTTACCTTTTAAATCCTGTCTCTGCCACTTCCTAGCTGAGGGACCCTGATTACTTAATGAGTGTTAAGCCTGAGTTTCCTTGCCCGAGAAACAGGTCTCATAAAAACACCTATTCTGTTGCAATGATGCGAGAATTGAGCGAGTTAATAGGTGCAGAACTCCCTGTGCTGATACGCTAAGCACTTAGTAAGCACTCAGTGAATGCTGGCTGCTGCGCTACTCCCGGCAGATATGCAGATTTATGCAAATTTCCTGACTGTTATCCACTGATCTGTGAGCTGAGGTATATGAGTTCATGCTTTGGGAAAAACTGGGAGTCAAACCCCTGAAAAGAGAAGATCCAGGAATCAGATTCACCTCTCTTTCAGAAAAGGGGGACTAAGAGATATGAACTTGCTGATGTTGAGTAGACAAAGGAACATGCTTTATTTTTCCATTTCATTTTAAAAAGAAGTTCCAAATGACACCAACCAAAGTTCAAAACCCGACGCTTGCAGGCCAAGCAACTCACAACGATAAATGTTTTGGTTTTTATTTGTTTTACTTTGTAGTTTCCTCTTTCTCTTTAGCTTTGCAGTTGGATTAAGTCACTGTTTCTCATCTTTTCTTGAAAGTTATTCTGTACTTTCCCTAAATTGTTTCAGTCTCCTTATTGCTCTGTGATTTGAAGATAAATTTCCAGCTGTCTTCCACACCACTACTCTCTAGCTCCCACCACCCCCAGGTGAGAAAAGACCTTTAGAGCCTTCATTTCTCCCCTCTCCTCCCCTCCTCCGCTCACTAGGACGAGTCCGCTGAAACGTTTACCCCACGCTGTTCCCACACACTCCACGCTTCTTGGTGTCGCTGTTGTTTAGTACTTTCTCTCTAGGACACAATTAGACTTTTCCTTCCATTATGTTCTTTTTACTTCAAGAATCCTTATTTAACACTTATTTCACATTCCCAGTCCATTTAACTATATATAGGTAGTTATACATACCTATAACTCTATATATCTATATATGGACCATATATATCTATCTATATCTATATATATACATTATGTATGCATATATAACTATAGATCTATAGTTATATAGAGAGTATATATAGTCTGTCTTCATGTGTGTGTGTGTGTGTATATGTGTATATATATTTATGGTACAACACTGGGTTGCTTGTTTTCTTCCCCCTTTGCTTTGCTGAAGTCTTTATTCTGATGCATATTCAGTTTAGCTAGAGTTCTTTTGTGAGTATTTTCCTCAAATGGGATATTTGGGTGAAATGCATTTCTTAGATGCCATTCTTTAACCTGAGAAGTGAGGGAGAGCTTGTTGGTGTACAGAATTCTTGGGGTAAAGTCCCTTTTTTCAGTAGTCTGTAGGGGTTATTCCAGTTTGGTTTCTAGTGTTGCAGATGAGAAGACTGAAGCCAGGTTCATTCTTTTTCTTTTCTTTTTTTGGTAACTTGTACTTTCTGTCTGGGACATTCCAGGATGTTTTATTTTCATTACCCTTGGAGATCTGGCACTTTTCAGAATGGCCAGATGCATGGGTCTTTTCTCATTGATCCTTCCTGGGATTCAGGATACCCCTCCTATCTAAAAACATGGGTCTTTCCTCTATTATTTGTTTAATTGTTTCCTCTTCTCCATTGGCTCCTTTTTCTCTGTCTGGGACTTTGGATAGTCACATCAGGTATGGCTGTCTCTGTTCTTCAGATCTCTCTTTTTTTCCCTTCATGATTTCCATCTATGCTATGTGTCTTTGCTCTGCACTTGAAATGGTTTTTCTAATCGATCTTTCCTAACGCGATTGGTTTGCTGAATCGACCACCCGGCCTTCGATTCATTTATTGACCTTTACAGATTTTTTAGTTCAATAATCATATATTTAGATCAGAATTTTATACTTGTGTGCTGTACAGCAATCTTCATAAGTGCTCTTTTATGTTCTGTTCACATGGATGCCGTCCACATAAGTTCTGTCCATTTTCTTTGCTGCCCACAGGCCGTGTTATTTTATGTGCTGGGCTCATCTGGGCTCCAGTATGGCTGTGAGGCAGTTCCATCAGTGACGGAGCAGTGACGTGCAACAGGCAGGCCATTTGTTTCCCAGTCTACCTGTGCTGTCTCAGCCCTCGGCCCACCTGTTCTGCTCCTTTGGGGCTTGGGGGAGGGGGTGGGAGTTCTTCCTGTGCAGTGTAAGGGGTGGATGGGTGGGAATCTGATTCTCTGGCAAATAAGCTCTTCCCAGGAGCCAAAGCTATCCCACCTTTGTCCCAGGGCTCTTTGGCTTCTTTTCCTAGCCCCTGCTAGACTGCCCAGTAGTCCAAGTCCCAAACCTCACCTGCCCTGTTTGTGAGCCCTGCCAGCCACTCGGCTCACAAGAGGTGGGTGGATTGGATTTGGGAGAGAAAAAGCATTTTGGGTAGGTGTCTCTAGAATCCATCTCTAAACTATTATTATACTACTTTATATTTATAGTTTTATATTTATAAAACTGAATCATGGTTACTGTAAAAATAAATAGTACAGAATTGTACAACGTGAAAAGAAAAAGAATCTCCTTGTTTCTGTCCATTCTTCCAGGGTAGCCACTGTTAATAGATTGGTGGGTCTTTCAGATATTTTCTATTTACTTACACATGTATTTTTTAAAAAATACAAGTGGGGACTTCCCTGGTGGCGCAGTGGTTGAGAATCTGCCTGCTAATGCAGGGGACACGGGTTCGAGCCCTGGCCTGGGAAGATCCCACATGCCGCAGAGCGGCTGGGCCCGTGAGCCACAACTGCTGAGCCTGCGCGTCTGGAGCCTGTGCTCCGCAACGAGAGAGGCCCGCACATCGCGATGAAGAGTGGCCCCCGCTTGCCACAACTGGAGAAAGCCCTCGCACAGAAACGAAGACCCAACACAGCCAAAATCAATCAATCAATCAATCAATCAATCAAACATACGCATCTGATTCAAGATCCTCATTAAAAAAAAAAAAAAAAATACAAGTGGGATCACACTATATACAGTGTTTTGCAATTTGTGTTTTTTCACTTAGTATGTTAAGGACATTTTTTTCATATAGGCGTCCTGCATTTCTTTTAATGATTGCATGACAGCGTGGTTTTCAACTGTGCGAATATCAAAATGTGCTTAATGAATGTTTGTTATATACAGTTTTCTGTGTTATGAACAGTGATGCTTTGAAGAGCTTTGCATACATCTGAGTGTATTTCTGTACACCAGATTACTAGATGTGGACTATCTGGGTCAAAAGATATATGCCTTTTAAATTTCAATAGCTTCTGCCAAATTTCCCTCCAAAAAGGTTGAGCTTGTTGCTCTCCTATCTATGGGCTATGAGAGTTGCTGTTTCTTACCATTTGGCTGGCACTGTATTATCAATTTTTCAGTTTTTGTTAGTCTCATAGATTAAAGGTAGTATCCTGCTGTTTTAATTTGAAGTTTTAAATTATTACTGAGGTGGTGCATTTTTTAATTTGCTTATTGTCCTATTGTATTTTTTCTGTGAATTACTTCTTTATGTTGTTTTCTTCCTTTTCCCATTGAATTGTTAGTCTTTTTCTTTCTTTTAATTGAAGCATGGTTGATTTATAATATTATGTTAGTTTCAGGTGTACAGCAGAGTGATTCAGTTATATGTATGTATTTTTCCAGATTATTTTCCATTATAGGTTATTATAAGGTATTGAATATAGTTCCCTGTGCTATACAGTAGGTCCTATTGATTATCTATTTTATATACAGCAGTGTGTATCTGTTAATCCCAGACTCCTAATTTATCCCTCCCTCCCCCCTTTCCCCTTTGGTAACCGTAAGTTTGTTTTCTATGTCTGTTTGAGTCTGTTTCTGTTTTGTAAATACATTCGTGTTAAAGAATATGGACCGATTCACAAACTTGCACGCCATCCATGTGCAGGGTCCGTGCTCATCTTCTCTGTATTGTTCCAATTTTAGTGTATGTGCTGCCAGAGGGAGCATGTTAGTCCTTTTTTTTTTAATTTGGAGGTGTTCTTTCTAACTTAAGAAAGTTAGTTCCATGTCTGTCATTTGTGCTGCAAAAATGTTTCCCAGTGTATTGTTTGTCCTCAGCTTTTTGGGTGGTTTTGCCTATACTGGTATTTTTCATTTTATGCTGCTTTATCAACGTTTTGGCCTTTTTTCTTCAGGTTTCATAGCTTGCTTGGCATCTTCCTTACTTAAACGTGATATCTATACAAAGAGTTGATTCATGGTTTCTTCTTGCATGGTTTCATCTTTTCCCTGTAAATCTTTGGTGATATTTATTTTGATGGAAGTCGTGGAGAAGGGATCTGACTTAACTTGTTAATTTTTTTCTATATGGCTACCTATTTAATCCAACATCATGATTAAGGTCCATCTTTTTGTGACTGACCTGAAATGACACCTTCATCATAGATTAAATTCTCCTGTGGGTGAATTTTTTGTTGACTGATTTATGGTTTGTCCAAAGGGAGAGCCTTGCAAATGAGCCTTTTTGAGAGTCTGACTCATGAGTGAAGGCCACTGGCACCCAGAAACATTTCCAGGACAGTGAAGTTGGAATTTTCTCTCATCTCTGCTTGGCTCCCCTTCCACACTCACCTGCCTTTTTGTTATTGGTTGCAGATATCTGAGAAATATGGGCTGCCCGTGGAAAAGATAACAAAGCTTTACAAGAAAAGCAAAAAAGGGTAAGAAAGAAACGGAACTTAAATTGATTTCCCAATCAGATATGTCTATACAGTGCCTTTAAAAAAAACAAGATGGTGCCCGTCTTTTGTTAGTTCTATTGTCTGCCTTTTATAAAAATCTGTCATCCTTCCAAAGGCGTGCTGAGCAGCTTACATGTGCCACGCATTTTGAAGACCTTTAATGAGAGAGAGCGGGGGGTGAGAGTGCGTTGTCATGATGTCAGCTGAGATGCCCCCCTCCAATGACAGGATTAGTGGGTAGAATAGAGGGGTCTGGAAGTGGTGAGAGTGGCCCTGGGGAGAGTGGCAAGGTCGCCCTTCTGCAGAGAGCAGAGTTTATAGGGAATCACGTGCTGCTCTTGGGGCTGGTTTCAGGGCAGCACAGTAGGAATACAAAGGATTCAGGGCATAGGGGAGTCTTCTGAGGTCATTACTAACATAATGATCGAAATGATTACTGGACCTGCTTGTTCTCACTGTTAAGAACAACAGCTCTCATTTATCTGGTGTTCAGTAGGTTCTGGGCCCCCTGCTAAGTGCTTTATGTGTATTGTTCTATTATTCCTCACCACTCAGGTAGATTCTTATCCATAATTTATTGCTGACGGAGGCTAAGCAACTTGCCCAAAGTCTCATGTTCAGTAGGTGAGGCGCAGATTTAACCCAGGTCCGTGGCCCCAAAGCCCTAGTGTTTAGCTCGCACATCTGCTGTCTCCAGCCCTCCCAGGGCCTCCTGTGTATGAGGCTCCAAGTTTAGTTGCCACGGAGCTGGATTTAGTGCCAGGAGAGGGTCTCCATTAGAGTCAGCTTCTGGAGCTATTTTCTTACAAAAAGCAGAAAATAGGTCTTTAAACTCTTCTTTGGGCCTCTTTCATAAAGGAAATTGATTATCTGGGATACTCAGGCTTTTTGAATGATGTGGTCTCTCGGTTAATTTGGAGCCAAGCAGGAAACCCTTTCCACTTGAGCCCTGGTTGAAAAGCTCACGAAAATGCATGTTACAGTTCTTTCCAAAGTCAGTGCAGGAGGCTGAGTGTATGCCTTCGCTGGTGAGATTTGAGCGGTGTCTCAAGGTCTCATGTTGAGCAGAAACCCTCAGTGTCGATGCACATGCCGATGGTAACATTTCACTTCCACTGAGCCCTGTCTCAGGCCCTGCGCTAAATACTTTAATCC
Organism: Balaenoptera acutorostrata; assembly: GCF_949987535.1. NCBI lineage: Eukaryota > Metazoa > Chordata > Mammalia > Artiodactyla > Balaenopteridae > Balaenoptera > Balaenoptera acutorostrata. The sequence goes on along the minus strand of NC_080080.1, from coordinate 35,352,882 downwards.
TAACAACAACCGTCTAAAGCAGGGTTGTTATTCTTATTTTTGTGGAAAGGCTAAACAACTTGCCTGATGACACATAGCTGTAAAATGAGAGTCAGTTCTCAAACCAAGATCTGTCTGACTTCAGAGAAGGGGATTGGTTCAAGGACTTCTAAATCATAGACAGGCCCTGGAAGTTGTTGGTTTTCTTAAAACCAAACCCAACCCAGATGGTTAACCAAGGAGTAGGTCACATGTGGTAAAAGTATGAACTTCAGAGTGAGGCAAAGCCAGTTTCAAAACCTAGCTCAGCCGTGAACCAGCTGAGTGAACTTGGGGACACGATCTCACCTTGCTGAGCTCAGGTTTCTCATTTGCAACGTGGTGATGATCGCACCTGCCTTCAAGGTTGCCCTGAGGACTGAACACAAGGTCTCCAAAACACTGGAACACACTACATGCTTGAGGAAGGGTACCTGTAGCTCTTGTTTATTTTCCTCTTCTCCTAAGTGTGGAATACTTTTTTAAAATGCATTTTCAGGCGGCTATATGGTTTAATGAAAATAGTTTGGGGACCTGGCCCTGTCAATAGCTAACTCTGTGATTTCAGGCTCTGTTAACTTCTGGGCTGTAGTTTACCAATCTAGAAAGCAAAAGGTTTGGGTTGAATGAGCTCTGAAATCCTGTTTCATAAGGAGTTAGTTCTGAGAAATCGAGGTTTTGCTTTCCTCAGAGTGGCTTCTGGGGGCCAGTTTGGGGGCCGCTGCAGAGTGGAAGCCTCTCTCCCTGCCTGTCTCCTCTCCCCTCCACCCCCCGCCACCCCCCACCTTCCTGGCCTCCCTTGCAAAAGCACGGCTGAGGGAGCCCCCAGCCTGGAGCCCGCCCTGGCACCGAGCGCCTTGGTCACGGCCTCTCTGTTCCCCCGTCCCTGGCAGCATCCTGGTGAACATGGACGACAACATCATCGAGCACTACTCGAACGAGGACACCTTCATCCTCAACATGGAGAGCGTGCTGGAAGGCTTCAAGGTCACGCTCATGGAGATCTGAGCCCTGCTCCGGGCAGCAGCCCTCAGGGCCTTTCTCCCCGGGGGAGCCGGAAGCCCGGGCCCTGCAGACCCCCCTCGCCCATCTCACAACTGCTGTTACACGACCGCGCCGGGGAGCGGGCCGAGGCCCAAAGCCCCGTGTTTGGTCCGCCCACCGGCTCCTGCCGCGGAGCTGCAGCCCGAGCCCCTCGGGAAAGGGCCTTGCGCCTGTTGGATCCTTATTTATTGTCCACCTTTCTCCGGAGCCCGGGGCCCAGGCCCGCCAGGGCTCTGCAGGTCACTGCTGGCTCCCGGTGCCACCGTCCAGAGCCCTCCCCTTCCATCCATTCATCCCGAAGGGCCTGAGGATGCTCGCCCCTGCCGTCTCACCGCCTCACGTCTCCTGAGTGGATGGACAGAACGAGCCGTTTCCCTCATCAGAGGTCAGGGGACAGGTGGACGCCCCTTCCTGGTTAGAAACCTTCAGGCTGCTCTGGGACGGTCACCTCGCCGATACCCCCAGGGGTTCCCAGCGAGTGGCCACCAGGCCATGTACAGGAAGACATTCAGCCACTGTGTAATTAGTAAGTAACCTAGAAGGTGTGCCCGGCTACCCGTGTACATAGTGTTTATAATATGGCAATAATATATTCTACCTGTGGTATGTGGGCATGTTTACTGCCACTGGCCGGGGGAGGCACCTACCTGGAGACCCTGCTTTCTCCAAGAGGCTTCTGCCTCTGTCCTGTTCAGGAGACGTGCTGGGCGAGGGAAGTGGCCTTCGGGGTGTCGGGTGACTGCAGTGGGCGCCGAGACGGCCACTTCCGTGGGCACGCGCGGGGCCTCGGTCCCTGTCCGCAGAGGGCGCCCTGTTCCCTCTCCACGGGCACTGCCCGCCCCGGAGGCCACCGAGTTTATCTCACGGCGATGCGCTTTGCCTGACTCTCCCTCTGAGCTATCTCGTGGCAAAGGTCAGATTGTCTGAGGCCCCAGCTCCTCCCGCTTTGGTGTCGGCTCCGCCTGAACTTTCTGGAGAGACGGCAGGGGGGTTGCCACCAGGGCCCCGTCTCTTGGGCCCCCTGCAGAACTCCTTGGCTATCGTGAGGATCCTGGCCACCGTGAGTGCCTCGCAGTTTACAAGCACGCCCTTCATCACAAGTGGCCCCCTTAAAGCCCAACTGCGGTCCCGAGAGCGAGGCCGACAGTTCAGCTCTGGGTCTCCAGGCCACAGCGGCCTCCCGGGGCTCTGCCGCCTCTGCTCCCAGCTGCTGGATGTGGAGGGAGCGAGCGAGAATGCCCCAAGAGCCCTGGCCCTTCGGAAAGCAGCGTCCAGAGGAAGACGGAGAGAGAAGGTTTGCCCTCCTGCTGGGTGCCCTGGCAGATGAAAAGAAACGCTTCCCCAAACGATCACGACGTCATGGACCGTCCAGGCCACAGTTCTCTTTGAGGGGACAGGAACGTGGTCTAGGGTCTGTGCTCACCTTTGCGGGTTGAAGCACTAGCTTTTTACTAGCCAGCAAACCCTCCACCCAAGGTCCCAGGTCTAGGACAGGTTCTCCGTAAGGACCCATTTGTCTGTAAAGCACTTTGATGTCTTACCTGGGGGCTTTCTCTTCCAGGGCTCCCTGCCCTCCTACCCCACTGCCCCTGAGGCCCAGAGCCGGACGGGAGGGCTGCTTCCAGCCCAGCTGTTTGTCCTGGAGGCTGCAGAGGATTTGAATGGAATGGCGGGCAGGTGCGGAGCCTAGGAAGATCTCTGGGTGTGGTGAGGAGGCACCTTTCTGTGTCTTCTGGACACATTACCCCTCTCTGTGGTGCCAAAGGTTACATCCTGGATTCACCTCTGCTCCAGTCTGTCGCCTCCTCCTCCACTCTGTGACTGCCATGCCCCGGACCGGCATCTGGGGGACCCTCCTGGGTACTAATGGGGCTCATTGTTGGGAGTGCATGATGTACAATGCGCCTCCCGTGCTCCTTGCCTGAGGGGCGGTTTCAGACACGATCGGCAGACGTAATGGCGAATACTATTGGGCCGGGGCACAGCACTCCAGAGTAGGAAAAAGAGAAAATCTTTGGCAATCTGACACGGGTTACCTAGCCTTCTCTCTCCAGCCTTTGGGGAAAAATATGTTGGCTGATCCTGCCCTAGGCAGAAGATGAATCAGAGAGGCTTTTGCCTTTGTCCCAGGTCCCTGGGCAATGATCGCGGTGACCACTGCCAGAACAAAGCATATGAGGTCAGTGCCAGCAAAGGGTGGTGCAGTGTCCCCTCTCATTTGATCTGTCCCCATCTTACCACGTCCCCTCTGCGTTCCCGGTGTGCCCATGGCTTAGCTTCGATGTGGCCTTCACTATGTATATGAGCAGAGCTTTGATGAGCAAAATTGTCCAAGAAAAAACACTCCAGAGAGATAGGAAAACTTGCCTCCTCTTCTTTTTCTGTCCCTTAATAAATAAGCTTTAAAAAAAAAAAAAAATCCATGTAAGACAAGGGACATGTGAAACAAGTGTTTTTCTTATACTTACCCAAATTGCTTAGACTTTATGGGTGTTTAGAAATTGGGTCCAACAGAAAAATGCAGTCGGGTGTCATCTTGGAGTTGGATCCTAAAAGACTAAGGCACGTCCCAGCCCAGAAACTTAAGAAGCATGAACTGAATCAAACATTTATTTTCCTTATTTAAAATTATGCAAATGCAACAGAAGCAGAGGGCTTGTGCCAAATTCTATGAACAGCCCTTTCTTAAAGACAAGCAAGGAAGACTGCTAGATGGACAATTTGCTCTCGTGTTAAAAAAAAAAAAAAAAAACAAAGGCAAATGTAACTTAATAGTTTTGTAAATGGGAGAGGGGGAATCTATAAACTATAAATACAGTTATTTTATTTTTTGTACATTTTTAAGAAGAAAAAAATAAATATTCCTAACACTCGAATGTCCGGTGTTTTCCACGAGGTTGGTATTGGGGCTCTTTGCCTGACTGGAAAGAAGCCTCTGTGTGAGCGGGGAAGGTTCTAGGCTCCCCTTGGGCACCTCAGGTCCTGGGCTCCAACACAGCAGACATTTCCTCTTCTGGCTGCTTTGTTGTGCCCAACCCCAAGGTTAAATGAGAAGAGGGCTGAAGACATCACGAGGCCTTTGGTGTGACCACGACAGGCCACCAGCGTGGCTATTCTTCCAGTTCCCAGGGCAGGAAGTAGGCTCTGTCCATCTGCATTTGCCTGCCTCAGCCCCAGCTCCCTCACCACCACTTCAATGTGCCACGAGAGCTTTCCTGTCCCTTAGTTCCTCCTCACCCACCGCTCCACAGAGACTAAAACCACGTGGCTGAAACGCCAACCTCATCATGACAGTCTCTTGCCCTGGAACCCACAGCCTCGCTAGTATCTGTCAGCTCAAATCCCAGTATTTCTCGGCATTTCCTCAGTGGCCACGCACACTCCTTCAGCCATCCTCCATGATTAGCTCCCGAGAGCCTCTCTGTTCCAAACAAGTAGCGCTTCTATGTTCTTCCACCTCTCTGTCTGTCCACGTCCACAGCTTTCAAATCTTGGCTAAAAATTCGCCTAGGGAAAGCTTTCTCTGACCAACTTTGACCCCCTTGGCATCCTCAGCAGCCTCCGTGCCTGGACCAGTGGGCAGCAAAGAGGAGGTCAGGAGAAGTGCTTGTTGAGGAGGCTTCTAGAGAGATCCTGGGATTAGAAATGGGCCAAAGGCCCATTGCCACGATCCATGTTCCGCAGTCTCAGTAGGAGGTCTGAATGTATTCCCCACAGGCCCGAGGAGGTCCTGCCGGGCATGCACTGGTCTCCACATCTCCCCTGAGGCAGTCCTCCCTTGACCCGTGGCAGCCATAGTCCTGCTGTGAACTCTGCTCCCCATGTGTGCCAACCCCGCCCCCCACACCTCCCTGTACTGGGACTCTGGGTAGGTAAAGCTGTCAGGGCCACAGGGTCCAGTACCAGCTCTTGCCTTCATCGCTATGCCAGCTCAGCTCAGTTACTATGGACCAGGCATTGTGTCCGGTGCTGGGGAGTAAGAGGCACATTAGATGCAGTCCATCCTCAGAGGCTGTGATGTGCCCAGTGATAACAGCCTGGCATCGTCAGCACCGGGACAGGGGTTCACTCTGGGAGAGTCAGGGCTCAGCAGTCACCCCAGTCCTAAGGCATACAATCCCCTCTTACCCTTAGACTTTCACAATGTGATAAGAGGTCACCAAACGCTAATCTCACTTTAGGAAGGCTGCCAACTCAAGTGTCTGAGCCCCTGTATCTCTGAGGGTCAATGGCACATTAACAACACCCAGGGCAGCAAATGCCCAGGACCTATCTAAGTCCTGGACATGTGGTCATCATTTAAGTGTAGAGAAATCTATTTGAAATGAATAGCCCATTGGTTAGACCCTTGGTGTGGACATCTTTGCACTCTGCAACAATCTTTCTATTTTAGGTGGATTTGACTGATACTCTACTGCCTTGGAAAATACAGGGCTCAATTTTCTTTCTTTTGTTTCTTCAGCCACTTTAAAAAAAAAACAGAAAATTGCAGGAAAGTGAAAGCATACTCCTGACAAAGATAAAGAGAGGCCTGCATGAAGCATCTCCATTTCTTCCAAAGGGAGCTAGCGTGATCTCCCCCTGCCTTGACTGAGAAAACAGGCAGATTCTTCCTCACCTGGCCTAGGCCCACGTCCCCTCCCCCCCCCCATGCCTGAACTAGGCTGTCAGGGGGTCCAGAGCTGGGTTGGGGCACTACCCTGAAAATAGGAGCCTCAGGCTTGCAAATGTGCTGGAAATTAACAGGTTCACCTCCAACAGGTGTGCGAGTGAAGGCTCTTGATCAGGTTGGAGGGTCCCAGCCACCTCCTCACCATCACTGCCATGAGTGACATGGCATTACTCATGCTCAGTTCTCATGGGCATCAGGGCCATTGCTGGTCTACAGAGAGAAACTGTGAGGTACAAAAAGACTCCCCTCCAGGCCAACTCAGCTCCTACATGAGGTCTGGTTGGCCCATGAGACACCTACCAAAGCTGACATTCAGCCCCTTTTTCCTACATTCACGGCCTCTGTGCTGGAGGCAAGGCCAAGGACAAGCAGCAGCAAGCACCTTGATCTGAATTGGCTTTGAGGCCATGGGCTCTGTATCATGTCAGTTTTCCTATAGACTCTTCTCCAGCCTGAGAAGCCGCGAGAGGGGAGAGGGGGATGTTAATTTCCCACTGAAGAGGAAGTTGCCTCAGTTTCTCCTTCCGGTGCACCGAATGTTGAGACTAGAATTTATAGCTCCAGTTGTGAGGAAGGAGAGGAGGTACGAAAGTGAAGGCCATGAGCAGAGGGAAGTAAGTTAGCCCACATGTAGACCAAGGATGCTTTCGGACAGGGCTTTGGGTCCAGCAGACCCTCTCATCCCCGCTTTCACAAACCCTGCTTCCTTGTGCCTGTAGAGCAGAAAGCACACCCAGGAGGTGGCCAGCACAGCATCTGGGCCCTCAGTCGGGCACAGATTCAGCTGGAGCAGGAGTTTAGGCACGGAAACCTCATGTCCCAGACCATCATATTAAATCAGCAACATTCTCGAATGCCAAGCTAGAGTAACACAAAAGTCAACTGATATAGGACCCATGCCACGGGGAGGGATTCATAAATTACTAAATTCACTTGTGGAAAGTGCCCCCAGGGCATATCAATGGGATGGGACTGCGCCCTCAACACCCCTTCCCCACCCTAAACAAGGATACGAACAGTCGGCCCACTCTGCATCATCCTTCAAGTCGTAAGCCACTTTATTCCAGTCCCTTGAACATCACAGGCTGGCCTGATTTCAGACAGAACAGACTCCGTTTCCAGAGGCCCCTCAACACAGCAATGGCAATGAACAGCCCAGCACAGGAGTGACATAAGCTTTTAGGCATTCAGCCTTCTGGGTGCTGCCGAGTCCCTTGGCCACACTTGAGTGCATTGGATCAGACATACAAAGGCCATCCTGGGAAGGAGGAGAATGCGAAAACAACCCTCAAGAAAATACAGACAGGGTCAATGGCAGGCAAGGACAAGGACTATTTTCCGTCCATCCCGGGCGTGCCAGCATTCATCAGCCGTGCGACTGCTTTGTTTTCTTAACAGCTGGAGACGCTCTCCACTGCTTCTCACTCCAGCTCTAGGTTCTAGGGAACGGAGTGAGTCTGGCTCAGTAAGATGTCATGACTGAGGACAGAGCCCAGGCGGGCTTTCCCCAACATTAACTGACTCCGCCATCTAAGGAGAACTAAAGGAGGAATTAGCTCTTCAATCAAGAGCAGGAGAAAGTGGGAGGCAGCTCCTGAACATCACCTATAGAGGTGCCGGGTCCCCTTGCCACTGTGCACGCCGCATCTTAGGTTAATTCCCTAGTTTTCAAAACCAGATTTTACCACTTGGCCAATGGAGGGACTCAGCAAGTCTCACAGTATAGAACCACTATTAAAAAACCTGACACTCAGAGGAAGATGGAGATTATTTTACTGAGTCCAGGTCTCAAAATTTCACCCTGCCAAGTTGGTTCGTTTTGGTCAACCATACAAATTCAGATTGTTACTATCAGTTTAAATGGAATCGAGTAATACACAGGAATCTAGAGGTTAGAATGGGTTCAGCATCATTTTCCTCATGGTTATAAGTTTATCTTTCTGTGGTTCATGGTCTACAGGAAGTAGCTTGGCTGCAGCCAAGGAGACCTCTCTGCCTTCTCTTGGGGCAGGATCTCCCCGTCTACATCCTTGAGTGTTTGGACTTCCCCATGCCTACTGCTTGTGAAAATATGACTTACCTGTGACCAGCAACTTGTACTCTTACCTTTCAATTCAAATTAGGATGTATGAGGTCATCAGACCAAACAGCAACTCAAATTTGTATTGTCACTTCTGTAAATAGAAATTTGCATTCAGAGAACACGATGATGCAAGATCCTTTTGGGTTCCCCAGGGTGGGCCTTGGAAATCACAGACACACTTGCCTATGCCTTCTTCAAGATGAACCAGATGATGCCCAACCTCTGACTCTTTTCAGGGCCGCTAGAGGCATGGAAAAGTCAACATTCCAGCCATGGCTTCCTAACCATACATGTGGATTAAAGCATTGGGCAGTCCCGAGAATTTATGCTATTTGGGGTGGGGGTGGGAACAGCTACAGAATATTATCTGCTCAGAAAAGCACCACACCTCTGATCCAGGACTGTCAACGGGCTGCTGGGCTGGGTGGGCAAACCCACATCTCTAATAAATATGAACCTTCTGGTGCTCCAGTTGACACATCCCACTCAAACTTGCCCCACTTCTATTCCCGAGGCACTACCACCGGAAAAGCATTCAAAATTAAGGTTGGGCTCTGGTCATGGTTACTTTGTACTTTTCTGGAATATATAAAATATACCTGTTGATTGGTGCATTTGTGCAAAGACGGATATGACTTTAAAATAAGACATAGACATTCATTATAGCTGGCTTACTTCACAACAAGCTACTGAAAACAGTCTCCTGTAATAAGATTGTATTAGTGCTCACTAAACATGCATTTCATTTAAACAAGGCAAAACACTTAAGTTCGTCTGCAATACCCAGTATTTTATATACAGCAATCTTTTTTTTTTTTTTTAAACTACAATAGGCAACAAGATGGGTCTGGTTTTGAAATATAAATTACCATTTGTGTTTAATTTCCAGAGAAACTCATCTTAGCTCAACTAGTGTAAACCTGGGAAGAAATAGCTGAGCCATCTTTTTCCTCTCCTCTATGAATTTACCTTGAAATGTTCACAGCTTAGAAACTAAAGCCTGCTGGGGAAGAGGATGGGGTGGGCCTCCAGGCGGGAATCCCCCAGGCCCCTTTAATAGCCTGGCCCGGAGGATTCCTGGTCCCTGGGAAATCGAGCATCTGGTGCCGTCACCCCTAGGGCATGTGTTACTCCAGACCCAGGTGGGGAATTTTGTTTTCCAAACAGGGCCCTCAAGCTTGCAATACAATCACTGGACTGGATTGTTTTCTCTTCTCTTCTCTTGCCTCCCCCAGTCTTCAGTTTTAGAACACAGACTTTCGAATCAAAGGAAAGGTAATAATAATAACGATGAAAAATCGTCAGAACAATGAACACCACAAAGTCTGTGCACGGCAGCACTGTTCATGCTCTCCACAAGCGCGGGGGGCTCTAGACATTCCCACGAAGCGTCCACGACAAAAGAAGCTGCAGGCGGCACGGAGGGAGGTGCATCCGACCACACGGGGAACAGCATCACCGTCAATATTGTTTGGCAAAAAAAAAATTTTTTTTTTGTTAAAAAGGAAACTCCAAAGGGAACACAAGCAGCTCTACAGTTGGTGGGGCTTCCGGCTCAGAAGTGGCCGGCGCTGCTGGGGTCGCACTGCAGGAGGCGCACTATGGACGGATCGCTCTTGGCCCCTCGGATGAACTCTTCCAGGGAGAGTTTTCCTAGAAAGCAAGAGGACCGGTGAGTGGCGGCTGGCGGCCACCACATGAACGTAGGCTTCCCGCTGCACCTTGGGGCCGGCGGCGGCGGCCCACCTCTTCCCGGGGTCTCACAACCGCCGTGAGGCCCACCTTCCGTCTCTCCGAGCCGAGACCCCGGGGCTCGTTGAGCATCGCACAGCGCAGCACGCGGCCTCCTGAGAGCTCTGTGTGCCCGGCCCTGGGCTGCGGGGCTGCGGGGCTGCGGGGCTGCGGGGCTGCTGGGTGGCCCCCCCCCGGGTGGCCCCCCCCCCCCAGCTGCAGGCGCCCTGGAGGGTCTCGGTGTCTGTGGATCAGATGGCGCTCGCGCCTTTCAGGGCTGGGCTGGGCTCCTGCAGCGCCAAGGCCGTCCCCACGGGCTCACTGGGCCCTCTGGGCTCCTGAGGGTCACTCGGGTACACCTAGGTTTGCATGTGCGCAGAGGGGCCCGAAGAGACATATGGGGGGAGGGCCCCTTCTTTGGGCCAAGGTGTGAGGACGGCTGCCCTTCCATCCAGGCGAGGGGTATGGGCTCCGAGAAGCAGAGAGGTGCCGCGCTCGGCCCCTCCCGTCAATCAGGGCACTTTCCTCCTACCCCAATGGGCTGGGCGGGGGAGACTGGCTGCCTGGGATTCCACTCCTCCTCGATGTCCTTTTCCTTCTTGCCCAAGCTAGAGTATGTATTAAATTCCCTTCGAGAAGTTTCCTCGGTCATATTGCTGGTGGGGAGGCAAAGCTTCTCCCCCTTTCTCGTTGAGGCAGGGTAAACCCTGCATTCGGCGTATGTATCCGCTCCCTCGGGCTAACTACCCGCGTGCTCCCGGATTGGCTTCCCAGCTAACCTGCTGGGGGCCCAGACTTTTCTCTTCAAGTCAGCCGCCAGGGGTTAGATGCAAAGAGCTTCTCCAAGAGGAATGTAACAGCGGGAGGGTCTAGAAGCCCTGAGCCAAAGCACCGAGTCTCCTGGTCGGGCGGAGTCTGACCCCTTGCAGACTTAAAGCCCCTCCCGGTACGGCTCCCACTCCGCTCCGCCCCGCCCCCCCGCCACTTTTTTTTTTTTTTTTTAACCCAAGGCTTTCCCTTAGGAAAGCACAGGGCTTTTAGCAACGAGATGCTTTTGGGGAATGCTGACCCCGTCAGGGCTCTGTGACCCCATTGTGGCCAAGGCCCAGAGCAGAGGCTCTCATTTCTCGCAGTGAGGGTTCCATCCTGCAGTGTTTGGATCTTCTCCCATCTTTCAGCCCTATTCTGAATAGGGGGCTGGGCCTCAGGCAGGACACAAGCCCACCTGTGCTCCCCTGGAGTATCAGCAAAATGTGCAGTTTAATGTCAGCGAGTTTATCATTCTATTAAAAGAATCCCGTTTGTTTAGTCTTTGCAAAACAAACTATTCGCTGTGAATCAAGGCACATAGAGAAACAGGATGTAATGGCACCTTCGTGGAGAAACAAAGCAAACAGACTGGCCTGTACCCTGCAAACCTGGATTCTCAGGCAGCTGGTGCTCCAGAGGGCATAGGGATAGAACCTGAGGCTCGCTCTGCGACAAAGCCTTCCGTCGGGGGTATATGACTGCATTTGCTCATCACTGACAAGAATTGCTGGGGATGCCCAGCAGAACAGGCAAGCTGGAAATAAAAGCAAGAGCTATAGATGGCTCAGGGCTTATTATGGACCGAGCTCTGTGTTAGCACTTCAAACTCAGATATTATATCTAACTAGGGTTGCCAGATTTAGCAAATAAAATACAGGATGCCCAGCTAACTTTCAATTTCAAATAAACAACGATTTTTAAAGTATGTCCCAAATATTGAATAGGGCAAACTTATACTCAAAAGTCATTTGTTATTTATCCAAAAATTAAATTTAATTGTGCCTCCTGTATTCTGTCTGGCAATCCAACATCTAAAATCCACTGTTCTTGAGTTCGAAATCCATCTCTCCTTTCATTTTGGTTTGCTTTGCATCCTCTTGTTGGATTTGAATTGTGGGCGGCTCCCTCAGGGTGGAATCTGCTGGCCACCTCACCCGCCAACAGCTGAGGGGTCCCACTTGGCTCCAGGAAACCCAACACCTTGGAGCATGGGCACGAAACCCCAACAAAACCCCCTGGGCAGGCTGGGATGAAAGCTACTAGGCTCTGGGTGGATAACAAGCCCCTCCCCACTTTCTGATTCGCTGGCCTGCAGGATCCAGCCTCCATCTTCCCCCTACAGGGGGCAAGCAGGATAAGCCACTTTCACAAAGGGCCTTGAGCCAGGTCCTTACAGCCAGTATCTTGTCCTCGAGTGGAATTTCCCTGCCCGGATACCCCAGCCCCTCCAGCAGCCCACCCCCGCCCCACTTGAGCAGAGCAAAGCAAAGCAAAGTGAAGCAAAGCAGCCATGGTCTCCTACCATCTCTATTGGTGTCCATCTGGCGGAAGATCTTTTCTGTCCTCTTCTCTGGGGTCGACTCATCTTCAGGCATTTTCATTACAGAGGAGACCATCTTATAGATTGCCTGCGGACAGAAGCAACATGGCGTGAGACAGAAACATGGTTTGGTTTCGCACACAGTGGCCCTATTATTAAACCTCCCAAATACAGGGTTGAAGGGAATGCCTCCCATCACGCAGAGAGCCAGCTCTGTTCCTGACCATCTGTTGTCGTAGAAGAGAGACGTGCAGTTGCTGGTGAGAGCAGCCAGGCCAGCAGAGCTTGTCCAGCGGTAAGAACCTTCAGGAGAGACAACTGGCAGGAAGATCCACTAGGCCCCCCGTGTCTCTAACTTTAATGTGCTTATGAATCCCCTGGGAATCTTGTGAAAACGCAGAAGCTGACTGAGTAGGGTGGGCTAGGGAGATGGGGGGCTTGAGAGTCCGCATTTCTAATGAGGTTCCTGTGTGCTGCTGCTGCCGTTTTGAGGTCCCCGCTCTCAGGCTGTAGGGGACATTCCTCAGGCCAGAGACAGGTCAGGGTCTACTGTGGTCTCTCCCTGCGTCCCTCAAGGGTGACAAACACTGATGGTCTGTAAGGGCCTGCCCTCCTCTTCTCCTGGGCAGACATTACCAATCCATCCCAGTGCTCTTTCCCCTTGTATGTGGCAATCGTCTCACATTCCTTCTCAGCAAGCTGCCAAGTATCCCCGGGATGGGAACAATCTGCCATCCAAGTTTTGGATGAAATAAGTATACAATCTCAGCTTGAGATAAACTGGGTACATCAGAAATCTGATGGGCAAAAGAGGGTTCTACTGAAAAGGTTTTGTGAACAGTACTGAAACTATCTCCTCTACCACCTGTGGACCCCCCGTGGAACCCAGTAAGCGCATGGAAGGCCTCAGCTGTCAAATGTTGTTTTTATTTTGGAAGCATAATGTAAAGTCATTGTTTTTATCTCCAGACCATGGTTCTGGTACTCAGATTCACTTTGGGAAAATTAGCCCTGGGAAGGAGTTTTAGAAAAAGTAGATTTTGCCAGAGGGTGGGCGGAGAAATCTGGAAAGTTCTGGAACTTGGGATGTAGTGGGAGGAGAGAAAGGAAAGCAGCTGAAAGAAAGTAGTCTCCAAAGGGGAAATGTGGAAACAAAAAGGGTTGCAAAAAGAGATAAAGGCTTAACTTCTCCGCTTTACAGTCTTGTTCAGGATCAACTCTGCCTCAAGTTCCTAAAATATTCTGGAGAAATGGGGGTAAATATTATAATCTCCGTTGATAAAAGAGGAGTGAAAAATGGACTCACCCAGTGTGTTGACTCTTGGGCTGATCCCACCCCATAGGGACCCCTCAGGCCAGGCTCCCCGAGTCTGACTTGAACACACCCAGAGCCCTCGCTGAACTGAAGCTGCCTCCACTGTGATTCTGTCTGGGAGGAAGGGCAAACTGGGAGTCATGGCTCTGTCTGGGGTGATGGGTGTCACTGGGGTAAAAGTAAGCTTGGCCACAGTCAGCTGTCCCAAGAGACGCTCACTGAAGTGTGCTCCAGAGGCGAGAGGTGAGCCATACTCTGTCTTCCTCCTGGATCCCTACTGCTGTCCCCTCCAGCCCAGGACTACACTACCATCTGTGCTGGGGTTATAGTGCCATGCGCCAAGCTGCTGGGGACACCTGACTCCTTGGGGGAGCTAGAAAAGGCCACAGAGTCAGAGACTGTTTTACAAATGGGAAACAGAGGTGCTGAACTTTCAGGGCCACATGAATATTTAGTAACAAGAGTGGAAAGCAGGAGACTCTCCATACCACCTATGTTTTGAGGTCTAGCACCCTCTCCTCAGCTTTCTTTGCTCCAACATGGAAGCTTTTCTGTAACCCTTGACTCAGAGAGGAATCGGTGGCACCAACTGACGAACACACACACACACACCCCCCTCACACGGATTACAGACTTACACAATCTAAATATTTTGTGAATTCATAAGCCCAGGAATCTTAGAACAACAACAACAAAACAGTATCTAGATATCAGTGTCCCACTAAATCACAAGTACACCTCTTTAAAGGTGTAAGAGCTGGTACATTTCAGGAGTTGTAGAGGTGATGTGGGAGGGGCATTTATGGACAAATAATAAGTTTACTTTTGCTATAAGTCTTAAGGATGTTGTGTAATCAACCTTCTTTGGGGCTGTGTTGTTCCTTCCCCAAATCTGTTCTGGCCTCGGTAAGGTCCCACAGTAGCAAGTAAAACCCACTGGTCTGGAACACTCCTTGGAACTCTCAGCCTCTAAGAGTTGAGGTTCATGAAATTCTCCTTCTTGGGATTCTGAAGGGAAGTCAACTGTGTAATAATCTAGGGGTTATTCTCTTAATACTCTGGTTGAACAAATGAACGAAAGACCAAGCAAACAGATGAATGTGTGTTTGAAAACAAGGCTCTTACACTCAACAGAAAGTCTTCAGGGGTTTAGTCTTTAGCTGTTAGGCTAAAGGAATAGGGCTGGGGCAGAGAAATGAGGATAGGTTAGTTCAAAAAAACCAAAAAACAAAAATACCCATAAAAAAAACAAAACAAAAATGAAGAAAGTCAGGACCCCCTTATATGAGGATATTTGCAAACGAGGCTTCTGGAACTGGGTAAGAGATGCAATGTCTGAGTATACTGAGAGGTTGAGAAGGAAGTGCGGGCACCTTTAAGACACTCACATTTCCAGATGGCTCTTTCATAGCACTCAGACTAGATTGTTTTTGTTTGTTTGTTTGTTTTTAATGTGTATCAGCTCACAGAAAGGGATTAGTGGATTATTCACAAAACCAGGTCTATGAACATGGGTGGTACTAGAGCAGTGAGCAAAGAGATGAGGTGACAAGCCCCAGGGGTCCCAATGTAAGTGGGTGACAGCCCTGCAAAACCTCAGTGGAGAATCATCTGTCCCTTTGCCCCTCTCTCATGGCCTCAGCAAGCCAGCATTGATTGTATTAGACCTGGGACTCCACAGTGCAGGGAGAGAAAAGACCCAACTCCAGACAGCAATCTGAAACAAATCGTGTCTTTTATTAACTCCAGTTCCCCACACCCCTCCCCCAAATTTAATGGGATTAAACCATAGAGAGGCCAGGCTACTTCCCTACTTTATTTTTAGCAATGTCAATGAGAGGCCCAGCAGGGACATCCTGTTTTTAATTAAACTTGAAGAGCCCTATTCTTGTCTCTGGGTAAATACAGCGCTATGGGACACCCAGGAACCCAGTTCTGGTTCTGCCCTAGGCAGGCTCAGGACAGCACCACCTGCGGCCAGGGGAATTACCAGCTTCCTCTTGACATATATATATATGTGATTTTTCTTTTTCCCTCTGAATGAACCACCTCTCGGAATGCTGGAAAGGAAGGGCTCATGTCTGAACTGATAAAGGTTGTGGGATTAACTGAGGGCAGGCACAATTCCAAGAGCTAAAGTTCACTCTTCTTTCTGAAGGAAACCAGACTGGCTTTTCACCAGAAGATGTAGGGTCTTCCAACAGGACACCCAAGGCCCCATGACAACCCACCAAGGGTAAAAGAAGTTAAGCAGTATAGGGTTGTTCTTAGATTATCGATAAAGAAAAGCATCCTGCTTAGAAGGATATTACATACCAGGAAAGGAGGGTAGAGAGAGGCCATGAGAATCTTTCTTGGAAATACTCTTAAAATGGGATCAATATCTATGTATCTAGAACAGCATAAGCACTTTCTTGTTTAGAGCTAGAAGAATACAGTAAGTCAGTAAATCCATAATGTTCTCCCAAAGTGCTGTAGATACTTTCACAGGCAGGGAGAGGATGGGGGGAGAATAAGGGCCCTACCCCCTTTTTCAACCAAAGCATCTCCGTTCTTATATTAGTTTTCACATAAGATTTTACTTGAAACTCATTATTGCCCAGGCCCCTGCCCCCACTCATGTTTGTTTGTTTGTTTCTTGGTAAACAGTCCTACCATCCACCATCCTGTAATCAAGTCAAAGACATCTTTAATACGGCTCTACCACCCGTCTCCACATGCAGGCAATCAACTAGACCTATCAAATCTGCCTCCTTCACATTTTTCTAAATTTATCATTCTTGCCCATTCCTCAGCCACTGTCTTGTTTCAGCTAAGTGGTGGTACCCATCATTTTTAGATATGGGCAATTACTATTTGTTTCAATCTTATATAAAGTGCTCTGCAAAGGTTGCTTCCAACAGCCCCTTCCAAAGATCCCGTTCACTCTCCTAAAAAGACATTCTGGAGCTGCTGTGGTTTAGGACTTAACATTTTGGGGGGCAATACCGAGTTTGTTTTTGGAATGTTTGACTGTGAGGTACCAGTGCAATGTCTTAGTGGAGGTGTCCATTAACAGCTGGACATAGTAGAGGTGAAGACCTGGAGGTACTCTGTTTCTTCATCCATAAAATGGGGCTAATAAGGTTATTGTGAGGATTAAACAAGATAATGCACATGTACCAGGTTGACTAATGTCCTGCAAAAATTCATGTTCACCCAGAACCTGTGAATGTGACCTTATTTGGAAATAGGGTCTTTGCAGATGTAATCAAGTTAAAATGAGATCATACTGGATTTGGGCAGGCCCTAATCCAATGATGTGTTCGTATAAGAAGAAGGAAATTTGGACACAGTCATACAGGGAAAATGTCACATGATGACAGGAGAGATGCGGGCCCCAAACACCAAGGATCGCCAGCCACCACCAGAAGCTAGGAGACAGGCATGGAGCAGATCCCCCCAGGAGTCTCTGGAAGGAACCAGCCTTGCCCACACCTTGACTTTGGACTTCTGGCCTCTGGAACTGTGATAGAATAAATTTTTGTTGTTTGAAACTGCCCAGTTTATGGTAATTTGTTATAGCAACCCTAGGAAACTAATACAGTGTGGAAAACACTTAACACTATGCCTGGCCCATACAAGCACTGAGAAGATGACTTCCCAGAACTAATGAAAGGAAAAGGGGGCTGAGGCTAGAACTCTGCTTGGGAATATCGTTGTTTAGGAAACAGGAGAAGACAGAGGAGTCCACAAAGGAGACCTGGAGGGCACAGCCGAGTGGGGGGCCTTTGGGTAGCAGGCACTCACTTGTGTTGCCAGATGCCTAACTTCAACTCTTAAACTATAATGTGGCTTGTCACAATAAGATTAATCCCCTGATAAGAAAGGGATAAGCCAAACACAACTGATAAACAAACACTAAGGTTAGTTCTTAGAGAAAGTCACTAACCTGGGCAACTGCTTTAAAGAATTTTCTCCGGGAGAGAAATCGAAGTTGCATTCTAGAGTAACATCTGTGGTCCACACTCATAACTGAGAATTAGGCAAGAGTTTGCAGCTGAATTCCCAGGGGCCATATCAAGACGGACCAGAAGCTTTCACCACACCACCCGCCCCCAGCCTTTTCTTTCACCATCAGAAGAGCACAGCGTTTCAGGTCTCCAAGGCACATATTACGAGTGACATAGTGTCTACGACACCAATTTAGAAAGATCTTTGGGAGAAAAAAATGCCACTCAGGAAGTGGTTTTGGAAAGAATGTAACCAAGTCTTTCTGGTCCTGATTTTGATCCCTCAGGGCACAAATACTCACAAGCTGGTTGTCTAAACTGGTCACAGGTGGTGCTCTTGAGACCAGGTCAGATTAATTTGTGAGTCTGTTTGGTGTTTGTGGACAGTAAACCTTTGCATGGCTAACACCATAGTCTCCCTTCCTCTTCATCTGGTTGCTGTATGGATACATATGCCTTATTCTGATGAGTGAATCAGGAAAAAAAATTCCCATATTGCTAAAAGAAACAAACAAACAAAAATGAAGTCTTCCGTGATGGGCTGCCAGCATAAGCCCAACCTCCTTCCTTTAGTTTTCATTCATTCAAAGGGTGTGAAAATGTAGACTAAGGGTGTTATGAAGTTCACTCTGCCTTATCAAAAGTGCTAATTAACCTTGAATCACAACTAGGAGGGAGAGTCTGATTCCAAGACGACACGTATTTGAACACCAACTACTTTAAAGCAATCATTACCATCCAAGGAATGAATATGCTAACTAGAAATGATCGCAACCTGGTCATTAAAGTGAGTTCCCTGAGAACTGCTAAAGGTAACACTGTGTTAGCCTATATATTCCTTTCCGAAAGTCTCTAGCAGGACTTGAGAACAAGTCCAGACAGCCTGTGCCCCAAAAGTCCCGATGCATGAAGCGTACCTATGGGCTCAGGGCAACAGCTCGGAGTTGGGGAATTCCTGTTGCCAACCACATTCTCTCCTGGAAAGATGATCTTTCTGTTACTTAAATCCTGTAAGCATCAGAGCAGCCCAGAAGTTTTAGCTTATTCCCAGCTGGGATGGTGTTTGGTGGGAAAGACAACAGCTGAAGAAGCCTGGGAACTCCTAAAGTCATCTGCACAAGAATATCTCTTCTGTGAGTTCCACCAATTGGAGGTTTAGCTGGTTTACCTCCCTTTGTTTTGTGAACATACATTTATATGACTAGGTAAACTTAACTTAAAACTTAATGGGAGACTCTATTACTTTGTCCTTTGAATGGGAAATGACCTCCCTTTATTTTGCAAGGAAACATCCTGTCTCAGCTCCAGAAACTTCTATAGAATAATAGTAGTCAACATTTACTGAAGGATCCCCCATGAGAGGCACTGTTCTAGGTACTCTACTTGTAATAACTGTTTAACCCTTACGGTTACTCTTGAGGCAGGTGCTATGATTGGTCCAGTTCACAAATCATGAGAACAATGTACAGAAAGGTTAAATAACTTACCCGAGGAAGAGAAGGAAAAGGAGATTGAAAAAGGAGAGGGGCAAGGTGATATTGACCTGCTTTGCTCAAGACAACCGCTCTCACATGCCAATTCTTCCCTTGACTCCCTCTTCATCTTTGTTTTGGATCCAGGTGATCAATTTTTGTCTAAGCCTGTGATTTTCATTCAATCATAAGAGTAAAGCAACACAGATTATGTACTCCTACCCAATGACAGTCCTGTAGTTAAAACGTTCTTTCAAGGGTCCTAGTTACTTTCTGAGAACAGAAGGGGGTCAGTTTCACTCCCTGTTCTTCCTGCATTCTCTCCCTGCGGTCCTGTTGATGGATCCCTAAGTTCATGTTCCCTCACCCCCAAGATCCCAGAGAGCATCTGAGCACTCGTGGTTCAATGCGCAACGCTACTCACATGCTCGCTGCCCGCTTCCTGAAACACAGGCTGCGCTGGGCTGGGTGTGGGTGTTCAGACCTGCCTCTGGCTGGGCTCAGGGACAGAGAACTGTGTGGGGCAGGAAGGATTCTCCTTCCTCTTGCAGCCGGGGGGCTGAGACTAGGGCCCTCCCCACCCCAGGAGAGGATCTGCCGTTACGGGAGAAACGTCAGAATTGTGATCTGGCTTAAGACTCATGAGAGACGGTTTTGATGCCAATAATAAAATATTGGGCCTAAATCATGTTCCTAAGTTTGTCACTTAAAAAAAACAAACACATGAATGTGAAAATGTTTGTGTAAGACTCTAAAAATAAATCTGCATATGGTTTTGCTTTTCCACCCAGATGTTGATATAGCACAAAATTATTCTTTGGAAGAAGGAACATAACTGCGTTTGGACATATGAGGTAGACTGAATAATGGCCCTCCCAAGATGTGCATGTCCTAATCTCTGAAACCTGTGAATACGTTACCTTACACAGTAAAAGGGACTTTGCAGATGTAATTATGTTACGGATCTTGAGCTGGGGGGGTTATTCTGAATTATCTGGGTTGTCCTAGTGTACTCACAGGGGTCTTTATGAGTGGAAGGGAGAAGTAGAATGAGATAGCCAGGGGAATGGCAACGTGAGAAGAACTCAATCCACTGTTGCTGGCTTTGAAGTTGGATATAAAGGGCTACAAGCTAAGGAATGTTTCAAAAAGTAGGAAAGGCAAGGAAACAGATTTTCCTCTAAAACCTCCAGACAGAATGCAAGCTGCGGACACCTTGATTTTAGCCCAGTGAAACCGATTTCAGATCTCTGACCTCCAGAACTCTAAGATAATAAATGTGTGTTGTTTTAAGCCACTAAGTTTATGGCCCTTTGTTACAGCATCAAGAGGAAACCAATACCGTGTATTTCAGTGTTACAGAGTCCACAATAGAATCCTTCCTACCAATGCCAGGAAAAACAAAAGGATTCCAGTCTGTTACCACCAACACTATTCTGTGGATACCAAAATTAAACCATAGGAAGCAACAATAAAGAAGAAAAACTAGAAAATTTATGGAGTTCCACCCTCCATTCATTGACAAGCCTCATTATAAACTTGTTTGGACCCTGATCTTCACCCTGACCACTTACTAGTATTTGCAGGTGAACATCATGAATTTACATTTTACATTAAATGGCTTGAATTTCTGAGTCTTGGAGGGACAGAAGTTCAGCAAGGAATTTATGTGCTGACACTTGTAATCAAGCTGCAGTTTCACTTACTTTAACAAACAGAGCCTTAATTTGTGTATGATTCTGCTGGCCCACAGCCTGCCTCCATCTTATCACTTTCTAACAGGTATTTTCCCAGACACCTAAAAGACAGTGCCACCTCTGAAGCGATTGTAGCATCTGCAAATATGCACTCTCCTAAATAGTGCAGACCAGCTAGAACCAAACAGTGAGAATCCCCACAAAGGCACACAGCTTCTTGGGACAGTGACATGGCCTGAGTGTGGACTTTCAAAGAAGAGGGGGTGGTGAAAGGAAAAACGACCCCTTTTCCTGTTCTGTTTGGGAAATTTACTCTGGATGAGTGATTTGGGGAAATAAAATGGAGTGCTTCCTATTAAAATGATGGAGGCCTTGATTCTGCACTGTTTGTATCTCTGATGAGATAGAAGCTAGATTAGAGATACCTACTTTTATTCAAGTATCTAATAAAGTTGGAAATTAGTGATGGCAGTGATGATGAGCTTTTCTATAAGGCTGGCGCTGTGCTAATAAGCATTGAACACAGAGATTCAGTCTAATCTTAAAACAATCCCACAGCAGTGGGCACTGCTGATAGTTCCATTTTACAGATAAGGACACTGAGGCTCGCTTGGGTTAAAGTCACAGAGGTAGTGACTGAAAGAGGCAGGATTTGAACCCAGGTCAGAGTCTGATGATTAAACATCACTCCAGGCTCTAGGTCCAGGCAGGTCATTGCACTGAGTAGACGGAGTGGCCACAGTGAGCATGACCAGCTGAAAAGTGCATGTCCCTCTGTAGGGAGGAGTCACCAAAAAGCCCCAGGGCACCTATGCCAGGCAAGAACGTGGGCCCAGTGTGGCCAGAGCTCCTGAGTTTCCAAGAGATGCTAGCCAATCTGCATGTTTATGTGTAATCTCCCTGTTTTGTATATGGGTTCCACATTTTCAAAGACACTGGCTAGGCCAAATCAGTGCCCAGGCGGACCACCAGTTTGCAATCTCTCCACTAAGCTATACTGTGGACTTCCCAATTCTTACTGTGACTCACACTCTTCTCTTTGTAAAGGGCAAGGTCCACGTACCTGCACAATCTCGAGCATTTCTGCCTTGCTGATGTAGCCATTTCCATCCAGGTCATACATGCTGAAGGCCCATTTCAGCTTCTGCTCCAGCTTCCCCCTTGACGTTACGCTCAGGGCTATGATAAATTCTCTAAAGTCTATTGTCCCATCTCCGTTGGCATCGAAGGTGCGAAAGACGTGCTCTGCAAATTTGGAAGCATCCCCATAAGGGAAAAAGTTCCCGTAAATTTTCTTAAACTCCTCCATTGACAAATGTCCACTGGGGCAGTCTCTCAAGAAGCCTTTATACCATTCCTGGATCTCGTGCTCTGTAAAATCTGTGCTTTCCAGCAAGTCCTGCATGACCTCTGGGCGCAGCTTGCTGTTCTGTTTCCCCATCTTGGCAGCAAGAATTCAGCTGCAGATAAAAAAGAATACAGTATATATAGTTTTTTAAACCTGTTCTTTAGAGGCACATTTTACAATCTGTGATTGTTCCTTTGGGAAAAAGAAATAAACTGTTAGTCCAATAACATTGTCTAGGGTTTTCCAACATTGTGGTCAATGAAACAAAATGTTGAAAGATGGGCAGGCAGAAGATGCACAGCAGAACTATCACGGACCAGAAAACTGATATTTCTTCTACACAGAGCCACCCTAAAAAGAGGAGATTTATAATGAAAAAGAGAGAGAAAGAAAGAGAGAGAGAGAGAATTAATTGGTTACTTAGTTCTGCCTTATCTATTTGCAAGAGGTTAAGCCTGGCTTTAAAAAGACTGGGGTTCTAACACCCAATCCAAGTATTAGCAGGGAGAATTAAAGGAAAGGAACAAAAGAGAGCGAGCAAAAGAGATAATTTAGCACGTTTTAGACAACTGCAAATAAAGTGCTTGGGTACCTTCTGAATATTATAAACACAGACATGAGTAAGGAAAACAGAAACCCATCTAATTCCATTAAATGCCACCAAGCTTGGTCAGTTATTTAAATCCACAAAGTCAAATCACTGTCAACGTTGGGTTAGATGGTAAAGATGATGTTTCATAAAGTTGTTTATGTCCTATGATTGTGGCTGATGAAATGGGCCAAATTTTCCTTTTTAAAATACAAATAACTTCATATTTTATCATAATAGTAGCACATCCATAGTAAAACAGTTAAACAACACAGTGATGCATAAAGACAAAGTTAGCATCATTTCAAATCTTAACACTTAAGAGATAACCACTGCCAGCATTTTGGTGTGTGTCCTTCTAGATTTTTCGTATGCGCCCTTATCTAAATATGCTATTAATAAATGTTTTAATACATTTACATTTAATATATTTACATTTTAGTACATTTACATTTCAAAAAACAAGAATATATACCCTTTGTTACATATTTTAAAACTTAATATAATGTGAGGAATAAAGGCAACCTTTATTAGATGGGGAAAAAACCTGTAATTATCATCTTCCCATTCACAGAGCTATTCAACATTAACCGAGTGCCATATACCAGGCATGTTTCTAGTGCTGTGAATGCAAAGAGTAAGATGTGTCCCCTCCTCCTTAAGGGGTACCCAGTTGTGTATGTATGGAGGTGGTAGTGGCAGTAAGAGGACAACACAATAAAAATTCAAAACATGGTATCAGGGGAATGGACATGGTGCAGTGAGAGTACATAGAAAGGACACTCAAGCCAAAAGGGGACATGGGTGCTATCAGGGAAGCCTTCTTGGAGGAGGTGATATCTGAGCTTAGTTCCCATGTCCAAAGTCTTATGATTTAAGCATGGTTAAGATAAATCCCTTTTAATAAAGAGACTCTGCACTTATATTTTACATTTTTCTTGTATTGGAAACATAGAATATATAAAAGATAACACATCCCCATTTTAATAATGATTGCCAGTTTCTTTGAGATTTTCACTTTGTGGTGTTTATGTCTGCCTCCCTCCCACTGCAGGGTGAGCTCCTTGAGACGGAGTCTTGTTGAAGTTACTTTGTCTCTCTAGGGCCCATCACAAATAACATTGGGTGAGTTAATGAATGAAGAAATGACTGATAGACAGATAAATAATTACAACGTGGAAATATGGAATAACCTTCTTGGAAAAGGAGTCTTTCTGCCCCAAAGATGAGGCCCTGGCTTTCATACGGTTATTTGAGACACTAAAGGTATTTGGTAGTTAAGCCTTGGTCTTGGGGTCTCTTCTGCCCGCTAATTTTATTGAGATCTAATTGTCATAGAGCATCGCATAAGTTTGAGGTATATGACATAAGACCTGATATATGTATATACTGGGAAATGCTCACCACAGTAAGTCTAGTTAACATCTATCACCTCGCATAGCTACAGAATTCTTTTCTTCTGATGAGAACTTTTAAGATCTACTCTCTTAGTAACTTTTAAATATACAACACAATATTGTTCACTATAGTCACCATGCTGTACATTGCATCCCCAGAACTTATGTATCTTACACTGTAACTGGAAGTTTGTACTTGCTGACCACCTTCACTCAATTCCCCCTCCCCCCGCCTTGGGATGTCTTAGATTGAATTGCCTGTGTACCTATTGCCCCACTAAAAATAAACTTCTTGAGGGCAGGGTTTGCATCTCACACTGCTCAAATTCTTTATTATATCCACAGTTCAGGAAATGACAAACATCTTAATTAGTTGCCAAGCTGATTGCTTTTGTTTTCTGAGTTCTCACTGAAGGCAGAACCGGCCCACTCTGGCTCTGAGGCAGGCATCCCCGAAGGGTAGCGTGACAGAGCTTCCTCCCTAGTAGCAGGACTAACAGTTGCCCTAATTATTTACTTTCAAAGGTGCCCCTTTATGCAGAATCAGGCAAATACCATTTTATGCAAGAGCAAAATTAAACTACAACTCCAGGCAGAGCACAAACAGAATTTATAAATTGAACCTTTCAATAACTTTCACTTCCTTCTTGTGTCCCTTTTATTTTTTTCTCCTGGAGAAAAAAAAGCAAAGTTGGAGAGGCTGGTTTGTATTAGAATTTTAAAACTGTCATTTAGTTGCTAAGTTGGCAATTTGCCTGAGGCAAGAATTCAGAAACATGAGGTAATACATAATACATGGATTTACAGAGCTCCGAAACATTTTATGGAATTTACAAGTAATTTTGAGTTTTCCTTTTGGTGAGTTCTTTAGAGGATAGCCCTTTGGTGTGGTATTCAATCAAATCACTGTTAGAATACTTTGGTTCCGTGCAAATTACGGAGTGCAAGGCCTTGGGAAAAAAATGCCACTTTGATATTTAAATCCACTCTCTTAAAGAATGATTTGTTTCCCAGGATATATAAAAAACTGTTTCTTCAAAACCGAACTTAAGTTCCCTTCCCAACATTTAAAAAGTGCTTCTCATTTATTAGCTGTTTTTGCCCTAGAAACAAATTGCCTCAACATTTTGGCTAAGACTCCCACTGAGACTGATCTGTGTGCAGCTATTTTTCCGGTAAACAGTAATTAAACCACATTTACAAATTCATTAGCACAGACAGGCCATAACACAAACAAAGCAGAAGAGCATGGAATAAGCTATCTGGGAAGCGGGTGTTTGCAATTTAGTCCAGAACTTGTTTCTGTAGATAACTACAAACACTTTACTAAGTATGATGTCTGAACTTGAGAAAACCATCTGGACTTGGTTAGGCTGTATGACAGAAATCTCCGGGGACATAGGATAGCATTTCATTCTTGAGGGAGGAAGGGAAAGATAGAAAAATGCCTGACAATACCTTTTTTTCTTTGGAAGACAGGAATTTCTGCTGTTTGAGTTGAAGAGGGGGAAAAAAATAACATTAAGGGAAATGCTACATTAATTAGCAGTCAAGAAAACAAATCATCTGGAGACAGAAGCTGCACCTCAGGTCACATCCATTTAATCACTCCATATTTGGTCATTAAAACATTTATTTTGTGCCAGTAGAACATAATGAGGAAAATTCAGGCCATGGAATAAAAATGCTTTTGGGTTCAAAGCCTGGCTTTACCATTGACTAGCTCTCAGGTAATTTACTTAGTTTCTTGGTGCACCTCAGTCTTCTCATCTGTGACATGAGTTCAGTTGTACAAGTTCATGTCTCACTGATTCTATGTGAGAATTAAACGAGACAGTCATGTGTGTAAAGCTCTGGCATTGAGTCAAGGCCAGATGCTATGGTCAGTGAAAACTGCATCTTATTCTTTTTTTTTTTTTTTTAGTATTTATTTTTATTTTTTTTTTAAATTTTATTTATTTATTTATTTATGGCTGTGTTGGGTCTTCGTTTCTGTGTGAGGGCTTTCTCTGGTTGTGGCAAGTGGGGGCCACTCTTCATCGCGGTGCGCGGGCCTCTCACTATCGTGGCCTCTCCCGTTGCGGAGCACAGGCTCCAGACACGCAGGCTCAGCAATTGTGGCTCACGGGCCCAGTTGCTCCGCGGCGTGTGGGATCTTCCCAGACCAGGGCTCGAACCCGTGTCCCCTGCATCGGCAGGCAGATTCTCAACCACTGCGCCACCAGGGAAGCCCTGCATCTTATTCTTTTTTTTTTTTTTTTTTTTTAAGTTAAAATTTTATTTATTCCTATTCACAAGTCTGTAAGGTAGATATTTTTAGATCCGTTTTCTACTTAAGAATATTAAAGTTCAGAGAGATTGAGTAATTCACCTGTGATCACACATGTATGTAAGTGGCCACTACTCAGGCAGTTTTTTTTTTTTTTTTCAAACATCTTTATTGAAGTATAATTGTCTTACAATAGTGTGTTAGCATCTGCTTTATAACAAAGTGAATCTGTTATACATATACAATATGTTCCCATTTCTCTTCCCTCTTGCATCTCCCTCCCTCCCACCCTCCCCATCCCACCCCTCTAGGTGGTCACAAAGCACCGAGCTGATCTCCCTGTGCTATGCGGCTGCTTCCCACTAGCTATCTATTTTACATTTGGTAGTGTATATATGTCCATGACACTCTCTTACCCTGTCACATCTCACCCCACCCCCTCCCCATATCCTCAAGTCCATTCTCTAGTAGGTCTGTGTCTTTATTCCCGTCTTGCCACTAGGTTCTTCATGGCCTTTTTTTTTTTTCCCTTAGATTCCATATATATGTGTTAGCATACTGTATTTGTTTTTCTCTTTCTGACTTACTTCACTCTGTATGACAGACTCTAACTCCATCCACCTCATTACAAATACCTCCATTTCATTTCTTTTTATGGCTGAGTAATATTCCATTGTATATATGTGCCACATCTTCTTTATCCATTCATCTGTCGATGGACATTTAGGTTGCTTCCATGTCCTGGCTATTGTAAATAGAGCTGCAATGAACATTTTGGTACATGACTCTTTTTGACCTATGGTTTTCTCAGGGTATATGCCCAGTAGTGGGATTGCTGGGTCGTATGGTAGTTCTATTTGTAGTTTTTTAAGGAACCTCCATACTGTTCTCCATAGTGGCTGTATCAATTTACATTCCCACCAACAGTGCAAGAGTGTTCCCTTTCCTCCACACCCTCTCCAGCATTTATTGTTTCTAGATTTTTTGATGATGGCCATTCTGACCGGTGTGAGATGATATCTCATTGTAGTTTTGATTTGCATTTCTCTAATGATTAATGATGTTGAGCATTCTTTCATGTGTCTGTAGGCCATCTGTATATCTTCTTTGGAGAAATGTCTATTTAGATCTTCTGCCCATTTTTGGATTGGGTTGTTTGTTTTTTTGTTATTGAGCTGCATGAGCTGCTTGTAAATCTTGGAGATTAATCCTTTGTCAGTTGCTTCATTTGCAAATATTTTCTCCCATTCTGAGGGTTGTCTTTTGGTCTTGTTTATGGTTTCCTTTGCTGTGCAAAAGCTTTTCAGTTTCATTAGGTCCCATTTGTTTATTTGTGTTCTTATTTCCATTTCTCTGGGAGCTGGGTCAAAAAGAATCTTGCTGTGATGTATGTCATAGAGTGTTCTGCCTATGTTTTCCTCTAAGAGTTTGATAGTGTCTGCCCTTACACTTAGGTCTTTAATCCATTTTGAGTTTATTTTTGTGCATGGTGTCAGGGAGTGTTCTAATTTCATACTTTTACATGTTCCTGTCCAATTTTCCCAGCACCACTTATTGAAGAGGCTGTCTTTTCTCCACTGTATATGCTTGCCTCCTTTATCAAAGATAAGTTGACCATATGTGTGTGGGTTTATCTCTGGGCTTTCTATCCTGTTCCATTGATCTATATTTCTGTTTTTGTGCCAATACCAAACTGTCTTGATTACTGAAGCTTTGTAATATAGTCTGAAGTCAGGGAGCCTGATTCCCCCAGCTCCATTTTTCGTTCTCAAGATTGCTTTGGCTATTCGGGGTCTTTTGTGTTTCCATACAAATTGTGAAATTTTTTGTTCTAGTTCTGTGAAAAATGCCAGTGGTAGTTTGATAGGGATTGCATTGAATCTGTAGATTGCTTTGGGTAGTAGAGACATTTTCACAATGTTGATTCTTCCAATCCAGGAACATGGTATATCTCTCCATCTATTTGTATCATCTTTAATTTCTTTCATCAGTGTCTTATAATTTTCTGCATACAGGTCTTTTGTCTCCTTAGGTAGGTTTATTCCTAGATATTTTATTCTTTTTGTTGCAATGGTAAATGGGAGTGTTTTCTTAATTTCACTTTCAGATTTTTCGTCATTAGTGTATAGAAATGCAAGAGATTTCTGTGCATTAATTTTGTATCCTGCTACTTTACCAAATTCATTGATTAGCTCTAGGAGTTTTCTGGTAGCATCTTTAGGATTCTCTATGTATAGTATCATGTCATCTGCAAATAGTGACAGCTTTACTTCTTCTTTTCCGATTTGGATTCCTTTTATTTCTTTGTCTTCTCTGATTGCTGTGGCTAGGACTTCCAGAACTATGTTGAATAATAGTGGTGAGAGTGGGCAACCTTGTCTTGTTCCTGATCTTAGTGGAAATGGTTTCAGTTTTTCACCATTGAGGACAATGTTGGCTGTGGGTTTGTCATATATGGCCTTTATTATGTTGAGGAACGTTCCCTCTATGCCAACTTTCTGCAGGGCTTTTATCATAAATGGGTGTTGAATTTTGTCAAAAGCTTTCTCTGCATCTATTGAGATGATCATATGGTTTTTCTCCTTCAATTTGTTAATATGGTGTATCACATTGATTGATTTGCGTATATTGAAGAATCCTTGCATTCCTGGGATAAACCCCACTTGATCATGGTGTATGATCCTTTTAATGTGCTGTTGGATTCTGTTTGCTAGTATTTTGTTGAGGATTTTTGCATCTATGTTCATCAGTGATATTGGCCTGTAGTTTTCTTTCTTTGTGACATCTTTGTCTGGTTTTGGTATCAGGGTGATGGTGGCCTCGTAGAATGAGTTTGGGAGTGTTCCTCCCTCTGCAATATTTTGGAAGAGTTTGAGAAGGATAGGTGTTAGCTCTTCTCTAAATGTTTGATAGAATTTGCCTGTGAAGCCATCTGGTCCTGGGCTTTTGTTTGTTGGAAGGTTTTTAATCACAGTTTCAATTTCAGTGCTTGTGATTGGTCTGTTCATATTTTCTATTTCTTCCTGGTTCAGTCTCGGCAGTTTGTGCATTTCTAAGAATCTGTCCATTTCTTCCAGGTTGTCCATTTTATTGGCATAGAGTTGCTTGTAGTAATCTCTCATGATCTTTTGTATTTCTGCAGTGTCAGTGGTTACTTCTCCTTTTTCATTTCTAATTCTATTGATCTGAGTCTTCTCCCTTTTTCTCTTGATGAGTCTGGCTAATGGTTTATCAATTTTGTTTATCTTCTCAAAGAACCAGCTTTTAGTTTCATTGATTTTTGCTATTGTTTCCTTCATTTCTTTTTCATTTATTTCTGACCTGATCTTTATAATTTCTTTCCTTCTGCTGGCTTTGGGGTTTTTTTGTTCTTCTTTCTCTAATTGCTTTAGGTGCAAGGTTATGTTGTTTATTCGAGATGTTTCCTGTTTCTTGAGGTAGGCTTGTATTGCTATAAACTTCCCTCTTAGCACTGCTTTTGCTGTGTCCCATAGGTTTTGGGTCGTCGTGTCTCCATTGTCATTTGTTTCTAGGTATTTTTTGATTTCCCCTTTGATTTCTTCAGTAATCACTTCGTTATTAAGTAATGTATTGTGTAGCCTCCATGTGTTTGTATTTTTTACAGATCTTTTCCTGTAATTGATATCTAGTCTCATAGCATTGTGGTCGGAAAAGATACTTGATACGATTTCAATTTTCTTAAATTTACCAAGGCTTGATTTGTGACCCAAGATATGATCTATCCTGGAGAATGTTCCATGAGCACTTGAGAAAAATGTGTATTCTGTTGTTTTTGGGTGGAATGTCCTATAAATATCAATTAAGTCCATCTTGTTTAATGTATCATTTAAAGCTTGTGTTTCCTTATTTATTTTCATTTTGGATGATCTGTCCATTGGTGAAAGTGGGGTGTTAAAGTCCCCTACTATGATTGTGTTGCTGTCAATTTCCCCTTTCATGGCTGTTAGTATTTGCCTTATGTATTGAGGTGCTCCTATGTTGGGTGCATAAATATTTACAATTGTTATACCTTCCTCTTGGATCGATCCCTTGATCATTATATAGTGTCCTTCTTTGTCTCTTGTAATAGTCTTTATTTTAAAGTCTATTTTGTCTGATATGAGAATTGCTACTCCAGCTTTCTTTTGATTTCCATTTGCATGGAATATCTTTTTCCATCCCCTCACTTTCAGTCTGTATGTGTCCCTAGGTCTGAAGTGGGTCTCTTGTAGACAGCATATGTATGGGTCTTGTTTTTGTATCCATTCAGCCAGCCTGTGTCTTTTGGTGGGAGCATTTAATCCATTTACATTCAAGGTAATTATCGATATGTATGTTCCTATTCCCATTTTCTTAAATGTATTGGGTTTGTTATTGTAGGTGTTTTCCTTCTCTTGTGTTTCTTGCCTAGAGAATTTCCTTTAGCATTTGTTGTAAAGCTGGTTTGGTGGTGCTGAACTCTCTCAGCTTTTGCTTGTCTGTAAAGGTTTTAATTTCTCCATCGAATCTGAATGAGATCCTTGCTGGGTAGAGTAATCTTGGTTGTAGGTTTTTCTCCTTCATGACTTTAAGTATATCCTGCCACTCCCTTCTGGCTTGCAGAGTTTCTGCTGAGAGATCAGATGTTAACCTTATGGGGATTCCCTTGTGTGTTATTTGTTTTTTTTCCCTTGCTGCCTTTAATATGTTTTCCTTATATTTAATTTTTGACAGTTTGATTAATATGTGTCTTGGCGTGTTCCTCCTTGGGTTTATCCTGTATGGGACTCTCTGTGCTTCCAGGACTTGATTAACTATTTCCTTTCCCATATTAGGGAAGTTTTCAACTATAATCTCTTCAAAAATTTTCTCAGTCCCTTTCTTTTTCTCTTCTTCTTCTGGTACCCCTATAATTCGAATGTTGGCACGTTTAATGTTGTCCCAGAGGTCCCTGAGACTGTCCTCAGTTCTTTTCATTCTTTTTTCTTTATCCTGCTCTGTAGTAGTTATTTCCACCATTTTATCTTCCAGGTCACTTATCCTTTCTTCTGCCTCAGTTATTCTACTATTGATCCCATCTAGAGTATTTTTAATTTCATTTATTGTGTTTTTCATCATTGCTTGGTTCCTCTTTAGTTCTTCTACATCCTTGTTAAATGTTTCTTGCCTGCATCTTATTCTTGATGGCACTTCATACGTTATTCTATTGAACCTTCACAGCAACCCTGAGTGATGGCAGGGTAGCTTTTGCCATTTTATAAGTGAAAGAAAGGAAGGAAGGAAGGAAACTCTGAGAGGCAAAGTGACTTGTCTCAAGTTACACAGCTTTTGAATGAGAGAGCCAAATGGGAAGCTTGCTTTGCATGCGGCTGTCTACTGCTTTTTTTTTTACTATGCCCTACTAGCTTCACAGACAAGCACATATAGAAATTAAGACAATAGTTCCATACACAGTCAGAAAGAAGTAGTTAGAGGGAAGAGACGACCTCCTATTAGAACTCACCCATTCTACAAGTATGGGCTAAGTGTCTACCAGGAGGGAGGCATGGCTCAGGACACTGGGAATTCAGCAGCGAACAAACAGGCAAAGCTCCTGTTCTCATGCAGCTTACAGCCTAGTGGCAAGAGACAGACAATAAATAAGATAAGGGAAATGTTAGAAGGAGATGTGCCATGGGGAAAAGTAAGGTGAGTGGGGACTGCCAGGAATGGGTGGGTGGGTGTTGACCTTCTAAATAAAAAGCCAGGGAAGGTCCCTTTAAGAAAGTGACGTTGGGCTTCCCTGGTGGCGCGGTGGTTGAGAATCTGCCTGCCAATGCAGGGGACACGGGTTCGAGCCCTGGTCTGGGAAGATCCCACATGCCGCGGAGCAACTGGGCCCGTGAGCCACAACTACTGAGCCTGCGCGTCTGGAGCCCGTGCTCCGCAACAAGAGAGGCCGCGACAGCGAGAGGCCCGCGCACCGCGATGAAGAGTGGCCCCCACTTGCCGCCACTGGAGAAAGCCCTCGCACAGAAACGAAGACCCAACACAGCCATAAATAAAACAAATAAATAAATAAATTTTAAAAAAAAGAAAGTGACGTTTGTAAAAGATCAGACAGGCAAGGAGGTGGCCATGGAGATGACTGAGAGAAAACCATTCCAGGCCGAGCCAACAGCAGATGAGAAGGGTCTACACGGGGAATATGCTTAGCACGCTCAAGGACAGGGCTGGAGCAAGGGTGCGAGGAAAGGAAGGAGGTGAGATGAGAAGAGTCATGAGGACCAGACGATGTGGGACCAGGAAGTAACTGGCTTGTACTCTGAGTGACAGGCAGCCACTGCAGGATTTTTAGCAGAGAAGTGACAGGAGTGATTTATATTCTAACAGGATCCCTCTGGCTGCTGTGTTGAGAGAAAGCTGAAGCAGGGTAAGAGCAGCGGTGAGAAGACCAGTTAGGAGGCCACCGCAGTGACCCAGGCAAGAGACGACAGCGGGTGGAGCCAGGGTAGCAGTGGAGGATGCGAGACTTAGTGGGATTCTGGACACAGCTTGAAGGTACAGTCAACAGGATTAGTTGACGGTTCAGCTGTAGGGTGTGGAAAAAAAGACAACAGCAAGGATGAAGTTGACACTTACGGAAATAAGAAAAATGCAGGAGAAGCAGGGCTTTGGGGTGAGGCAGGGGGCATGGGTATCAGTGCTAAGTTAGTTGTGCATGTGTTAATTCTGATATGCTTATCATACATTTGATTGGAGATGTTGAGCAGGTAGTTGGATGTGTCTAAAGTTAGAGAAAGAGGTCCAGGGAGGCAATATAAATTTGGGAGTCATCAGTATATAGATAGTCTTCAGAGCAAAAGACAAGATGAGAATGCCAAGGAAGTGAATGTGGATGGAAAAGAGAAGGGGATAGGACTGAGCCCTCCGTCGCCCTGCCGTTTAGAATCTGAAAGCGGAGAAGGAACCAGCCAGGGAGGATCACAAGGATGGGCAGCGAGGGGGTAGTAAGACACAGAGACTGAAAATGTGCCCCCTCTGGCATTGTGTCCTTCATGCCAGCTCGAGGGGGCACACGGAAGTGCTCAAAGCAGCGGCACGGTGAGGACTGAGGCTCTTGGTTTCCTCTCTGAATCCTGTGCTCACTCCCCCACCCCAGCCTCTCCCGTCTCCGTAAAGGACATCAGCTTCCACCCAGCTGTTCACTCCAAACCCCTGGGACTCACCTATGATTCCTTGCACTTTTGTTCCATCAGCAGGTGCTGTCTAAACTTGTCTCTGTCTCTAAAATTGGTCTCAGATACACTCATTCTCACCATCTCCACTGTCATACCTCAGTCTGAACCATCATCGCCTCCTTCCTGAATGTCTACAACACCCTCCTTGCTGGCTTCTCACTCTTGACTCTTGTCCTCCTTCCCTCTACCCGGCCCCGATCTGCTCTCCACTCCGCTCCCCAGAATGACCTTTAAAAAACACAAAACAGACCAGGTCACTCCTCTGCTTAAAGCTCTAAATGGGCTTCCTAACACACTGAGAAGAAAATCCAGATTCCCTCCTTTGGCCCACAAGGCTCTGTGGAAGCTGGCCCTGGCCACCCCTGACTTCTTCTCAGCCCCCCTGCCCACGTACCCTGGCCTCCTGCACGCTCCAGCTTTTACCTCTTAAGGGCTTTTGCTTCAGGGCGTTGAAGAATACTTTTAAATAGCAATTGGGTCCTCAACCCTTTAGTTTAAATACCCTGTAAGATCTACCTACCTATCTATCTATCTACTATAAAATATATATAACATATATCATATACAATATATATTAATTTTTGCTGAATCTCAACTGCATTTCATTAAATGAAATACACACATATTCTATTAAACCTCAGCATTCTGTTATTCAGTAGTTTAATCTGAGATGGGCAATGTGAAATTTCCCAACTTATTTTGGGTCACATCCGGTCGCCCAGTGTCCAAAAAATAAATCTGGGGTTAATAATGACCAGGGATGAAAAAGGAAAAATATACAAGACACCAAACCACCAACAAAGAACATGCACAGGAATCTAAACTATGAAGTTTACTTTCCATCTAAAAAGAACTAAAAAAGGAATAGCTCCTAAAAATGATGCCACAGGGAAAGGAAATGGTGAGTAGGGAACAACCTTTTGGAATGCACGTGCTCCCTTCTTTATAATTTGTATCTGTGGGTTGGAAAGAGCTGCAGCATTTCATTTCTGTGATTCCCCATAAGGTTCTAAAACTCTGTGAGTTAATTCTTTAATGCCCAGAGTTAGATTTTCCAGGAAAAAATCCATAACTTACCCTGGACAGCTTGGTCAACCTCAGAGGAAGTCTCAATGCAAAGTGCACTGAGGTCTCCTAAAATGCAATAGACAAGAAGCTAGCAGCTAAAGTCACGTTTAGCTGCAACAAGGAACACAGAGCCCACAGTGGTTTCCGAAAGAGGCCGGGTTAATTAAAACATTTGCCTGTTTGGAACATGTAGCCTTGTCCTCTAAGAGTTGCTTTGAATTTTCAACCAATGGAATGTCTAAATTATGAAAACATAACTGAAAAAAGGTTCCTAAAATGTAAGGAAGAAAGTGATAAAAGTTATAGGTTAATGGGAGGAAGCATTCATTTACCATCACTGAGACATCAGATGTTTTAGCCATCTGAATTTTACAGGCGGCTAAAATCCAGCAAATTCATTTCAAGGTCAGTTGTCCTTAATTCTCACTGAAAAAAGAATGACTAAATAAAAACCCGAAGAGCACAGTTTCAGAAATTTCTCTTCAATGGAACTTTCCTCTCAGTGGAAGTTTGAAAGGAGACCATGTATATAAACTGGCATATTTACATATAGTGGGGAAATTAGGAAATGAAACACAGTGGTGCAGAGAGGGGAAAAAAATTAAAATATTACAGAGGGAGAACTGAAGTTATGTAATAATCTCGCTAACTTAGTTGCCTTGACCGAAGAATGTTCTCGCCTCCAGCCTCTGGTAAGATGAGCTCATATAAGGGAGCAAAACATGCTCCCTACATCCTCATGTGGACCACAAAATGGCTTTGCTGGAACTGCTTGAACTATGTCACAAAGCCACTGCTTGCAGGGAGGCCTTCTTCCCAGTGAGGACGGGGTATTCGGACCCACATCTCCCAACTGAGGGGTCATACCTGTTCTCCTGGGTCACACCCCTGCACTCACTCCCCCTGCAGAGAGGTGATGGGGTTTGAGGTGAGAACTTAACTGGTACAAAATAGACGGCGAGCAGGAGGCTCTCTAGAAGCAGATCCACCCTGCCTTCTGCCTTCCGCAGGCTCTGAGGTAAAGCCCGGGAAACCCATCTGGTCTTCCCAGCGTGAGCAGGGCTTATGGTCTCTGAAATATCTGGGCCCTTGTTCTATAGAGCCTGAAGTTCAGACTGAGAGGGCCTGGCCTTGGGCTCTTCTCCAAGTTTTATTTTCCATAAAAAATAAAGTACAACCCATATTACTGCCAATAAAACATATATTTCTGATAGACTCTGAATAGAACGTTATCCAACAACCCTTTCTCCTTTGTTTCCCAAAATGGAAACAATCACTTTTAGTTTTGCTGACTGCCAAAGTGCTACATTATTATTATAAAAAATGTAAGTAATAAAGGGATATCAAAACTAGAATGTGGACACCCTCCGCTCTGATCCAGTAGTACTCCATAAGAAATAACCACTATTGTTTTATATATGCATATATATGTGCATATATATCATATTAGACATTTAAATGCACATATATGAAATGTGTACAGTCTAACCATAAACGGGATCATTTTCACTTGAAAGTATATTGTGGGCACTCTTCCCTGTTATACATATGGATGTATCTCATTTTTCAAATTGCTGAACTTTGATTGATTGACTGATTGATTGATTCAACAGACAGTATTGAGCACTGACCTTGGGCCAAGCATTGAATTGGGTAGCTGATAGAATAATTAGTGACATGAGGCTTACAGTCCATTGCATGACATTGATTTCACTAAACCCCTTTGATGGCAATTTCGGTTGATTCCACTTTTCTTTCATTCCCTTGGCATCTACCTTAGTCATGGTTCCTGGATTCCTTCAGCAGTATTTATTACAAACATGTTCTTGATGTCTTTGACAAGTACCATGATCTCTAGACTCTCCCTTATAAATTCTCCAACAAGCCATTTTCCTCTAGAGCCTTTATATGCTAACCGTGCATTTTGTAAGAGTTTATACACCAGCTAGGATTAGAACTGAATTAGAATTGAAATTGGACTTGGAATTGCACCCCACCCCCTCTGCCTGTGTCACAGGCACACACACGCAAATTTGGCATTAGCTATTTCTAGTACCTAGGAGGCCATGTCCACCCTGTCACTACTGTCACCACATGAATGCCCCCTGTCTCATTTCAGCCTGAAGAGCTATTTTACCCAAACAGCACTCTAAATCCTCTGTGGCTTAATACTCAGCTCCTGACTTTTCATGCCCACTCCTTTCCCCCCACTTCAAGTCTAGCTAATGGCTGACTCCCATGCCCCACCCACTCCTAGATTGCCGGCAATTGGAGGTGAACTTACATTGCATGCTTAAAGTGCCCTTAAGTAAGTGGCTTTGAGTAAATGGACAGGGGTCATACTAAACTACATGCAGAAACTACAAAGCTGATCCAAAGAAAGAAATTGTTGGAGTGCCTGAAGTCAAGGTCTTCGGATGAAGTGCACGTGTCCCCTTGCCATCAGTGTACCTGGCCATCAGGCCACTGCCTCAGAGCTGCCTGTCTGGGCCGCCTCGTGGCAGATGCCAGGTCAGGCCCAGCTGCAGGGAGGGAAAGAGGGGGAAGCTCTGAGGGCCCTCAACCATTCTCCAGGGCTGCCACAGGCTAAGACCCTACCTTGGCTGACTTCCATGGAATTCCTATTTTGATAAATTTCTGCTTAGCTAAATGTACTAAATATTCTCTTATTTATTTATTTATTTGGCCATGTTGCACAGCATGTAGGATCTTAGTTCCCCGAGCAGGGATTGAACCCGCGCCCCCTGCAGTGGAAGCGTGGAGTCCTAACCACTGGACCGCCAGGGAAGTCCAATATTCTCTTATTTAAAAAACAGGAAGTACTACTTTGGGTTTTGATAAAACCATAAAGCAGAAGAGTGAGCCGTCACGGACTCAGGAGGGCAAATATATCAGCTACGGGGATCCAGGCCTCATCATGTAATTAGCAGCCAGAGGTACACGAGGAGCTCAAGTCTCCATTTTTAGATATTCTCCAGGGGCCACAAATGCATTTAGCTAATTGATACAAGCCCCTCCATGGAGTCTAAGAATAGTCTATAATTCTTTTTTATTTATTCAGCAAGCATGTGTTTAACATCTACTGTTTCCTGGCTTAAAATGAATATTCCTACAAAAATAGCATCCTACGTAAGATAGGGAAAGGAAGGGAGGGAGTCTGGTATTCTGGTTGTAGCTCAGAGTATTTTCATTAATATTTTATTTTTACAGTTTTTGCAATTTTGTTGGTGAGAGGGATATTATATCTTGGTTTTACTCCACGGGGCTTAGGGGGGCTTAAGAAGCTAACCATCATGACAAATTCATGCAGCTCGTGGTCCCAGGGGAGTAGCGTGAGAACCACCCTCCCACTCTCAGCCCTTCCACATCTCTGGCTGGATCACTTCTGGTATTTGAATGCTTCTGGTAGAAGATGGTGATCAATCAATCTCTATCCTGGCCAATGTGGCTAAAATATTAACGTTTGTCCATCAAACTTACGTACAAGTCAGAAGTACAATAATTGGTGAGAAGGAGAGACTATGAAGTAACTTCTTTTCACCTCTTGCGCCTTTTGTGTCCTCCAGCAAGGCGTGTGGAAAGAGAATTGGACTTGGTAGCAAAGGAACTGAATTAAAGTCCTTATTATAATACAGTGTTATATGACCTTGGGAAAGTCATTTGACCTCTCTAAGGGTCTTTTTCTTCTACAGTAAAATAGACGTACTAACACCTCTCTCATGGGGCTGTTTGGTGAGAAAACAGGAAATGAGAAAAAGGAATCCTGATGAGTGAGGGAAAACTCAGTATTGTGTCTGGCATCTAGCAGGTGCTCAGTAAACATTGACTCTTAATCTGAATGAGATAAGGATTCAGTTTGGTGGGTTGCTTACAAAGATGAGCCCTCCAGAGTCATCCCCCTTTTTTCCATGAAGAATTAGAAAGAACAAGAGCAAGAATGTGACATGAGAGAAAGAAAAAGAACCACTGTTAGCTTCCTGCCTGACTCCCCGCTTGGATCACTTGCCAGATGTGAAAGACATTTGTGGGTTTGCACCCAGAGAGGACTCCTGCCAGACCCCTGGCTGAATGCTTTCCCTGCATAGAAGGCATTATTTTAACCAGAAATTAAGCAAAGAGGTCCCATTGGAGAAGCAGCTGATGGACAGCAGGACACTGTTTCTTTCTCTGGTCTTCCCTCCTGAGGCTGGGAAGTGGGGCTGGGGCAGAATCAGAGCAGGCTCAGAGAAGTCCCATGGCGAATCGGCCTTCCAGCAATGGGATGGTCCTACTGCTCTAAGGAGGACTTACAACCCGTTCTCAGGATCTGGCTGGACAAGAATGCTACTTTCAGAACAAACTGGATACAAATTGGTACCACTAACAAACATAGGGTATCAATGACTCACCAAATCAGTTCTTCTCTACCTGGGGTAAGAAATGATTCTCCGTTGTTTTATTACTTTTTTTAACCATCTTTTCTAAGATCAGAGGTGAAAAAGAGGAATAAACTGGTTTAAAGAAAACTCCATTTATCATTAGGGGGAAAAAAACAGCCATAGGAAAATCCTTGTCTCGCAACTTATTTCCAACTACTGCTGCCATTTCTTAATGCAGACCTTCATCATCTCCCACCTGAATTCAGAAATATTAACTGCTCTCCAGGCTTAAGACTCTGCATCTGATCATGTCATGTTATTTCTCAAAAATCTTCCATGTTCCCTACTGATGACAGATTAAAGGCTAAAGCCCATAGCTTGGTCCTCAGGACCCTTCCAGGTTGCATCCCAACCTCATCAGAACCACCGAATTCGTCACTCTATCCTGAACTCGACACACACTTTTATTTCCACTCCAATCCTCACACTGGTCCAGGGAATGAAGTTTATGAGAGAATAAACTTAAAACCCTTTGTAAACACTGAAGTGTTTCCCAATAGTCAATATTATAACAATGAGTCTCTCCTTCTCTACCTGTTGAAATCTTACTTGGTGTCAGGTGGAGATTATTACTTCTTACATTCAGCTGCCCTTTCTCTTCTAAGCGAGCATTAAGCGTATCTGTGGAGTTTTGTTGGCATTTCTCTTTACGGCTCTGAGAACGATGCTGGCATGTGGTAGATGCCTAAGAAACGATGGCTCTATTCCACTGAGCTTATTTTCTACTAACCTTAAAGAGTATTACATTGCTTGTGTCACTTTAAGGAATTCCACTGATATTTAAAGAATGTCAAGGGTAGGCAGGGCACTACACCAGCGGCCCAATGCCACAAATCGAAATAAAGCATAGCCCCTTCTTGCATGTTTACAGGGCTTTCACATATACTGTTTCAGCAGATCCTTGAAATATTGTGAGAAAGGAAGGGACAATATCAATTACTTATATTAAAGAAATTGAGGGTGGCGATGTAAGGATTTCCCCAAGGTACCATGGCTGATAAGTTTCAAAGGTGGACGTAGGACACAGAGCTTCGTCCTCTGTCCACTCAGCACAGCACCTCGTGGTAGAAAACAGAACAAAGCCTCAGGGGGTATGTTGCCAAGTGTTGGAGGATGTGTGCAGGTCTGTGTGCTTAAGAAAAGCCTTCCTGTCTAGCTATTTACACTCTGCTTACTATTTCCGTTTCTTGTTAAGAGAAAATGAAAATGGAAGCTTAATCTGAAAAGAGGGAAGGTGAAAATATATCCACAAAGTGATAAAAATGCGACAAATTCAAACAAAGGATCCCCACCAGCTCTGAAAGAGGTTCTGTGTCCAACTAGGCGAGCCCCTCCTTGTTTAACCTGTGTGTGTGCCTGCGAGAGTTTTCTAACTTATCTTGCACACCCACCTGCCCCCTTGCCAGTGGGGACGCCCTAACCTCTTCCCTATTTCTAAATTCCGATAGGAGTGGGTCACTTCTATGGAGCTACCGTTTTCCCCCTCTACATTCTCTTACATTATAGCAAACATTTAAAAACAATGTAGAATCAGTGCAAAAAAAATGTTTTCAAAATATTCGAAAGCTGTTCCGAAAAGCTGGCAGCGTTTTCCTGGCATGCCACTACCGGGGTGGGGTTGGCGGAAGCCGTAGCAGGTCGACGTCACACTGGCTAATGCGGCAAGGACAGCAGAGACGGCATCCTGCACTCCACGCCCTGCACACGCACAGAAACCCACGTCGCGGTACCTGGGCTGGCAAACCACAGCGTGCCCTGACTTCAGCAGAAGACGTTGTAAAGAAAATTGCATTGTGCCTCTTCCTGAATAATGCGACTTCTGCCCTTTTCTATTTTATCTTGCAGCACCAAAGGGCTTATTAGTACACATAGCTTAGTAGTTATGGTGGCAGCAAATACAGCCTCAGTGTGAAGCTGCCGAGATGAACTAAAGAGAGGAGACTGTCGGGCTATGCATTCATCATGTGTAACTAGCAAAACGCCTTAAATTTATGAAACAGGCAAACAGTGTGGACTCAGAAGCACCAATGGAATCGTATAACAAACGGCTGGAACTGACAACCTAAATCTTTCTCATTGTTAACACATCCAAAGATTCAAATATGCTTGCTCTTACATAAAATTTGGGCTTTATGAGTTGGGTTGCAACAAAGACGGTTATAGTAAAAAAATAATGAAAATCTCAAATTTACCCAAATAATTTTATTGAAAGAGAAAGCAATAATGGAAGAGTGTTGTATTATATGTAACTATTCTATTTGAATAATGAGGAAGATAAATTTGCCAGTACTCCTCTTTCCCTTCACTAACGAATTATACGATGTGCAACAGTGTATAAAATGATACAGAACATTATTCCAATCCTCTGAGTTGATTGCTTGTTTCTTTAGAGCAGCATTTTCCATTATAAGAAAATTATGCAAAATTAGAATTTGATTGTATTCATACAGGAAGTAATAATACAAGAACACAGAAGTGAAGTAAAAGCATTAGAATTAACACACTTCAGTAATCAAAACTGAGTTGGATCCATTTTTAAATAAAAAAGACAAACATCTAAATTTTTTTTCTTTTTGGATTTTGAATTTTATTGTATTTATTTTTTTATACAGCACGTTCTTATTAGTTATCCATTTTATACATATTAGTGTATACATGTCAATCCCAATCTCCCAGTTCATCCCACCACCACCACCCTGCCCCCGCCCCTGCTTTCCCCCCTTGGTGTCCATACGTTTGTTCTCTACATCTGTGTCTCAATTTCTGCCCTGCAAACTGGTTCATATGTACCATTTTTCTAGGTTCCACATATATGCATTAACATACGATATTTGTTTTTCTCTTTCTGACTTACTTCACTCTGTATGACAGTCTCTAGATCCATCCACGTCTCTACAAATGACCCAATATCGTTCTTTTTTATGGCTGAGTAATATTCCGTTGCATATATGTACCACATCTTCTTTATCCATTCGTCTGTCGATGGGCATTTAGGTTGCTTCCATGACCTGGCTATTGCAAATAGTGCTGCAATGAACATTGGGGTGCATGTATCTTTTTGAATTATGGTTTTCTCTGGATATACATTCCAGTAGTGGGATTGCTGGGTCATATGGTAGTTCTATTTTTAGTTTTTTAAGGAACCTCCATACTGCTCTCCATAGTGGCTGTATCAATTTACATTCCCACCAACAGTGCAAGAGGGTTCCCTTTTCTCCACACCCTCTCCAGCATTTCAAACATCTAAATTTCAACAGTGGTATGCATGTAGTTTAAATCATTTCTTTCATTTAGATTACAAGAATCTTAAATATGCATTAAAAGGTATACTTTTAAATGTTTAAATTTATCCCCA
Source organism: Balaenoptera acutorostrata (assembly GCF_949987535.1). NCBI lineage: Eukaryota > Metazoa > Chordata > Mammalia > Artiodactyla > Balaenopteridae > Balaenoptera > Balaenoptera acutorostrata. Next base: position 35,310,865 of record NC_080080.1, on the reverse strand, counting down.
ATAGATCAAATAATGCAACTGAGAAGTTAGAACGAACACTATTCCTAGAATAAAATTGTGAGCTGTGTATACAGGAAAAGCTTGGAGTAATGTCTTTATTCAAGGAGATCCCAATTCCTTTTGAATTATTTCACAAGAATTTCCTGAGAGTGCACTGTGTGCCTGGGACTGTCCAAGACAGTGGATTCAAATAATTATTATATAGGATGAAATGGCAGGGAGACTGGTCAGCTGGTAAACCAGATAGACTATTATTTCATATAAAAGACATGGTCTCTATATTCAAGGAGCATAATCTAAACAAGGTAATCACATATCACACATAAACAATGAGGGTAGGTGTTCTTTTCACTGTGTGATTGGGTTAAGAAGTATTTAGAATGACTGAATTTTGCCTATAACCCTACCTATGAAAAGAGGTAAAGGTGGCTCTATGGTCACATGGGAAGTGGATACAGGTGAGACAAAGAGAAAGTGATGCTTTTCTCTTGAAACTTCCCTGCCCCTCATTCCTCTGACTCCCTCAAAAAACACTGTGCTGTGAGTGACACTACAAATTCTGAGGCTGTTTTCATTAGTCATAGATACCAGAAGAAACAGGATGACAATAAACTAATCTCTTCTTGGATTTATGAGGACATCACATCAGATTCGAATTATAAAAACACCCTGAGGATGCAGCTAAAGGTAAAGCTCTGGACAAGCATCTCGAGACCAAGTTTTGTGTGAAATCTGCTCCTCTCTCCTTGGGTGGGAATGCAAATGGGGTGAACAAAGGTTCCCTCCAACTCTAGGAATAGCAACAGTAAGTGGGAAAGGATCCCCTGGAATGAGGTGTTGGATGGGAAATCACAGAGGTGGCGTGGAGTGTGTGTCCTCACTTAACTCCCGAGAGAAGGCAGAAAGACTGAAATGCAAAGAGCACGTGGCATTGACTTGGAAGAAGTACCCATGTGTCTTCCAAGGAGAATACAATTTGTTGGTGGAAGGATCAAAGACCCAGCAAGGCTCAGTCCCTGAGCCACCACTCCACTTCCACATCCCCTTTCTCCCTTCCTCAACTCCCACCATCCTTGGCATTCAGGGTCCTCACGATCTTCCTCCATCCAACTTCTTTCTGCCATGCTCACCTCATCCCACCAGTGTTCACCTGCTGCAAGCAGTGTAGCACGGCAGTTGTGAGCTAGGTCTATTTAGATCTCAACTGGAATCCTAGCTCTGCTTTGCCAGCAGAATACCTCTTACCACCACCTCTTCCCAGAGCCAAAAAAAAAGTTAGCGCTTTGAAACTAGAGCATTTTAAACAATTCCATTTCCAAAGAGAATCATCATGGCTTTACGTTTGCATAATTCAAACTTCACTTGGGTGTTTTTCATAGTCACAGAAACAACCCCAAAGTAACAGAGAAGCTCCAACGCTAGCAAGACAGAGTGTGCTTTCGGACTTTAAAGTGACTTTTTAAAAAAAGCTTCTCCCTATCAAGGTTTAAAAATCTTAGGGTCAAAGTTTCAGGCTGAGCAGGGATCCTGTTTCCTCCTAGTTTACCTACCACGTATCTTCATTGTTAAGGTCAAGCTCAGGAAAGACACTACCTGTGGGAAGTTCTACTAACCACGTGTCCCTATTGTGGAGGCAGGACACAGCAGTGTCTCCTGGCCTGTAATGTCTCGTAGCACCTGTGGAAGATGATGCTATTTTTGCCGCACCCTGGGGATGGTGGCCTAGGTGCCTGTGCCACCCGGAGGGCTGAGGGATCAATACCACCCCACCCACAGCTCACCCATGGGCCCCATACCCAGGCTGAGAAGTCCTAACTTAAACGATCAAAGTAAAATTTAGTATTTGTAGAAAAGAGGACATCTCATGACTCCACTATGAATGCCCCACCACTGACTCCAAAGAACTCGGTTGCCTTCCTTCTGATTAAATCCACTTCACCATTTCAGCCTGTTCCACATTGCATAAAACACACATAAAGCCAGACTTGTGACTCTCATTCGTCACGCGCTAGCAAACAGCAGTTCCAATTATGTAGAAATGGACTTTGAAATTTGGTCACTGAAATTTAGGGGAAGACAATTCAGTCAACAGAATAGTTTCTTTTCATCTCACAGCCTGACTCATGTGTGTCAAGTTTTCTTTCAACATACAAAATCAGATCTACGGATGTCAGAGAATACAGCACAGCAGTCTTTCTATGCACTGTGTAGTGGTTAGAGTTAATTAGAATCTTTTATAGCCAGGACTCAGTTAAAATAATCCTTTTGTGGGGAAAGACTTAATTACAAAGCGGTATCACAGTGTAGTTAGTGAGTAGGCCCTGTTTTCGTAAGTCTGTTCTTTCCTTGCTCTTTGGCATTATCACAATCACCTGTTATGTGATCAATCTCCAACTCATCGAGGGCCTCTTAGTGTCCCCAGGCCAATGATCACTCCCACATCGTTATGGTCACATGTCCACAGTATGCTAAAAGTACATTACTTCATTTAATCTCTATAACAATCTCATGAGGGGAGAACAACGTACCCATTTCACAGATGAGGGCACTAGGTTTAAGGAGATTAAATAATTTCTCCCAAATCAGGCAGATAGTAAACGGTGGAGGCTGATTTGAATCCCCAGACTCCCAGGACCTGCTTTTATCACTATGCGGCATTGTGTCATATTTAAAGAACAGCAGCTAGCGATGAAGAATAACCTTCACTTGTATAACGCTTGACAGTTTTACAAAGCACTTTCACATCCATTATTTTACTTAATCCTCTGCAATAACTCTGCAAACTATTATGATCCCCACTTTATAGGCAAGGAAATCGAGGCTCAGAGAGGGAAAGTCATTGAGCCAGAAATCCAGAGAAACTTCAGGTTTCCTATGACAAGATGAAATTAGTTCAGAAACACTAACACGCAATGAGGTTGCATGATGGTAAGGAATGAACATGGACTTTGAGGTCAAAGATCTGAATTAGATTTCCTGCTCTGTCCCTTTGCAGTTAAGTGACCCTGGGCAAGGCATTTAACCTGTTGAGCCTCCATTTTGCATGGGTGAAATGGGCATGACAATAACATCTTATAAGGTATGGATCCAGTGAGGTACTGCACGTGAAAATATTGTGTAAATTATCCAGTGCAATACGAACGTTAATAATAGCAACAGCAACAGGAATAAAACTTGTGATGCTTATAGTATGTTAGTGTTATTACATGTTCATTTCAGCCTCTGCAGGATGCAAACACAAGAAGACACTCAAGGCAGACCTTCAAACAGCTCATGCTGATTCAGATTCTTGTGATGAGATCTGAAATTCAGGTCTTCAAATGCAAAGCACAGTATTTTTCCTGAACCTCTGCTAGGTGGACGTCATTGTCCTCTTTTCATCCACCAAAACCAATACCCCAAACTGTCATCATCACGCACCTCTTTAATGTAATTTTCACATTACATCTTCAATCTAATTTATTTATTTAGATAAATTATTAATTTAGATAAATCTTTGAACATAATGACTACCTTGTTGTTAGCTACAGTTCATTTCTCACTTGATCTTTCCTAAAATCCCACCCAAACATGCCAAATCTGAGATGCTATGACCCCCTGATGGAACTCCAACCTGGCTGTAGAATAGTTCCCGTCATTCCAGTGGGTGTTAATGGGATAGGAGATCCGTTTGAAGACAATGAATATGTGCTGAGGAATAGACACGACTCAACCTCAATTAAGTCAAGACTAACACAGCACCCAAAGCAGCCACCTCTACAATATCCAACTGAAGTTGTTCCAACAGGACACAGCAAGAAGCACAGTTCAGACGCCTCTACTTCTGCAAGTAACTGAGGCATGTGCTGTTGGACGCACACCCACCCAGCAGCTCCTTCCCTCTTCCGCACCAGCAAAGCCTTGATGTAGTTCTGCTACCTCCTCCTGCTCCCCATTGTAACTTGGGCAAATTCTGATTAGTCTAAGCCAACAATGGTGGTTGTATTCCTCTTGCACAGAAATGATTTGAGGAAGGCTTGAGCCTCAGTTTTGGCCAATGAAATGTGAGTGGAAGGCTGCTAGAGGCCTTGAGGAGAGGCTTTCCTTGCTGATAAAATGGGAGCACCGGAAAAGAAACAGCCTTTTCCCACAGGTCCATGTGATGGTTGAATCTGCTGTGGTCATTTTGTGACCATAAAACATTAAGATGATGTGATACTGAGGATATAAGCAAAGAGAAAAATCCTTGACATTACTGAGCCACTCATTGGGCTGTTGCCCAAAACTTTCAGTGGTGTGAGATAATCAATTTTCCCTGTGGCAAGTCACGGATGGAGATTTTGAGCCTCACACCTGGAAGTGTCCTAACTGGGACACCAGGGAAACAACCACAGTTCTACAGCCATGTAGATTATTTCTTCCTCTTTAAGTCTATTTTCCAGGGGCCCCTTTGCCCACTGAGCTTGGGGGAAAATGGCTATACACTAATAGTTGCATGAAAAAAGCTCTGATTTGAAGGACTTGCCACCAGCAACTCCCACCTTTCTCCTCCAATGAAATGAGATGTTCATTTCATGAAATACCCCAAAGGCATGGGTTTGATTCCAGAGTGTGAAGGAGGTCTGGTCAACTTCCTTTTTTTGTGTGTCCCAATGGCTTGTAAAAAAGTGAAGAAATGCCAAAACAGACTTCCAAAAATTGTGAGGTACTCTTATGTATTGATGTTTAGCAAATTTATGCTTTTATAATACATGTAAAAATTCCAAGCACTTTAATTATGTTATTTAGAAGTGAATTACAGGATTCATAAAGAATATTAAGTCATAGTGCATCACAGATGCTGTGGTCCAGGGACCCAATTAAAGCGGCATAATGAACTTCCCACCCATCAATCTCATCAGTCTAACTCTGTGAGTTAATGTGTAAACTTGAGTGGAGACAATAATGACAAAAGTCTGAGTGTGTGGGCCTTGGTGAATATGAAGCCTAGTTTATTAAAAACAAACAAACAAACGAAAAATGTTTCCCCGTCTGCCTTCTATCTCACTCACTCTGGTGGGCTGCTGTGATTTTTTTGTTACTTACCACACTTCTATAGAGCACTCCCTATGGACACTATCTCATTTGATCCTCAGAACAACCCTCTGAAGGGAGGTCCTACTAGCCTCCTCATTTTACAGGTGAAGAAATGGAAACGCAGAGAGGTTAAGTGAGTTATTCAAGACCACACAGCTAATAAGTGGGTAAGTGGTGGAGCCAGGATTAAGATGACGGGCCATAGCTCCAGAGCTCATGTTCTTAACCAGTCCATTATGCAGTCTCTGTGCTGATACAACCATAAAAGTATGGGGGTCAAGAGAAGTGAACCTGGAGGACAGAACCGGTAAGGCTCTTTCAAAGCCAGAGAGCATGTGAGACTTGTTGGTGTCACAGTATAATCATTGTGTAACGTGGGTGTGGTCTCTTCTGCTCCTTTCACCCTGAAGTGTGTGCACACATGCATGTGCTCGTGTGTATGTTCTGCACACCAGGCGTCAACGTAATCGTGTAGCAGCATTTGTCAGCGATGTGGGTTTACCTCCCTTTGCTCTTACAATCTCCTCAGTAAGACTTTTCAAAGCTACTGTTTTGCTCTCTAACAATTATTTCTAACCAGGCTTTGACTGCTGAGGAGAAAGAAGCCCTTAAAATAATTACATTATCCTGAAATAAGGTCATTTGTCTTTTTCTTTTAAAACAATTTTCATGTTATAATCACTTCAATTGTTTCTAGATTAGGATTCATAAACGGCTCTGCAGAATGGATGGTTTCCATGGTCAGAAATGTTTCCCCAAAGAACCAAAATGAATTACTGAAAGAGACCTGTCACAGGAGTCCATTCTCCCCACTGAACAGGACCAGGAAGAGGGCTGATGGGGGCAAGTGCTGTAGGGCCTTGTGGAACTCTTTCTGGGGCCAAGTTTGAAAGAAAGGAATATTATGGAATAACTGTTCGATCACAGACCATGGTGTCCAACAGATCTGGGTCCAAATCCTGCTCTGCCACTCAGGTGTATGGCAGGCCATTTATGTACAGCCTCAGAGCCTCGGTATTGTCTCCAGCAAAAGAGCAATAATAACGAGTGTGCGGTATACATGCCGTTATAAAAGAAACGTACATAAAGGGTCTTTACATATACAGAGGGAGGAGGAAAATTTGCCCTCCCTCTGCCTCTATTCAGGTCCCTCCCCAAGAAGCACTAATGTCACTGGTTAAGTTTCCAGGCTACTAATTTGCCAAAAGCAAGGACTGCAGTTTGCTGAGGTCCAGTGCCTTCCCCCTGCTTCTTGTTTTGCCCTGGCTCCAGAGATAAGCAGAGATCTCTGGCACTTTCTCCTTCATCCCTTCCGCTTACTCATAGTACAGAGACTATCCCTCCCGGCTTAGCAGCTGGATGGTGGTAGCACTGAGATTTGAGCTGAGAGGGTGGAGGAGGCCTCACTTGGGCCTTGAGCCTAAACTTCCACCCCAACCCGATCACCAGAAAGGCCTGCCCTGCTTGCCTGGCTAATGATAAGAGGCATTTTGATTTCTTGAGGTCTGTGTATTAATAGCTCCCAGGGAAACCCCAAGGGGGAGGAGAGGGGACTGCAAGGACAGGATTTGGATATTTCCAGGTTTTTGGCTACAACATCAACTAACACTACCTCTTGGAATAAAATGGCAGCCAGCACACACCAAAGAGAAGCCCACTCTCCTAAAAGAAGGCGATGCAAAAATCCTCCTCCGAGTTGCTTCAATTCCAGAGACAGGGACACTTCCACTCTCCTTTTAAAAATCCCCTTTCCTGAAAAAGCAACCAGACAGCACTTGGCTGGAGCTTTCCGACAGACCCTCAGCGACCATTCCTGCCTGGGAGTGGCTGGTGGGAAGTGGGCAGCCCCTGCATCTCGTCTCTACCAGGCGATGAGGCAGGGCTGTCTTTCCTGGGAGGTGTTTGCACTTGACTCTCAGAAATAAATATGAACTGTAAAGAGGTCTCCACTCGATGACACCTTCCCATACTAGCAGGCTCTCTTTGTCAGCAGGTAGTCAGACTTTTTTAGGGTGATAACATCTAGGTTTCTTTATTTCATCAGAAACAGATCCAAATGCAGACATGGCCAGAGTGTCATCACATGTTTCTATGCTCTATTAAAAACTACACAAAGCCCAAAGGTAGAAACAATGCAAATGTCCATCATCAGATCAATGGATAAATAAGATATGCTGTATACATGCAATGGAGTATTATTCAGTCTGCTATACCATGGATGAATCTTAAAGACATTATGCTAAATAAAAGAAGCCAGAGACAAAAGGACAAATATTGCATGATTCCACTTATATGAGTACCCAGGATAGGTGAATTTCCAGAGATAGAAAGTAGAATAGAGGTTGCTGGGCAAGGAGAAGGGAGATGAGTGAGGAACTAGTGCTTACTGTGTATAGGGTTTCTGTTTAGGGCAATGAAGTTCTGGATGGATAGCGGCCGCGGTTACACCATATTGTCAGTGTACTTAATGCCACCAAATTTTGCACCTAAAAATGGTTAAAGTGGCAAATTTGGTGTTATGCATATTTTACCACGAAAGAAAGAAAGAAAGAGAGAGAGGGAGGGAGGGAGGGAGGGAGGAAGGAAGGAAGGAAGGGAAGAAAGAACCACCAAGCAGTCTTGGGATAACAATTCCATGGAAAGGGAGGGTTCCAGAATTCCAATCCGCTTCCCAGCATCTAGATGTCACTGGGGCAGAGCTTTTCTGAGTGATCAAGAAAGATCAAAGCCAGAGGAAACAATGCTCTTCACAAGACCTGGCAAAGGGCACTTACTAAAGCAGTGTTACTGACAAAATAATGGACTCCACGATTGTTTCTGTTCATTCAGGAGGATCACCACGCCCCAGAGGCAGGGAGGGCCAGCAGGACTCCGCTTCCACAGGCCCCTCAGCCCTTTGACCAGACAGTAACCAAGTAAGCCTGTTGTCGTCTTCAGCACGTGATTTATGACCATAGATATTATTTATTTCCAAATTAGAGCTATAAATTCTCCAGATGTTTCTAAAAAAGATTTTCCTCAAACAATGGCATTTTGGGGCTACCATAACTATAAAATTCAATTCCCTCATTTCTGCTCATGAAATATAAAAAAGTTTCTGACTTCATTGTGCCATTATAAACAGATTTCCTGCTAAATATTTTCTGGATTATGTTCATTTCTTGGCCTTCTAAAAAATCCTGGCTAAGAATACAATAAATGATAAAATATGCATATATAATTCTTTTATCCATGAAAAAAAATAACTGCCAGCTGTAATTTAGTGGAGTTGAATAGAAAGTGCATAATTTATATCTGCATCTTTATTCCTAATAATGACTGTAAAAATAACTAAAATATTCTGGAGGTTGTAGTCATGGAGACACCACTACCTCTAAAGTGTAAAATATAATTTGTTGAGGAATGTCTAATAAGACAGAATGAAAACTAACAAAGAGAAGCAAACCTAATCAAAATCTTTCAATTCTAGTTTCTCCTCTTTCAATTTGGATGATTTCATAAAAACTCAGTGCCCTGAAGTAACCACAACAAACAGTGATTTCCAAACCTGGTAAACTTAAAAAGAAGCTTCAGACTAGTTAGAACACTAGAAAAGAAACCCATGCATCAAAAATCCAGAGGCAGTGGTCAGATAAATCATCCTGTGTTCTTTCATTTCTGAATGGAGTTATCTTACACTTTATTTTAACCAAGTAATGTGCTTTGACTAGATTCCAACTCTGATGGACCCTGAGGTGGGGAAAGGGAGCTACACAATGAATAATAGATCAAGAAGATGCAGGCCCTACCCTGTAAGAGCTAACAGTCTAGTGCACAGACATGCAACGTGGGCTCCAAATGGGAACCATGCAGGGAATTTAAAAAATTCTAGTCATCACATTAAAAATGAAAAAGAAACAGGTGAAATAAATTTAAATAATATTTCATTTAACCAAAATGTAGCCAACACATTTGAAATGATCATTTTAACATGTAATCAATTTTAAAATTATTAAATACTTTGCATTCCTCCTTTTATTTGTTCTAAATCTTTGAAATTCAAAGTGTATTTTGTACTAACAACACATCTCAGTTTGGGCCAGTCAAGTTTCAGGTGGTCAATAGTCACATGTGGCTAATGCTACTATATTGGACAGAGAGGAGAGTGGGAGATATAGAAAATATACAAATAGCTCAAAAGCAAGATTGTCCCTCAGCAGGGCTATAAAGAGCCATAAATAAAACATCTGGGGCATCTTCAAAGAGGTGGTTGCATCTGAATTGAGTCTTGAGAGGTCTTTAAGTTAGGAAATGCTATACTCAGACTTGCATTATATGAAGAGCTGACTGGCAGCTGATTGGATGGCTGGGAAAAGGACAGAAGGAACCAAGAGTCTAGGCAAGAGAGTTGGGAAGGCAGGCAAAGGCCAGGGTGGATTTAAGAGATCTTTTGGAGGTGGAATTAGGAGACACGGTGGCTGACTAGAAACAGAGTAGAAGACACTGTACATGTTTACCCAGCAGCCATTTCTCTTTCCTTCCCTGTTCACAAGAAATTGATTCTGTTCAGGTGCCCTGCATCCTCTGCAATACCTTGGGGTTTTTTTTGTTTTTTTTGGAGGCAGGGGTGGGGGTGGGGGGGGGGCGGGGGAGATGAGAGGCTTCCCAGCCCCAGGAAGGTGAATCTTGATTAGCATAAGCCAGTTATAATAATTTTATCTTATCATTGACTGGCTTAGAAAGGAACATGGAATCCAGTTTTGGCCAGTGAGGCTTACTGGTTAGACTGCAAGGTGGGACTCTGAGAAGGGCTTCTTGGATATTAAGAAAAGATACAGGGAAGAGATAGCCTCTTGCTGTCTCTAGTGTGTGGTGAGAAGGTAATGCCCGGCCTACGGCAGCCAGCGTCATCCTGAAGCGAGTCCACCAACATCTGAGAATGACAGAGTGGAAATATGGACTCTTGATGCCATCATCAAACCACAGAATTCACCAATCTTGGAAACACTCCACCTCTGGACATCTTGTTTTGTGAGAGAATGTTTGTATGGATTATTTAAGACCTGTGGGGTTATCTCTTATTTGCAAGTAAGAGTTTCTTAACAGATAGGAAAAGGGAAGAATCTAGACAATGCCCCAACCACTGGTAACAACCATAATATCTTTCCTTTGTTCAGCATGTTATATAGTATGTGAAGCTCTTTCACCTGATGTCTTCACGGAATCCTCTTAACAGCCCAGGGAGGTGTTTAGGCAGATACTATTGTCTACTTTCACCTGCACAGTATCCCTCTCCCCCATTCTCCTTTGCATTCCCAGCAACTAGTATAGTACCTGGAATAATAATAACTGCTATCAATTCTTGAGTTTTGCTATTTGTTAGAAACTGTTCAATATTTTATATACAAAATCTGACTTTATTTCCTCATTTGCAGGAGCTTAAAGCAGCTTTGTGAGTTGGGTTATTATTATCACCACATAACAGATGAGAAAACTGAAGCTCAGAGGGGTTAAATGATAAGTTCAAGTCTCAAAGTTAGTGACAGAGCCACAACTTGACCCCAAGTATGTCTCTCTGTAAAGGTTATGTTCTTTATCACCATGATACAATGGCACAGAGCAAGTCCCTCCGTTTACTGAATGAATGAATGAATGAAGGGATGCTCAAGGAGATTAAGTACCTTGCATAATGTCATCCAGCTAAAGACAGATCCATGACTTGATGCCGGTCTTCTACTCTCAAGGCCATTGCCCTTCCTACCACATCCTATGACTATCATTTTTTCCAGCTTTATTGAGGTGTAATTGACAACCCATGACTATCATTTATTTGGCACTTGGTTAGACATCACCTTGAATGATCCCTGGCAATTTCTTTGTGTATGAATCTTTTCTCTGCGACCGGATTGTCAATTCCTGGAAGTGGCATGGCTTTTTTGTAGCTCCCACAACAATCAAGACAATGTATTTTTCACAGTTAATAGCTCAATTTTTAAATATAGTGTCTTCAAATTATAGATCTATCGTGGTTAGGGTGACCATAACTCCTGGTGTACCTACAATGTCCTGGTTTACACCTGTTACCCTGGCTTTATGAGTAATAGAGCAATATTAATATGCTCCAAAATATTCCTGTTTGAACAATAAATTGAATGGTCACCTTAATCATGGTAAATAAGAGCTTGGTTTGGCCTGTCCAGCTATGCTCTGTCAACAATGCCCGGCACAGCTGCCTCTGGATAAAGATGAATCCAACAGCCATCAAGGTTCATAATTAACAGTGGAACACAGAGAGCTTTCAAGCACAGTGCCTACCAAACTTCACCACCTCTTTTGTCTACCTTTTTTTTTTTCCCCATACTCTCCTTTCTCCCAAAAATCTCTTTTTCTTTGTTTTACTGGCTTCCCTTCCAGCAGCCACTTTCTAGCCTGTATCTAACATCCTAAGTCTTGCTGGCAGAAATGAGGTAACAGGTTTTGAAAAGCTAGGGAAATACATTACTGTCTAGCTGCTATTCTTGGTTGAAATCCCTTTCAACTGAGGATCAACACACCCTTGTAAACAGCAAAAGAGGAAGAAACAAACCTTTTGTGGCTAAACATGTATCTTTTGGCCTCTATGTTGTGTGTAAGTATGTATATGTCTTGGGAATGTGGGGCTACATGGTAAACCAGAGTTGTTGCTGTTATTGTTTTAACCAGTGAAAATGTACATTAGTAGCATCAAGAGATTCCCAATGGATTAATGCCATTGTGAGCTCAGCTCGAACTACTTTGAATTCTGGAATTATGAGTGATATGGGGAGAATAAAAGCAAAATAATTCCTAAACACACTATACATACTGAGGTGTCTTATCAGAGGGGACCTGTCAGAGATTAGCTTTCTGTTCCCCCTCTTTTTTATTAAGACAAATGGAAAAATCAGATCAGAAGTGGCCTAATTTATGAGTATAAATGCAGGGCTAGTGGCCCTACTGTCTATGGAAAGAAGTGTTTCAAGATCTTTCATTCTGAGGACTTAACAGAAAATCAGGTCCACTATTTGGGTGAAAGACCTTGGGGAAAAGATTCCATGAGGTGGCAGATGCTTAAGAGGCTTTGACTCAGCACAACTGGGGCTGACCTGTGTGCTGAGAAGTGGCTGCACAGGTGAACCCTCTTGGTTGGGATACCCTCTTGGCCTGAGTGGTCAACAGGACCAGCTAGGATTCCCTGCAGCAATGGACAGCAATGACTGTCAGACTGCATGGGGCCAGTTTTCAACATCACCGCTGCGTGACAGTGAGAAGCAAGTACGTGGTGGACCAATGAGACCTCAGCAATCTAGGCGAGGCATGTGGAAGTCAAGGGCTGTTGTTGAACTGAATGAGCCCTAGAGAGTGCTGAACAATTAAGAGAAGGGCTCAGATCAAGAGAGACACATTGGCTTGCCTGCTAATAGAGTGGGGTGTATGAGAGTTCCAAACATTTAAGTAAATATTAGGAGGAATGCAATTTCACTTGAACCCCAGTTTGTAGAATAATTCTCACTAGTTACAAATGCATCTGACGAGAATCTGGCTGGATGAGATTTTTCTGGTAAGAACCTGGCTCAAACACACACTATACAAAGTGTGTTTTCTTTCATGATTATTACATGTATCCCATTAGAATCTCTACTATTTAATATGTAAATTATTGACTCTTATTTACCCATGGCGATGAATTGTGCCACACAGCCACCTTTCCAATAAGAGTGCTGCTAGTAACTTCTGGAAGATTTAACAAAGTCAAAGGCAATAGATTCATACGTCTCTGTCTTCTTTTTAAGATTTTGTTATTCCTTCATGAACATCTTTCCAATAAGCAGAAGCCATCTCATGCTGTAATTCGTTTTCCTCTCCTTGTTTCCTCTTGGGTTTCATGTAAATATTTACATATCACCACTCACTCCTACTGTTTACCTAAGATGGCCTTTGGATCCCGTCCTCAGCCTCTCATCAGATAACCTCATGTTTTCCATTATCTAATATCGCCTCTCATAACATTTCCACTTTGACGGGAAAAACAACTTTCCAAAGTCAAGTGCTGGTCTCTCTTTTAAAAAGAAAATTAGTTGAACATTCAAGGTACCATGAGAATACTGTCCAAAGCTGTTCATTACTTTCTCACTGTTCACTCAATTTTCATTATCTCTCTGGAAGATAATACAGAGCATGGTTTCACCCCCGAAGGCTGCTGGACCAACTGCTCAGAGAGTGCTTGCCATTACTGGCCCTGTGATTTCTTTTCCCAGAGAATATGATGGAGTGGAGGAGAAAGGCAAGAAGAGAAATGGCTGTCTTTCTTTCTTTCCTGTCGCTGATGAAGTATTTAGAATTCCAGTGGTCTGAAAGATCTCATTTTCCCATGAAATTATTTCTCACTTGTCATTCTCCATCACCTCCACTTCCAGATAGTCACCTGTTTTTATCAATTTTATCTCGGAAAAATGTATGGCATTGTTTCCCCTTTTTCCATCCTTTGCCTACACTCTGCCTTCATTGGTTCCCAGCAAAATGCTCAGATGCACAGGCTTTCACCGAGTACCGAGAGAGTGAACAAGAACGTCAACTCTTGCTTGCACTAATGTGTTCATTTCCTAAGTAGTTTCCCCTCTAGACTATTGCCCATATGGCTATCAGAAAAGCTACTTTCTAAAACTCACATCTCTATGCTGCCTTCTTGCTTGCAAACACCAATAATACCCCACTGTCTTTAATGTCAAGTCTAATCCTTCAGTCTGACATTACAAATCACTTCACAATCTGGTCCCAACCTGTCTTTTCTAAAGCTCTTGACCCTCTCTCCACTCACTCCTGCCCCAACCCTAGAGAGGGGCAGCCTCTTCTTATGTGGCCCTGAGCTCTTGCCTCACCACAGGTGTCTCCTGCTGTGGTCTCAGCCCCACTACCCTTCCTCATACTGCCCAGATGTCTACCCAATAAAACCCGAATCAGGGCTTCCCTGGTGGCGCAGTGGTTGAGAATCTGCCTGCTAATGCAGGGGACATGGGTTCGAGCCCTGGTCTGGGAAGATCCCACATGCCGCGGAGCGGCTGGGCCCGTGAGCCACAATTACTGAGCATGCGCGTCTGGAGCCTGTGCTCCGCAACAGGAGAGGCCGCGGTAGTGAGAGGCCCGCGCACCGTGATGAAGAGTGGCCCCCGCTTGCCACAACTGGAGAAAGCCCTAGCACAGAAACGAAGACCCAACATAGCAATCAATCAATCAATCAATCAATTAATCAATAAAAAAAAAATAAAATCTTTAAAAAAAAAAAAAAACCCAAATCAACTGATTACTCTTCAGTTACAAATGATCATTCATGGAGCATGTTCTAGGTGTCAGACACTATCCGGAGCACATTATATACCATTCCAGTATTCCTTTTAATCCCAATAATAACAATGAAAGTTAGGCATTAATTCACTGACTAACTTGTTTACCCAGTTAATAAGGACAGATCCAGGATCTAACCCCATACATCTGCTATCAAAGACCAGGTGCTCTTACCCACCAGCTATGTGACAACCCACTCACTCTACCCCACCGCATCCCTCACCATGTGTCTCAAGCACGTATCTTTGCAATTGTGCTTACTACCTTACAAGAGAGCTGCTGTTGACAGAGGAAAGTTCCCTGGAGGAATTACGAACACCTCAACAGCAAGGCTGGTCCTCACGGATCTGCGTCTCTCTAGTGCTCAGCAGAGTGCTGGCACACAGGGTGTGCAAAACACTTTTTCTTTTGGTAACTGAATTTGAATCTATGCATCCAATAATAGGAAAAAGCTCTGTCCCAATTAAATCAGGTAGTTGAGCCACATGTAGGTCTCAGAGCTCTTTTACCTCGAAAGAATAAATCCAGTGACTCAGTGGATAAGAAGGAAGCTGAATCTCCTCTTCCATCTCTTACCTACTTCATACATATTTGTAACTGACCTATAGGAATCTGGCATTGTAATATTCATGGCAACCATCTGCAATTCAACCAAGCATACAAGCAGAAACCACCCACGTTTTCAATAACAGCATTGCTTAATCTGAAATGCTTTTTGGAAGACAAAGAAGCATTCATAAAACGAAACAGTAGTGAATGTTGATAATGAGAAAGTTTTACAACAAAGTGTCTTGCTGATTTACACAGTGCTTCCATGCCAATGACTAGAAGGAATTTTTATAAAGATTCTCGCTGGAAAGCCTAGGCAACATGCCAGAAAGGCCGTCAAGAGTCTTTAGAGACAAGGAAACTGAGGGAGAGAGGAAAGGGCAGCGGAGGAAGCAGGAAGTGAAGGAGTAGTGGGGGGAGAGACTTGGCTTTAATCCCCGGTACATAGGGGAAACTGTAAGTAGTAAAATTAAGACAACATGCCATTCCCCCCCAACCCCCCACCAAGGAGCTCTCATCTGAATTCCAGGTAGGTCTTGAGAAAATACCAGGTACCTGCCTAGTCTCAGTGAGGGACAACAATGTTTTCTTTTCTACTCTTATTTCAATTCAACCATGAGACAAAGAGTTCTGGAGAGCAAGGAGTGGGGAGCTAAACATACATCCCCTAGAAGACCAGAAAAAGTCATCAAAGTTTCAGGTCACCCAACTGAATTTCCAGGAGTTACAGCCACTATTATTTATTTCCCTTGTATGGAAAAATGTGCAAATGTACAGCTACCCCCAAAGCTTGACTTGGGTAGCAAAATCTGATACTCAGAATGTTGGATAAAAATGTATCATCAGTAGGTCACATCAAAGGAGAGAGGCTGGCCTGGTCCCTGATTAAACAGTTCCCAATACTTACTCTCCCTTAGTAATTCAATAAAGGGCAACCATTCCTGCATTCTGATACTGAATCTCCAAGGCCACACTAGACCTCAAGAAGTTAGTCAAGATGGTGGCCCATAAACAAGCTGACCCAAGGTTATGGCTTCAGTCCCCTTAGCCTGGTCCTGACATGATTCTCCAAGAGCTACCGACTGATAATACACAGATTAGGTCTGGTTAGAGAACATCTCATCCCATTTCTCCCAGTGGAACACCTCAGATACTGACAATTTGTGATGACAAGAACATGTAGCCTGGATTTTCCACTCCTCCCACGCTGCTTGGCTGGCCTGGCTAGCAACCGACTTTATTTTTACAATGCTTATTACTGCGGCTTTACTGGCCCTCCTGGCCAGTGGGCTCTGAAGCAGCTGGAAACAGAGCCAGCTGGGGGCCCAGCTGACCAGCCAGCCACTTGGAAGCTTCTACGCTAGCAGAAGAAAAGAACTGGCCAAAGGCCATACTGCTAAATATTCTGGGAAGGCTAGATGACGAGACAAGGGGGACGGGACCTCCATTCATCCTAAAACAAATGCAAACTGACAAACAGATTAAGGGTAGCTGAGGTTCCAGGAGAGCGTCTGGGTAACTTAACCAGATGCAGTCAACTTCTTGCTAATTCAGATAAATGAAGAAAGGCCAGCGTGCATCAGTGAAATTCCAAAACCGTAGAGCATAGACTGTTTTTTTCAAGTCCATAGAGCAACTCAACTTCATCTTAACCGTAAGTTCCACACTGAGGTGTGGTTGTGCCCTCTGCTACTGAATCTGTGTCTCATTTGGCATAAACAGCAGTCATTTAAATTCAGTCGTTCATGAACTTAAGTCCTGCAAATGTTTGCTCTCATGAATATGATAAACATCACCCCTTATACTATTGTTGACCCTATTTATTTACCCAGCTTGGCCTTCCTTCAAAGGCATCATAGAGATAAACCCAGCCTAGTTCAGGTCAAATGAGTATAAATCGTTAGCAGAGTGCTAGGAGATGAGGTTTTTCCTTGATAGCTCCAAGCCTTGTTTTGTCCCCTTCCTCATGGGAGCTGTGAAAAGTTTGAACAGATGTTCAGATTCAGGGGGAGAGAACACTTTACTGCTGCTCTATTTACTTCCCCCAGCAGGATCCGTTTTCATTTCCTTGTGGACTGGAGAGAACAATTCTACCAGCTTAACTGCTATCTGGGGGAGGGGAAGTCTGGGATCCTGGTTCCCATGAAGCATGATGAATTAAGAAAGGAATGCAGTATGCCATGAAACCACATTTACCTCTGACTTTCTGTTCCCAAAATTAGGTCAGCAAATTTGTGCTTGATCTCTGGGTGCATTAATGAAGCAGCCTCTCAGCTGGAACATGAGTCCTTTGTAGTCCGAGTCTATCTTTTGCATCTGTTTTACAATAGATGGCCCCTCTAGCTTGGCTTGAAGGGGTGTGTAAGTGTACAGAGAGCCAATCTATGACCATGTTGCCTTTTGACATTTATTTTCCTGCAGTATTTACCCTGGGATTGAATAGTGTTTGTTTTGGGCATTATAATAAAAACTCTCCACAAAAATCTCTTGGATGAAAGTGCATGAACCAAATCACCCAATCAACAAACATTTATTGAATACCTACCATGTGCAAGGTGCTGAGAGTGTAAGATTCAGCCCTGCCCTTTAAGACCTTATTATTTAGTTGGTGACAGAAATATTTACAGATATGTCCAAGCAGGGGCTTTTATTTGTCTCCCAACAGTCAATCTCTCCTTCCTTTTAGTACTAGAATCCCCCAAGCTGGGCATATGGCTACCCTACAGACTATGTTTCTTGGCTTGTCTTAAGTATGGTCATGTGACTAAGTTCTGTCCAATGGGATATGAGTAGAAATGAGATGTGCAGGTTCTGGGTCGTGTCCTTAAAAGGAATCCATCCATTTGCTCACATTTCCTACTCCCCCCTTCCTAGGGTCTGAAACATATAGGCGGGGGTGGGAGCCAAATCTGCCATCATGAGAACAACACAATAGGGGATGGTGGGGAAGGAGTTGGGCCCCAAATAACCTTGGGAGACAATCTTCTCTCTCTTGATTGCTTATCAGCTGGGGGAGGAGAGAGAGAGATGGGCTGGGGGTGCGATGGTGAAAGGAAATCCTTCTATCTTTTTTAAGCCACTGTTATTTAGTCTCTGTTAAAGCAGCGGAATCAATATTCCAACTAATGCATACACATTTCCCCTAACAGACCAGAATTTTCTGGAAGCCTCTATAGTTCCCCAGCCCCATCATGGAGCCACAGAGAGTAACTGCTCACCTCAATTTGCGGATGATGATACAAAGATATAGTTAAGAAAAACTCCATTTTGCTCTTGTGAAATAATTTAATACCATTGTTAAGTATTATAAGAAGATAAAAGGATTACCTTACAAGGAAAGCTCTTATAAGTAAGTGATGTCTGGCTTGGCTTCTTAAGGCTGGGGGACACAATGTTAATCTATTAGTGTCTGAAAGGTGGAAATATTTCACAGCAAGGAGATTTTATCAGATGACTGAAAGGCAATGAGATAAGAATAAGAGAATAAACCTTTTCCTATGGCCAAGCATAATCATGTAAATTAGCACTGGTCTATAGACACTGCTATCTGGATAAGGTCTACTTTGAATTAAAAAAATGGAAAATAGGTGTCCAACAATCATTTGCAGAAACTTACCTAACCTCAGCACTTCTTGCCTGTGACTCTGTTAAGCACTGTTTTAGAATAGCTTTACTACTTACTAATGGTGTCACCCTGGCAAATTACTCAATTCCTTTAATCCTCGGTTTTCTCGTCTCTACAGTGGCAATTCAACCAAAAACATTTACTGCAAGTATACTACATCTCAGGCACTGTTCTAGGCATTCTACCTGAGGCAGACAGAAAAACGACAGTCAGAATAAATAAGGAAATTATATGGTATGTAAGAGGTGAGGAGTACTTAGGGATAAAATGAGAGCAAAGGAAAGCAAGAGTGCTGGTGGCAGCAATCTCAAATATGGCGTCCACAGTAGGTCCCCATGAGCAATGATGGTGGCTCACATTAGGCTATTACAATGGAAGTGGCCAGCTGGGGTTGAATTCTGGATATGTTTTGAAGGTAAACAGAATTTTCTGACAAGCTGTCTGTGAGGCGTGAGTGGAAGAGAAGAGTCAAGGATGACGCCAAGGTTTTTGACTTGGGACGAACTGGAAGGACGCGGTTGACAAGCAACGACAGGGGAAGGTGTAGGTAGAGTAACTTTTGTCCGAAAGATCAGGAGTCCAATTTCTGGACATGCTGTGTGAGATGATTAATTTTATGTGTCAGTTTGGCTGGGCTACAGGGTCCCCAGGTGTTTGGTCAAACACTATTCTGGGTTTTATTGTTTGAAACTAACATTTGAATTGTCAGACTGAGTAAAGCAGACTGCCCTCCCCAATGTGGGTGGGCCTCATCCAATCCACTGATGACCTGAATAGAACAAAAAGCTGACTCTCCCTCGAGTAAGACAGCATTCTTCCTGCTTGACTGCTTTCAAACTGGGACATGGGCTTTTTTTTTCTGCCTTTAGACTCAGACTGAAGTATCAGCTCTTCCTAGGTCTTAAGCCTACTGGCCTTCAGACAAGAACTAAACCATTGGTTCTCCTGGTTCTCAGGCCTTCTGCCTCTGACTGGAACCAAGCCATCAGCCCTCCTCGGTCTCCAGTTTGCTGACTCACCTTGCAGGTATCTTGGGACTTGCCTGTATCCATCATCCTTATAATATATGCATACATTCATCCATCCTATTGGTTCTGTTTCTCTGGCGAACCCTATTATGCAGTGCTAGAGATGCCTACTAGATATTCAAGTGGAGAGTCCAGGAGGCAGCTGGATATGAGGAATTTGGAGTTTAGGGCTAGTAATATATATTTGGGACTCACTGGCAAAGATGCTATTCAAAGCCAGAGTACTGGATGGGATCATCGAGAGAATAAATATTGATAGAAAAGAGGAACAGTTACTGAGTCCTGGGTGCCCACAATGTCTAAGGATCAGGAACCTCAGCCACAGAGACTGAGAAGGAGCAGCCATTGAGACAGGAGGAAACCAAGGAAGTGTGTTGTCCTGAAGCCAAGGGGAAAATCACATCAAGGAGGAAGAAGGTATCTCATCTATCAAATGCCACTGATTGGTCACCACCATTGGTAAATGCTCTGGTCACTGGTGACCTGACAAGAAACGGAGCATTGGAGAGGTGGGCCAAACCTGCTGGAGTGGTCTTAGGAGCAAATGTAAGGAGGGAAGTTGGAGCCACTGAATATGGGCCCTTGTTGGAAGAGCTACTCAAAAGGGGTGCAAGAAAACAGGGCAGTTGTTGGCAGGGGAAGAGGGGGTCGAAAGACATTTCTTTTAATGGGCAAGCTAAGAGCATGTTGATAATATCATTAGCTGCCATCTGTGGAGCACAGCACTGTGATGCTAGGTGCTTCGTACGTAACACCCCATCTAACCCTCCCAGTGGTTTTGCAGTGTAGATTTCACTACCTCTATCTTTCATGCAAAGAAACAGATATTAAGAGAAAGTGAGAAACTTTACAAAACCATGGTTAGTAAGTGGCTGTGTCAGGATTTAAACCCAGGCTGTTCGAACTTGAAATCAAGGACTCTTTACTACACCAGGAGACTTGCTACCTCGCATGATGGAGGCTGCCACTCACAGAGACCGCCTCCCACAGGGAGAGCAGGCCTGCGAAGACACCAGGCCAAGGTTAACAGTCAGGATTCTCATCAGGGTGTAGAGGATGAGCAGGGAAGCAGACAGATCCAAATCCTCCTCTGGTCCCAACCTTTAGGAAGGAGGTGTACAATACGATACACCGACATGGGCTGCTCCACGCAAGCGGTACTTATATCATATCCAAGGAGAGGAACGAACAGCAGTGTGCGAATTCTATTTTCAGGTTGGGCAGGGTGATAAAGTCCTTCCTTACCTAGCACACTGCTATCGATCCAAGGAACTTCATTAATATTAGCTGCTCCTGCAGCTGCTACACTAAACTGAGGGACACACCGTTCTGGAGATGGGATGGGAAAAGGCTCACCGCTATCCTTGGCAGTGAGGATTACTGGGGTCTCCAGCCATGTCAAACCCCAACATGTACGAAAACCTATCATACCAAGACTACATCAGACTGCATATTACGGATTCCTTATAAAAATGCATGATGAAAAAAATTTTTCTGTCCTTAGTGAAAAGTCAGAGGCTCCTGGAATCTCTGTTCATGTTCAGAATACAATTTTCTTGTAAAACTGTATGGAAATTCCCTGCTCTGAAGAGACAGGGAGTGTACATGTGGGCGAGGGGTAGGAATGAGGAGAGAAAGTGTCTTCCAAACCCAGCGTTCCTGTGGAAGACGATGAGCCTGACACCCCAACTCGAACGAACAGCGAGAGCGAGCAGGTGTTGGGCTTCCCTGGTGGCGCAGTGGTTGAGAATCTGCCTGCCAATGCAGGGAACACGGGTTCCAGCCCTGGTCCGGGAAGATCTCACATGCCGCGGAGCAACTGGGCCCATGAGCCACAACTACTGAGCCTGCGCCTCTGGAGCCTGTGCTCTGCAACAAGAGAGGCCGCGATAGTGAGAGGCCCGCGCACCGCGATGAAGAGTGGCCCCCGCTCGCCGCAACTAGAGAAAGCCCTTGCACAGAAACGAAGACCCAACACACCCATAAATAAATAAATAAAATAACATATGCATTGAATTAGTATGATCTCTTTAAAAAAAAAAAAAGAGTGAGCAGGTGAAGAGCTTGAAGAAAACTCCCTTGGTTAAGCATAGGGCACCCTGGAAACAGCCATTTCAAGTAGTGTCAGACTGACTTGAAATAAGGATTAAGAGGTCATTTCAAACGATAGCTGAAGGATAATTTGCTTAGCATACAGATCTCTCCTACAGCATCCTTTGCTCCTTTCCTCTGCTTTGTAGCATTAACCTCATTGACTGTTCAGTTCTTACAGAGCACACGTCACTAGTCCTAAAGATCCCGTTAGTTTTCACATAAAGACCTCCACCTACAGCCTCACGCACATGTCTCGTTCACAGTGGAGAACACTGATAACGCTGTCAGAAATGCTCTGTATGGTTCCTCCCCACATACCTCCTTATTTTCAGTCATTCTTAACTTTTATAGAAAGTTTCTTTTTGGACAAAACAGCCCATATTGAGGGCTTTCACAAAGGCATTCTTTGAATTTTTTCAGAGGTCTATCAATCATCTCCAGGTTATGACACAGGAAAACATTAGAAGCCTGGTCATCAAGAGAGAAACAAGCAGTAAATTCCATTTTAAATTGGAAACAGTTCGACTTCATTTATAATCTTAAAAAATTTTTTCTTGGTTATAGAAATAATGCATGCTCACTGAAAACAAATTCAACCAAAACAGAAAATCATAAAGGATAACACGAAAAATATCTTACAATCCCATCTGTCAAAGAGCATGATTAACAATTTGGTGTATATCCTTCCACATTTTTCTTTATATGTAATACATATATATTAGAGATCCCTAATCTAAACTTCCTGAAGTTGTATGTGAAATTTTGTATGCATGTATGCATATACATTTCAAAGGAAAAGGGACCACAAATTTCATCAGTTTCCCAAAAAGTTAAAAAAAAATTTATATGTATATATATTTACCTATATATACATATAACTATATATAATAAAGTATAATACAATAAAGTATAACATATATATAACTATATATATATTCCTATTTAGTTTACAAAAATCTAATCATAATCTACATATAATTCTACCACTCATTTTTTCCATTTATGGACATTTTTCCATTTTAGAAATAATGGTTGTTGTTCCTGATAGTATTTTATTATCACTTGGCTTTTCTCTCTTTAAATGCCAGAATCTGGGCCTGGAGACAGAAAGATCTGGATTGGACTCGTGGCTCCACCACTTATAAGTTCTGTAAGTTTAGCAAGTTACTCAGACTTTAGAAGTCTGTTTTGTCATCTTTAAAATCGACTAGGGCTTCCCTGGTGGCGCAGTGGTTGAGAATCTGCCTGCCAACGCAGGGGACACGGGTTCGAGCCCTGGTCTGGAAAGATCCCACATGCCGCGGAGCAACTGGGCCCGTGAGCCACAACTACTGAGCCTGCGCGTCTGGAGCCTGTGCTCCGCAACAAGAGAGGCCGCGACAGTGAGAGGCCCGCGCATCGCGATGAAGAGTGGCCCCGCTTGCCGCAACTAGAGAAAGCCCTCGCACAGAACCGAAGACCCAACACAGACAAAAATAAATATAAATAAATAAATTTAAAATCAACTAGAATTATAATAGAGTTACTACAAAGACTGAACGAAATATATTCTAGGCAGTTGGCACTGACCGGCATATAGTAAATATACAATAAACATTAGCGCTTTTTCCAGGTAGAATGCACTTGGTCCAAATTCATATATATGACAACATCTGGAGAAGTTCTAAAATCAGGATTTAGGATGACAATAAAGTGGATTATTGAAAATAAAGCTGAAGCCACACTCTGGGATAAGATGGTATTATCCATTGCTGAAGAGTAAGTCATCAAGCAAATGATGATTTAGACAGCTGTAAATGTTGCAAAGGATCGGGTATCAGTACTAACCAGCATGGCTAAGGGAACTGCTTATCCCTTAGATCCCAATCTTCCTCTTCTATGGTACTGCGAAGGTCACGATCCATACCATTCTTTGTTGGGGTCTGCCTTCCCATTCTGGGTCTTATTACTAAGTTCTCAGACTTTGCATCTGCAAATGGTGCAAGTCCCATCAATGTACGTGCAGAATTCCATTTCCTTTGAGGAAGTTGGTGGGCTCCTCATTTATTAACAGAGGAATGGCTATGGTCTCTGGCTCGACCTGCAGCTCTCTCCACTCCAGTGTTCTCTGCCCGGCTTGTGTCCACTCTTTACCCCTGGGGTCTGGGCAGCCCAGAGCAAGGGCAGGCCTGCTGTGAGGCCTGACCACAACCACCACTCCCTGGGCAACAACTATATGTCAGGCATGTGCCAAGCATTTTGCACATTTTGTTTTCATAATCTCACAGCAATTCTGGAAGTTATCATCTCTGTTTTTCAGTACAGAAATGGAGGTTTAACTAAAATAAGATATTTGTGCAACATTACACACTTAGTAAGGGACAGATTTGGTATTTGAACTGCTTTATTCCAGAGCCCTGGCACTTATGAATGCTATCACAACAGCTTTTGATTCGGTGTAGTGAGCTCTATGTTACACTTGGAAGACTTGGTGGAAATGGAAAAATATCGATTTGTTGCCCGCTGGAAGTTTCCCTTGGACAGAGTAGATTCCAAAGCACCAGCAGGCCTTCTTGGTAGGAGGTCTTGCTGCAGGACGGCACATTCAAATTCACAGCCCACATCTGCAGATCTTAGCTGTAACGAAGCTAAGCTTAACTCCTGCAGCTTTGTGGGAAGACCAGTGAGAAAACCGATCAGAAAGGATAAACTAAATTATCTGTGGCAGGCAGACTAACGGCCCCCAAAGATGTCCACATCCTGATCCCTGAAACTTGTGAATATGGTAAGTTTGCTTAGCACACAGATATCTCCTACAGTATCCTTTGCTCCCTTCCTGTGCGATGTAGGATTAACCTCATTTACTGTTCAGTTCTTACAGAGCACACGTCACTAGTCCCAAAGATCCCGTTAGTTCTCACATAAAGGCCTCCGCCTACAGTCGAGGGCAGAGTGTATGCATATATATGTGCATATATGCCTTATATGGCAAACAAGGCATTGCAGACATGATTAAAATAAGAATCTGGAGACGGGAAGGTTATCCTGGATGACCCAGGTGGGCCCCATGCCATGACGAGGGGGAGGCAGGAAGGCTGGATTCAGAGGAGAAGATGTAATAACGTTAGCAGTGTCTGGAGTGACGTGGGCAACCTCTAGTAGCTACAAGAGGTGAGAAAACAGGTTCTCCCCTAAAGTGTCCAGAAGGGAACTCTGCCTCACTGACCTATTTTAGGCTTCTGACCTCCAGAACTGTAAGATAACAAATTTGTTGTTTTGGGCGCTCGATTTGTGGTGACTTGTCACAGCAGCAAGAAGACACTAATACAACGTCCACGTCCCAAGTATCTCATAACAATATTGTCCGTATTAAAGTCCTATGCCCAATTTGTTTAAGTTCCTAAGATTAATGTTTTCTGATATTTCAAACAGCCCATCAGTGATGTTCTGATTGATCTGGTTCTTCCTCTTCGCAGAGAAAATGAATTCTAATATACCACCTGTGAGCTTTGAAGTGAACCTTGCACTAAATACTCTAGAGATTTCCAAAACCTAAGAGAGGAAGGCCATTTTCCTTTCCCCTGGAAAATGACCTAGGCATGCTATCCTCTGACTGACACACGTTCACTCGTTGACCCTCAGCGTGACAAATCTGAAACACGCAGGCATGATGGGAAGGGAATGTGAATTCCCTCTTCTGCGGAGACACCTGTGAAACACCTTCAACACCCACCTCCAATAGCTACTTCCGTCGGCTCAACTGTGCGAAGGTTAAAAACTCTTCCTAATTTTGATTCTAATAAATGACTTGAAGAAAGGTGTGTCCCTGTTTGTTTATGTATATACATTTAGAAGCACAGTGAAATCTCGAACAAAATTAGCCAGCGGCAGAAAGAAAAAATCAGATAACCTAATTAACCAAGGCTGAGCCATTTGCAGGACTCTGGGTAACCCTGGCCATCTGAGCTGAAGGGAGAGCAGATAAGCACTGATGAAGAGCCAGCAGCCCAGGAATAGAATCCAAATAACGGGAAGGAAGATCATTGGCTGATAGATGAGGCTTCTGCTGTCCTTGTCACTGAGTGTGAAGAAGAGTCCTGTAGCCCTGGAAGGTTCCTAACATCATCGTTATTTGAATAAGCCAGGAGACAGCAGATCCCAGAAATGCATCCTTTGCGGTCATACATTTCAGAGAGAAAGTTTTGGGTTTTGGAAACCTGCTGTGTAGCCCTATGCTCTCCAACTGGACATCACAATCATCACTGTTTCTATGCAGATACTAAACTGCTTTGGAATAGCCAAAGGAACATTCGTTGGTTCTCCTATATTATTCATTTCTCCAATCGAGTGCTCCAAACAGCTGAATGTGCCCAGCGTACTAGACTAACTCCCTTAAAGAAATCTCATCTAGAGCTGGCGTTATACTCATTAGCCAAAATTATCGTAATTATTATTTTTTCCTGGATTTTCTATGGTATCCTTGTAAACAGGCTCCTTCTTACTCTCTGATAGTAGCAATTGACACTGAAGAAATGACTAAAAATACCAGAATCACTATGCAAACGCCTTGCTGCCTTCCTGCAAAGAAGAAGGAGGCTGGCAAATATAGTTGCTATTTCCTTACCAGGAAAAAATAAAGTTAGAGCAAGTGGCATGTCTGTGTGTGCCAGCTGTCATCTGGGACAGCGGGGCCTCTTGAACCACTTGGCAAATGGCACGAACTTCCAAGTCTCTTTTTCTCTCCCAGGGCACAGGGCAGACAGGGCCACAGTTCAGATTTCCCAAAGTCCTGATTTCAAATAATTTCATTTTTCAACACAGTGATTTGTTTAAATCTAAATGTGGTTTAATCCTTACACTGGTTGAAGACTGTTCACATAAACGCCTAAGAAATAGATAAACTCTTTATAGACTGTTTGATGACTCAGGGTTAAGCAAATAAGGTCACTATGTTTTCATACATTATGTGTAGTAATGAGGTTTAAATTTAACTCCCCAAATCAAACATAACTTACAATGCAGAGTCTGGACAAATGAGCTGTCTTTCCTGGTCACTGCAGCTGTGGATATGATCTAAGTCCCAATGCCTCCCCATCAAAGTAGCTTGCTTTCCTTCTATGCACACTCTCTAAAATACAAAAATAAAAATGAAGCGCTGTAGGGTAGGTGCAGATGGATGAGATGCGCAAGTAATAACCAGCTCCAGCTCTTTTCCTGGCGGGGCTTTGGTTCTGCTCTATCTGACGTGGCCTCTGCAGAGTTTTAGCAGGAACCGCTGCAGCATCATGGCACCTCCAGATGAGCAAGTTCAGGGTAGGGGTGGGGCGGGGCAGGTGAAAACTTTCACAAAAATGCATCATTCCCGGGGTGCAGTAGCACAGAAGAAACACTTTACTTATTTGGGAAACTGCTTAAAATAAACACCACCCACTATAAAAGAGTCGAAGAAAATATCCCATTCTTGCTCCATCTCCCTTCTCCCTTTAAACTTACAGAGCCTGTGGTTACAAAACCTACTTGGGGGCAGCCTTTACTGTCATATGCCAAGATTTTCAGGAAGGATCAGACTAGATACTGAAGGGCCTACTAGACCATTAATAGCTGGGACTAATTCCTAAGGAGATCATTAAGAACATATTTTATATTTGTGGAGAGTTTAATCTTTGCAAACTATTACATTTCCATGACTGTTTTGAAGTAAGATGGGCAGGATTATTATGAGGTCATTTTGGAAGGCAGTTATGCTCACCACTATACTACCAACGCTGCACTATGAGGTCATTTTGGATAGGTGAAAAAGAAAGACACCAAGTTAGGACAATCACTCACGTCTCCTGATTCTTAGTCCTGTACAAAATCACCTCAGAAATCACTTCCCTCCAACAAGAGTGGGTCAGTTGAGTATTTAATTCTGAACACCCAAGGCGCTACCTGTGGCAGCAACTGGAGTTTGGCATAACTAGATTTCATGCATTCACTCAATGAATAGTCATTCCACAAATAGGCAGTATTTGAGACCCAACTATGTGCCAGAGAGAAGAACAAGACAGGCATGGGCCCTGCCCTTGTACAGTTTACAGCCTCATCTTATGCCCCTACCTGAGTAGTAGGGACCTGGGAATGAGGTCACATCCCACAGAGGGTTCTACACACCCCTGAGAAGTGAGGAAGGGGCTTTAAGGCAGAAGCTCCAGGAGTTGAGAAGACAAAAGAGCCAGAGGAGTTGGAAATTCTTCCCAGGAAGAAAGGGTTCCATGATCAAATTAGTTTGGGAAACCCATCTTACCATATTTTCCTCTTAGAAATTTACAAGCAAATTAAAACTACCGAAAAGTTCTCCAATTAAGAAACATGCTAACTTTCATTTACCCAGGAAGTCTGTTTACCATGGGGCATCCCATAGAACCATCCTTTTGTGGGTCTTGCTGTGAGAAATGCTAGTAAGTCCACAGTCTTAGAGCAGAGTCAGGGGGCTCTGATTTAGAAACCATATTTTCCCAGCAGCACACACGCTTGTCAGAATGGCCTGAGAAGATACTCACATCTGGGACCTTCCAGGTTTAAGCAAGTCTTAAATCAGGCGGAGACCAAGGCCCTGCTGGTTCCCAACAGTGAACTCTAGAAGGCTCTTCCTGAGACCACTTCCTTCAAGCCTTGGGTACCTCCCTTGGTTTCTGGGTCATGGATTTTCTTGGGACTTGGCCCCATAGCCGCTGACTTGGTAGCTCTCTGTGCTCTCGGAGCCAAGTCTTGTGACAACCCCATTTGGCTTCCTGGTACCTGTTCTCATTCTTTAGTCCAAGGCTATAGCCTGACCCTACAGCTCTGAGGCCAAGGGGCTCCCTTGTAAGGTTTTGTCCACTCTTGCTTCTGAGTCAACATGTTAAGTCACCACCTGAAATCTAACCTTATATTTCCTTGTGAGGATTAGTTACCTTGAAGGAGAGGGTTATGGTCCATCCCCATTTTAACTAAGAGAACTTAACAGTGATCCAGTGACGCCCGGAAAGGCCAGGGGTCTGATGATTGTATCACATATTATCTCATTTCGTTGCCCCAACAAATGATGAGGTAATTACAACTTTTACCTCTGTTTTCCAAATTAGGAAACTGATCCTTTGAGAGGTTGTAATTTGCCCAAGGTCACAGAGCTTAAGGGACAGAGCCAGGATTTGAACCCAGGAAGTCTGATCTCAGAGTACATGATGCTCCGAGCCAATAAGCCTCCCTTGATTCCCCACCTCTTATCAAAGTCTACCTATTCACCTTCCAGAACCACTGCCCAGGAGCATGGCACTCCTGTGGGGTCGGGGTCTTGGGGCAGCCCAGGGTTCCCAGTACCACCCCTCCCTCACCAGTCTGGTCAGCACTCTATACCCTGGGTTTGCTCTCTTCTCCCTGTCCCCCTGTCAGAGTGACGTATTTCTACTAAAGTTAACCCTGTGCTAATGTTTCCTTTCTGGTAACAACATGCTTTAACCCAGGCTAAATGTATACTGTGATGGCAGGATGGTGGACACCTATGTGGGGAGACTGTTGAGTCGGGTTTGGAACTTAGCATCCCACGAACCCCTGCTCACTTTGCCTGGACCAGCATTCTCAATCCTCCCTGCACAGGAGCGCCATAGAAGCTTCTCTCTCTCTCTCTCTATCTAACAAAAAACATATGTCCAGGCCACAACCCAAACCAAATGACTCAGAATCCCTGGGAGTGGGACCCTAGCACTGGCATGATATTAAAGCTCTCTGGGTGATTTTATATGAGACTAGAGCTGAATACTCCTTTTTTAAACATAGAGTTAGCCATGTAAATAGAAACGCTGTGTCTAAATTTTGGTCTTTGTACATCCCACTGAAGCTGGTGAAAGATGACAAGTGTGCATACTCAGAGGAGGGAAGAGGTTTAAGAATCACGGGTCTGACTCTGATTACCATGTGCTCTTGGGCCAGAATCAACTTCTTTGTGGAGTTTGGTTTTCTTAGCCAGTAATGAGGGGTTAATGCTAACTTGCCTCGAAGGTGGGTAATGAGAAATGACTAACTCAGATAGCCATAAGGTACTACTTAGGCAAAGTTAAAATGCTTCTACGACAAGCAAGGGAATTTGAGTGATTTGCCTCTTAAATATTGTCAAGATAGCCCAATAATTGTAAATAAGGTGCCAGAGTGGACTGCAATGAAGCAGGCAGCATGGACCCCCGATTACCTACAGATGGCTACTCTCTCCTCCCATTAATATCTTTCCTCTGGATAGCAATTTGAAAATAAATCAAAAGAAAAGAACATAATATCTTGAAGCTTCTTTGGCACACTCCCACAAAGCCAATAGTGTCGTGCTGACAAACTGTTTCCTGGAAACAGGTGTGCCTCAACTTAAAGAAGGTGGATCTACAATGAAAGATATAACCAAAGTGTTCTTCCACTTGAGAAAGCTTTCTTGAAATAGGAACTTCCCTTGTGCATAGTTCATTAACTTATTACCCTTGGGAGAAAAAAATCCATTCAAGATGGAAATGTAACTCCGAAATGACCATGTTATCCAGTGGGGAAATGTGCTTTAATTTACAAAACCTTTACAGTAACTCACGATATTTGAAGTGAGGTTTATTCCCATGAAGCTATAAAGAGCTCTAAGAGAAAAAAGACATATTTAGACATACAATGTTCAGCCCTTTCCAATCACCAGCTCATTTCATAACTGATGGAGAGCTTGGTCAGTGAGTCAGGGTGAAGGCACTCACTGCTGGGGATATGAGGAGGTCTACCATAGCGCGTCAGTTCTGCTAGGCAGGCTCTCCCCTCCTGCCACTCCTAAGTGGCCAGCACTGAGGTTAGTCCCCTTTGAATAAGAACCATTTAACACTGACACCCCACCCCTCACGCCATGTGTCTATTATAAGCTGAGTGCTGTGCTAGGCTTGCTAAGGAAGGTGAAGATAATAGGGCAAGCCCCCTGCCCCTCTACTCTCATCAATTTATGGTGACCAGATACCCAAATTTGACAGCCTCGATCTTTTAGGAAGTGTCCCTAAATAAGCTTAGGGGTAGGACTGCCAGATAAAATATAGGATGCTTAGTTAAATCTGAATTTCATATAAACAACCAATAATGTTTTAGCATAAGTATGTCCCAAATACTTCATGGGATATACTTATACTGAAGAAAACTACTCGATGTTGGAAAGTTCAAATTTAACTGGGTGTCTTGTATTTTTATTTGCTAAATTTGACAACCTTACTTAAGGGATCTGTAGGGCCTGTTGTGAACTTTGTGAATTAGTCCCACCCTTAGGTTGCTCCTCACAAATAGGGAATTTGGAGTTGTTTTCTAGCTGTGGTAGTCATCACTGGGCTGATGACTTCTTATTTGCATCAGATTTCTCTGTGACCAACGGCATACAGCCATAAAAGGAGTTTTCAGTGATACTAGGTGGTCCTGTTGGGTTGAGGGTGCAGATTATGACTTCACAACTTAATAACCCCTGAAAGGAAGAATTGCCTTCAAGGCCTAAAGCAGTGCCCATGTTCTAGAATCACTTGTTAAATGCAAGGGCACAGAACTTGCCTCAAGTCATGTACTGACCAGCCACATGCTTGGCTGAAATTCCTGGTGTTGGGCAGTCTGTCCACAGCAAGAGATCCTTGGAGAGTGAGAGGATTAGTAAGTTCAGGTAGCTCTCAAGGTTTTAGCTGGTGTAAGTTAAGAATCACCTAGGAAGTTTTGTAAAGAGGAAGACCCCAAGTCCCAGCCCTCCAGATTCTGATTCCAAAGTTCTGAATTCAGCCCCAGGAATCTGCATCTCAACCACAGGGCTGTGATTCTAACCCCCGTGGCTGGGGGGACTGTGTTTAGCACTTGCACCTCTCCCCTCAGGCTCCTGGGAAGATTCCAGCCAAGAGCCCCTGGGGGTCGGTTTGGGCTGGTGTTCCTCTCCACTGACCCAGCAGCTCAGATCCAGCTCTGGAATTTTGAAGAATGAGAAGACTTGAGCTGCTCTTCCTGTGTGATCTTCATGCGGTCGTCTCTCTCCTGATGTCTCCGGCCCTGATTACTGCAAGGGCTGCCAAAAATTGTGTCCCTTTTTGCCAGTCACTTTACACTGTTAGCATTCCCAGACCCCGTTTTCCTATTAGCATGGCCTGGCGTTTTACTGATGGTTGCCAAGGCAGCTCCTGAGTCAGACAACTGGGAACACCCTGCTTTATACACCTCACATTTAACACCGGACAGCTGAGGGGCCGCACAACTTTACTCTTAAAAACAAACCCAGATGGATGCTGAGAAGCTGGTGTGTGCTGGATGTGCCCTTTGAGTCAGAGTCTCTGCCACGGGGAACAGCACATCCGCCAGACAATCTTGTGGTATGGACAAGTAAAAGGAACCTGCTGAGATGTCTTTGGTGACATTCTCAATCCTGCAATGAATTATCCCCAACGACAAGAGATGGATCATGCGTGCAATACATGATGGAACAGAAAATGGCTGAAATGGAAAGAGTAAGTGGCCTGCAATCTAAAACAGCTCCCTTCGCTTACCGGGGACAATTTCCAGTTCAGACGGAAACTTAACTCTAGTTTCAGAAAAGGCAAACCCCATCTCTTCTTGAATGTTTCATTCATTCTTTCACTCAGCTGACAAATATGTACAGAGCACCTGCTATGTGGGTAGAATAACACATCTCAAAATTGAAAGCCTCATGTTAACTAACCAGGAATCAAGAGCCTACTTGCTTCTGACAACTAGTAGTTTTTAATTAAGTAACCAGACATAGGCGGTGAGGCCCTCAGACCTCTGGGGAGGACTTTCAGGTGGCGACTGGAATCAGAGGCATTTGAGTGAGGCAGTTCTGCCAGAAAATCACATGAACGGCAGAGATGTGTAACTTCAGCTCTGCACTTCACCAATTTCCAGCAGGCTTCAGGAGCCCAACGATGATGGAAAAGCTCCATTTTAAGCCATCTGGGGTTTCATGTTGTTTCTGTGAAGTGAGGGCTCAACACAATTCATGATACTTAATACAAATGTAAGCAGATCCTTTAATATAAATGTGCAAAGAACATTGATATAGGTTTTAAGTCATGATTGTAAAGTACCGTGAAGGAGCCTTTATGAACACCTATGGAATTGAGGCACCAGCGTTTCTGCTAAAACAAAACATTAGACCTGCATTCACTGAACTGGCAAAGTTGAAGAACCCTCTAATCAGACTGCCACTCAGAACAAAAGGACACAGCAAAGATTAGAGATTGAACTTGGATGAACCAAAAATCTACAGCCCTCTGGGAACAACGTCCATCATTCCTCCCAAAAAGCCATGCCCCAGTTTGTCTTCGAGCCTTTCCCCATACTGCTCTTTCTGCCTGAAACAACATTCCAGAGCTTCTCCTGACTAATGAGCAGGTCAGTGGCCTCATTTTCAGCAAGGAAGGTCAACACACCTGTTTCCAAGGTCAACATCAAGCTTGTTCATTCCCTTGTTTATGCATTCAGTTGCTTGGTTAATCGATCTGTATTAGGCATTTAATGCACGCCAGCCCCTATGGAGTGCAGCAAGGATGCAGACCTGAAATAAGGCACCTCATTCACCTTCAGGGAGCTTAGAGTTTAGTGGAAGAGACAAGTAGGAAATTCTAGAGCTGTGGGGTTGGTGTTATAATTGGGGTTTGTATTATGCAGGAGTACTGGGGAAGTTAGCAAGGCTTCCTAGAGGAGGTGGGGCCTGACTGGTGTCCTGAAGGATGAGGCAGTACCTGTTGGAGGCAGATATTATGGGTCTGGTGATGGAGTTGGCTCATGTGATCCATCCTCTCACTCTTTGCTCTCTTTGTAAAAATGATCCATGTTGATCATATGGTCAACCAGCTATTGGGAGTGCTGTCCAGGGCCATGAAAGAAAGAGAAATGGCCTTGTGGTGAGTAAGACATGTGCCACGGCCTCATGCCAATCATGGACTAACACACTGGAACAGCCACTCTGAATGGTAGTACAATCTCACTTTAAGATGGCAGACTAAGCTTGCAAGTTTACCTATCCTACCTCTATTTTTCAATTAGGAAGGCAAAAGGAAGATCTACAAGGACTTAGCCCTTCTTCTGCCATTTTGAAAAAATAATTAAAACATATACTCTAGCAAAATTGAAAATGAATCCAAGAAATAGGAAGACCTGGAAACAATGGAAATAATCCAGTTCAGATGGAAAGAAATCCTAGTGGAACAGCTTATATTTAGTCCAAATTACAATAGTGGGACAGAATGCTTGGTGAAAAACATCTTCAACAGAGCAAAAGGTTACGATGATTAAACTGGATACCTAAGAATCAGGAAGTTAAAAAAAAAAGAATCAAGAAGTAAACCACGACATGCCACATATGTACTGAAGACTCAAGTTTCTCCAGGTCAACCAGAGAAGAAAAAGATAATTAGAAACTCTAGAAGAAAAAGGCAATCATGGTCTAAATATGAAGCAAGCTAAAATACAGTTTGTATTTAAACAATTAATGGAATATAAAAACCACTGGTAATTGTAAATATTTATGCACCCAACATAGGAGCACCTCAATACATAAGGCAAATGCTAACAGCCATAAAAGGGGAAATCAACAGTAACACAATAATAGTAGGGGACTTTAACACCCCACTTTCACCAATGCACAGATCATCCAAAATGAAAATAAATAAGGAAACACAAGCTTTAAATGATACATAAACAAGATGGACTTAATTGATATTTACAGGACATTCCATCCAAAAACAACAGAATACACTTTCTTCTCAAGTGCACATGGAACATTCTCCAGGATAGATCATATCTTGGGTCACAAATCAAGCCTTGGTAAATTTGAGAAAATTGAAATCATATCAAGTATCTTTTCTGACTACAAGGCTGAGACAAGATATCAATTACAGGAAAAAAACTGTAAAAAATACAAACACATGGAGGCTAAACAATTTGCTACTAAATAAACAAGAGATCACCAAAGAAAAAGAGGAAAACAAGAAATACCTAGAAACAAATGACAATGAAAACACGATGACCCAAAACCTATGGGATGCAGCAAAAGCAGTTCTAAAAGGGAAGTTTATAGCAATACAATCCTACCTCAAGAAACAAGAAAAATCTCAAATCAATGAAAAAGAAATGAAGAAAACAATAGCGAAGATGAATAAAACTAAAAGCTGGTTCTTTGAGAAGATAAACAAAATTGATAAGCCACACTCATCAGGAAAAAAAGGGAGAAGACTCAAAGCAACAGAATTAGAAATGAAAAAGAAGAAGTAACAACTGACATTGTAGAAATACAAAGGATCATGAGAGATTACTACAAGCAACTATATGCCAATAAAATGGACAATCTGGAAGAAATGGACAAATTCTTAGAAAAGCACAACCTTCCAAGACTGAACCAGGAAGAAATAGAAAATATAAACAGACCAATCACAAGCACTGAAATTGAGATTGTGATTAAAAATTTCCCAACAAACAAAAACCCAGGACGAGATGGATTCACAGGCAAATTCTATCAAACATTTAGAGAAGAGCTAACACCTATCCTTCTCAAACTCTTTCAAAATATAGCAGAGAGAGGAACACTCCCAAACTCATTCTACAAGGCCACCATCACCCTGATACCAAAACCAGACAAAGATGTCACAAACAAAGAAAATACAGGCCAATATCACTGATGAACATAGATGCAAAAAGCCTCAACAAAACACTAGCAAACAGAATCCAGCAGCACATTAAAAGAATCATACACCATGATCAAGTGGGGCTTATCCCAGGAATGCAAGGATTCTTCAATATATGCAAATCAATCAATGTGATACACTGTATTAACAAACTGAAGGATAAAAACCATATGATCATCTCAATAGATGCAGAACAAGCTTTCAACAAAATTCAACACCTATTTATGATAAACACTCTCCAGAAAGTAGGCATAGAGGGAACTTACCTCAACAGAATGAAGGCCATATATGACAAACCCACAGCCAACATCATTCTCAATGGTGAAAAACTGAAACCATTTCCTCTAAGATCAGGAAAAAGACAAGGTTGCCCACTCTCACCACTATTACTCAACATAGTTTTGGAAGCTTTAGCCACAGCAATCAGAGATGAAAAAGAAATAAAAGGAATCCAAATCAGAAAAGAAGAAATAAAACTGTCACAGTTTGCAGATGACATGATACTATACATAGAGAATCCTAAAGATGCTACCAGAAAACTACTAGAGCTAATCAATGAATTTGGTAAAGTAGCAGGATACAGAATTAATGCACAAAAATCTCTTGCATTCCTATACACTAATGACAAAATATCTGAAAGAGAAATTAAGGAAACACTCCCGTTTACCATTGCAACAAAAAGAATAAAATACCAAGGAAGAAACCTACCTAAGAAGACAGAAGACCTGTATGCAGAAAACTGTAAGACACTGATGAGAGAAATTAAAGACAATACAAACAGATGGAGAGATATACCATGTTCTTGGATTGGAAGAATCAACATTGTGAAAATGACTACACCACCCAAAGCAACCTGCAGAGTCAATGCGATCCCTGTCAAGCTACCAATGGCATTTTTCACAGAATTAGAACAAAAAATTTCACAATTTGTATGGAAACACAAAAGACCCCAAATAGCCAAAGCAATCTTGAGAAAGAAAAACGGAGTTGGAGGAATCAGGCTCCCAGACTTCAGACTATAC
Organism: Balaenoptera acutorostrata; assembly: GCF_949987535.1. Classification (NCBI taxonomy): domain Eukaryota; kingdom Metazoa; phylum Chordata; class Mammalia; order Artiodactyla; family Balaenopteridae; genus Balaenoptera; species Balaenoptera acutorostrata. Next base: position 35,274,483 of record NC_080080.1, on the reverse strand, counting down.
TACAAAGCTACAGTAATCAAGACAGTATGGTACTGGCACAAAAATAGAAATATAGATCAATGCAACAGTATAGAAAGCCGAGAGATAAACCCACGCACATATGGTCACCTTATCTTTGATAAAGGAGGCAAGAATATACAATGTAGAGAAGACAGCCTCTTCAATAAGTGGTGCTGGGAAAACTGGACAGCTACATGTAAAAGATGAAATTAGAACACTTCCGAACACCATACACAAAAATAAACTCAAAATGGATTAAAGACCTAAATGTAAGGTCAGACACTATCAAACTCTTAGAGGAAAACATAGGCAGAACACTCTATGACATAAATCACAGCAAGGTCCTTTTTGAGCCACCTCCTAGAGAAATGGAAATTAAAATAAACAAATGGGACCTAATGAAACTGAAAAGCTTTTGCACAGCAAAGGAAACCATAAACAAGATGAAAAGACAACCCTCAGAATGGGAGAAAATACTTGCAAACGAAGCAACTGACAAAGGATTAATCTCCAAAATTTACAAGCAGCTCGTGCAGCGCAATATCAAAAAAACAAACAACCCAATCCAAAAATGGGCAGAAGACCTAAATAGACATTTCTCCAAAGGAGATATACAGATTGCCAGCAAACACATGAAAGTGTGTTCAACATCACCAATCATTAGAGAAATGCAAATGAAAGCTACAATGAGATATCACCTCACACCGGTCAGAAAGGCCATCATCAAAAAATCTACAAACAATGAATGCTGGAGAGGGTGTGGAGAAAAGGGAACCCTCTTGCACTGTTGGTGGGAATGTAAATTGATACAGCCACTATGAAGAACAGTATGGAGGTTCTTTAAAAAACTAAAAATAGAACCACCATATGACCCAGCAATCCCACTACTGGGCATATACCCTGAGAAAACCATAATTCAAATAGAGACATGTACCACAGTGCTCATTGTGGCACTATTTACAATAGCCAGGACATGGAAGCAACCTAAGTGTCCATCAACAGATGAATGATAAAGAATATGTGGCATATATAGACAATGGAATATTACTCAGCCATAAAAAGAAACAAAATTGAGTTATTTGTAGTGAGGTGGATGGACCTAGAGTCTGTCATACAGAGTGAAGTAAGGCAGAAAGAGAACAACAAATACCGTATGGTAACACATATACATAGAATCTAAAAAAACAAAAAAAAGTTTCTAATGAACCTGAGGCAGGACATGAATAAAGATGCAGATGTAGAGAATGGACTTGCAGACACGGGGAGGGGGAAGGGTAAGCTGGGACCAAGTGAGAGAGTAGCATTGACATATATACACTACCAAATGTAAAATAGATAGCTAGTGGGAAGCAGCTGCATAGCACAGGGAGATCAGCTCGTGCTTTATGACCACCTAGAGGGGTGGGATAAGGAGGGTGGGAGGGAGACACAAGAGGGAGGCGATATGGGGATATATGTATACACATAGCTGATTAACTTTGTCATACAGCAGCAACTAACACACCATTGTAAAGCAATTATACTCTAATAAAGATGTTAACAAATAAATAAATATATAAAATGTCATTTAAAAAAAAACCCACTGGTGTCTGAAGTAATTAAAGTTAAACCTCTATGGTCAAGGGAGAGGGTCAATAAATATAGTGAATTCCTCTAAATTCTCTGTGAGTTCTAGGCCACTGGGTAAAGTAACTGCTTCCCTACTGTTTGATTTAGTTCTCCTTTTGAAAGTGGTTCTGACTTTAGGAACTATAATCCTTACATATTAACTTTTTAATCTACTTTTTCCCCAGGAGACCATTCCTAAAGGTGATCTCTGGTTAAAAACTTTTTATTTCCCCGAAGGTATTTTTGATTATCCCTGATCTTTTCTGATCTTTATGAGATTGTAAACTAAGCTTTACTAACTGAAAATATAAACCCATACCCATTAAGGAACAATTAGTTTTTAAGAAACATTGATTCCTCAACCTCTTACTGTTCGATTGAATTTCAATTTTTAATTGGCAATTTAATTTAGCTAAAACTCGCTAATTCCTGCTTTAAAGAAACAGTTATCTGAAGTTCAAATGCTTGAGTTCATTGCAGGGTTCTTTTTCTTCTGTTGAAGTGAAGTAAAATGAAATATAATGCTTTTTAATTTAAAAATATTAATAGTGGCTATTTTAGGCAGTAGAATATTAAAAGTGAGGTTTATTTTCTTCTTCATATTCTTCTGTATTTTCTGAATGTTCTATCATAAACATATATTTATTCTATACTTAAGTTTCTTAGAATAGAAAACTAATATAGGACTATTTGAGAATATTACTGGGACCAGAAAATCTCAGGTTCCATGGCTTTCTCTTTGACAAGCAAGGTGGCAAGCTAAGTGATTATATAAAAATTGTATTGAATATGGTTTAAGTAGGTGGGTTGAAAACATGTATGTCTGAAATCTCTACATCGTGGAACTTTGTGTAAACTTTGCTCAGTGTAAACCTAAGAAATTTCCAATTATTTGGGGACTTTTAACAGGGAATTTATTTATTTATTTACTTACTTACTTATTTATTTATTTATGGCTACATTGGGTCTTCGTTACTGTGCACAGGCTTTCTCTAGTTGTGGCGAGCAGGGGCTACTCTCCCTTGTGGCACGCGGGCTTCTGATTGCAAAGCACGGGCTCTAGGTTCGAGGGCTTCAGTAGTTGTGGTACGCAGGCTCAGTAGTTGTGGCTCTCAGGCTCTAGAGCACAGGCTCAGTAGTTGTGGCCACATGGGCTTAGTTGCTCCACGCCATGTGGGATCTTCCTGGACCAGGGCTCGAACCCGTGTCCCCTGCATTGGCAGGCAGATTCTTAACCACTGTGCCACCAGGGAAGTCCTAACAGGGATTTTATTAATTGAAGGCTTCATACAAAAGAAAGAGGAATCATAGGTTTATTTCAAACTTCCCTAAAATGTCCCTGTTTAAAGAAAGTAGAATGATGGTTGCCAGGCCCTGAGGTGGGGGCTGGGGGTAGGGGGGAGAAGGATGGGGAGTTAGTGTTTAATGGATACAGAGTTTTGGTTTGGGAGGATGAAAAAGTTCTGGAGATGTGTGGTAGTGATGGTTGCATGACAATGTGAATGTACTTAACGCCACTGAATTGTACACTTACAATGGTTAAAATGGTTAATTTTATGTTATGTATATTTTACCACACTAAAAAGTCCCTGTTTCTTAAATCTAGACATGATTTAACACGATTTCATGAGACCTCTCCTTTGTTTACAGTATCCCCAAATCAGCACCTTTTTGTCAACCCATAGCATAACTAAATTTTGCACCTTTAACGAAGTAATCCTCTTGGTGACATTGTTGATGGAGCAGTTAGGCCTTTTGGTCAGTCTTGGTATTAATCCCTAGCCTGTTTTGAGGGCACGAGGAGGAAGAGAATTCTTTTCTGAAGTGCAATGGATTGGGTTTTTAAAGCTGGAAGTTGGCCAGCAATTTGGAGGTAAGCATAGCAGATTCTAGCGACAGTTACTTTTATATACAAAATGGAATTTGGACCAGAGGTTGCATCTTTCTTAAATAGCTTCTATTTTGTGAAAACATCCTTGGGATATGCCAGAAAATAATTTCATGAAAACTATAACTTCCACTTAAATTTCTGTTCAAGCTCTCTATAAAGAAAACCCCCAAGAGAGTGAATGGTTTGCTTTAACTACCCTCAGCAGTTGGCCTTATAAGAGAGCTCAGGCTCACCAAGTGTTCCATGGCCATTCAGGAGTGAATGGCCAGGAGGTAGCAAGGAACATCAACATGGGCAACGGCCTCAGGAAATAGAAATCGATTTCCAATCTGCATGGCTGCCAGGAGCTATGGTGAGTGATGGTCTGTCTACAAGTGTAAAGCACACCTTTACTCTCCATCAGAGACTGAGACAAGTACTCTTCTCAACTGGCTTAAAATCTTTATGTGATTGGAGATTTTAAAATTATATCACAGATTCAATTCCCATGAGGCATTGGACTTTAGATACAGTACTAACCTGCATGGTGCTGTGGTGAAGTCATCATCAATATCAACGTGTGACCTTAGATATCACCAGAAGGATTAACCAGTGGTGTTTTTGTTAAGTACACAGGCATTTATTTTCTAACATTCTTTATACTGTACATAACTATTATATACACTTTGGCATGTATAACTTACAAATATTTTTCTTGAGAATGTGATGTTCTGATTAAGAATATTCTGATAGCTGCCAAACACATATATTGATGGCCAGTTTTCAAAGAGTTGAGATACAATGAAATGTACTACCAACTTAAAATTAAAACTTCACTGAACCATAGTTAAGTCTTTCACTGATGACTTAATCAAAAGATTTATCAGAATAACGGTGCAATGTCCCAGGGGGTTCACAATGAATATCAATTATCATTATAGTATAGTTCTACAGAAAACGTTATGAAGGTTTGAATTTTCAGTTGGTTTGGGTTTTATGTGAATGTGACTTTGTTAAATAGTAGATTATATTCTTTTAAAATATGAAGTTAACATAGCTCTCCGTACAGATATCACCCAGCTAAAGTTAAAAGAGCCATTTACACAGTATTGAGGGCAGAAAAGAATTCACATTTTTTTTAATTTAAGAAGTTAGAACTTTTGTATGAGAAAAATGGAGGAAAAGGAATCATTTAACACATATTCATAATTAAAATAAGCTGTCTAAAGCAAAAGGAAACAGGGTTATTAAACAATTATAATACCACTTGACACATGTATCACTTACCTGCTCCCAAACTTTCACTAGCTTCTTGCTGTCAGATCAAATCCAGTTTTTTAAAATTATTATTTATTTGTTTGTTTGTTTATTTTTGGCTGTATTGGGTCTTCGTTGCTGCACGCGGGCTTTCTTTAGTTGCGGCGAGCGGGTGCTACTCTTCGTTGCAGTGTGCGGGCTTCTCATTGTGGTGGCTTCTCTTGTTGCAGAGCACAGGCTCTAGGCACACGGGCTTCAGTAGTTGTGGTGCATGGGCTCAGTAGTTGTGGTGCACGGGCTTAGCTGCTCTGTGGCATGTAGGATCTTCCTGGACCAGGGCTCGAACCCATGTCCCCTGCAGTGGCAGGTGAATTCTTAACCACTTCGTCACCAGGGAAGTCCCCAGTTTGTTTTAAATTGATAAATTCTAGGTCCTCCACAGACCCACCTTACAGGTTGTACATTTTGTTTTTTCCCAGCCATTTTCTTGATCTCAGATGGGTGAGTGTCTACTTCTGTTACTAGGAATGTACTTATGATGTTTCTTATTCATGGGCAATCCTTTCACTCCTGGTCATGCCAAATATTCTGTATCTTTTGAAGCCCAACTCAAAGCTCACTTCCCCTCTGAAGTCATCTCAATGCCATATACCCTTCCATAGTTAATGTATTCATTAACCACCTACCAGAGATTTAATTAGTGGTTACTATGTGTCCAGTGCTACACTAGGCACTATAAGAAGTTGTACCCAGCGTGGAAGACAAAGCTCTGGACCTCAGTTGCATATGCTGTCCGGCCTCCCCAACTAGACTGTAACCCTTTCAAAGACTGGCTGGTCCTATGTTACCCTCGTAATATCCTACTTAGCTGGGACATCTTGGGTGAGGTGGGACATGTGTTGGTCACTAAAAGGTCTAGGTGACTGGACCACATCTGCCTGGTGTTAGTGGTGAGCAAATGAGAGACAACTGGAGGAACCCTACCAGTCCTTGGACACAAAGGAAATCTTTTCATAGGTGCTCAACAACAGGGCCCACTATATGGAATTAATACATGTTGAATGAATACAGCAAAAGTGAACAAACCAATTAGCCTTCTTAAAGGGAAGGTGGGAAGACCCTCAGGATGGGGTGACGTTCAAGCAAGAAGGAAGTCAGGGGTATTGATTTCTCTGCAGCAGAAGAGACAGAGATGCTTCCTTGAGTCGGGACCTAAGGACTACATTTCTGAGTATTTCAAATACTAGGTTTGACCGACACATGGAGCCGCAAGCCAGGGGGACAGCTGCCATTTTGGCAGCTTTACTAAAAGAAAAAAAGACTTTGCTGAATGAGCTAAATCTTACCTGGCCAAGAGAAATCCCCTAGCTTTACTATAAATCATTAGAGCAGAAAAATAGGTTTAGAAGCATTGGAAATGGGCCAAAAGAGAGTGTCAAGGAGACAGCAGGGTCTAACAATAGAAAACTAGGCAGCAGATTAGACAGAGTAGGTGTGAGAGAGACAAAAGCAGATACAGAGACTAAGCAGTGACCAAGGGAAAATGGCACAAGTACTGCTATCTACACAGGAATCTCCTGTCGAGAGGGTCCCAGCCAGGAGGAGGCGACGAGGGAGATTTCACTAATGCACACAGTCCATCGCAGTGTAGCCCAAATCTTCTCCTAGAACCAGCAATAGCATTACTATGTAGGGACTCGCTTCCAAATTTATGAACAGGATATGTACCCAAAGCCCATTTGTAATTTAATTGGTAACTGAAATATATTTTCCTCCAGAAATTATTTCAATTAGGTTAGATACTTATGCCAAATCCCCAAAACCTATTTAATCTACATGTACTTACAGTTTAGTCCTTTACACAGGTATTTTAGTAATTTCTAATTACCCCATACATTCCAGTTACTCTGGTTGCCTAAGAAATAATTCTAAAATTTATGGACTTAAAACAACAACAATTTTTATTTTGCACATGAATCTGCAATTTAGGGCATGGCTCAGCAGGGACAGTTCATCTCTGGTTCACTTGGCATCAGGAAGGGTAAGGGGGACCTGGGGCTGGGGCCTGGAATCCTCGGAAGGCTTGCCCACTCACATTTCTGGCAGTTGATGCTGGTTGTCTGGCTGAGATCCTAGCTGGAGGTGTTGGCTGAAACCTACATATGGCCCCCCTATATGGTCTGGGCTTCCTCATGGTGGCTGGTTTCCAAGGGCAAATGTCATGTGTAAGAGAAACAAAGAATAGCCGAGAGAAAAAAAAAAATTGAATTCTTTTTCAAATCCAGCCTTGGAAGTCATCTAGCATTGTTCTCACTGTGCTCTATCAGTTGGACCAATCACAAAGCTCATGTGGGTTCACGGGGAAGGCAATAGACTCCACCTCTTGAGGGAGAGTAGCAATATTCCAGAAGAGCAAGGGGGAGTAGATATAATTGGAGAGAAATTATAAATTGAGAATTGGAGAGATATAGATATAATTGGAGAGAAATTATAGATATAATTGGAGAGAAATTATAAATTATAAATTGGAGAGAAATTTAAAAATAGCATCCCACAATAGTGTACAATCTGCCACAACATATAACATTACTTCTAGAAAAAATATTTTTTCTAGAAAAAATATTCCAGCTTAAAAGGTAATACAGCATAGTGACTCTAGAGCCAAATTCCCAGAGCTCTGTTATATACTTGTGTGATGCTGGACAATGTGCTCAAGCTCTCTGTTCCTTAGTTTCCTCATTTATAAAATTGGGATGTTGTGAAGAAAAAACAATAGTTATTTTGAAAAAAGCTTAGAAGACTATCTAGCTCTTTAAGTGTCAGCTGTTCTCATGACACCAGGGATACACGTCCTCCAACTTCGGCAGTGGTACTTCCTGGTTCCTGGGGGGACAGTGGTGGTGACAGCACTACCAGGGGTAGAAAATGAATGATAACAGTTCACATTATTGAGTACCTAATACCTGTCAGTTACCATGCCAAGTAAACTGACTTAAAAATCTATAAGGTAGGTACTAATATTATCCAGGTAAGAAAACTGTGACTTTCGTAATTTGCCCAAAGTGACACCTGCAAGTGGTAGAGATGGGATTTGTCCCCAGATCAGTTTAACTAGATGGAAGGAGCCTGAATCCCTGGATTACTGCATGGAGCAGAGCCTGTCTCCCAAATCTGATTTGTGGCTGAGTGAAAAAGGAACAGTACTGTATTATGCCGTTGGGATTTGGGGTCATTTATTAGAGCGGTGAACCTATCTTGACTGGGGGAGTACAGGGAAGATGGGATTGATATGCTTGAGCACAACTAACTTAATGATTCCTTTCATAAGATGAAATGGCTCTTGTTATTTGCATAAGGCAGGGTATATGCATAAAAGAAAATTATTCTCTAGGTCAGTCCCTACCAGTCTCATATATCTTCTGAACGGGAGAGGACAAGCAGCTTTTGGAAATAGGGCTGGGTGTACTGATCTGGAACCCTTGACACTGATATGAACAGACTGCTTACAAATTAGGCTGACTGTTCACCAGCTGAGGAATGCCTCTGCTAAGGTTCGACTCTGGTGTAAAATCTAATGGTTCCCAGGTTGTTTGCTTGTCTCTTTTGTTTTGATTTCTTTCCCTTATAGAGAAGATTCTCTTTTTGACTACGCTGGCCAGCACAGCTGTGAGGGAGAAACCTTGGCTGCTGTTACACTTAGGTCTCTGGGCAGGTCCCCTATATAGTTAGACTGTAAGTTCCATGATGGCAGAGACCTTGTCTGTCCTGTTCACCACAGCATCCCTAATGTCTAGTCTAATGTCTGGCACACAGTAGGTGCTCAAAACTTATTAAATGCATGAAAGACTGAATGTTTGAATAAAAGCTCAAGCAAACAAAAGTCAGAAGTCTATAAAGTTAACTTGGGCTCTTTATGCCAGTGGCATATCCCTCAAAGACCACACGAGGGAGGAGCCCAAAATGCCTACTACGATACTGTGGATGCAGTAGCCCCTTGATAAAATGCTTGCTGATTGAGTGATGCTACCTAATGCTTCACCTGATCCATGGTAAAACGTGGGAAGGCACAGGATCAGATAACTATTGTGGGATGCTATTTTTAAATTTATCTCCAAGGATGTTGTAAATATGGCCATCACAAAAGTGGTCGTGCTTTTAGTTGTATGAATCACACGAAAGTCTGTGGGAGTCAGCAGAGCGTCAGCCAAAGAGTACAACACTCTTCTCAACATTCACCTCTCATGGGTAAGGTTTAAATTCATAAAAGTCAAGCAACTCTAGAATCATCCATAAAAGAATTCATCTTGGCGTGAAAGCAGTTTGCAGTCTTTGGTTTTCCTGCACTCACTGGAATTCAGAGATCAGAAAATATGGACAATCCTCCTTTTAGGACAGGCAGCAGCTGGACTATCTTTCAGACTAGAGATTTCTTTCTTGAAAATCAAATATAGAACTTGAGTGTGACGTAAGTATACTATGTTTTACATTAATGTAAACTAAAGTTTAAAGGGATGCTATGTCTCTAATTAAAGGCATTTACAGAAATATGTCCAAAAACTCCCTAAAGTTCACTGCAGAAATAAAAAGAACAGACTGTTTGTGGTTTGGAGTAGATGGCTCCGTTGGATTTAAATATTTATCATATTATTTTTGTATCGAAGTCTTAATGGGCACTAACTTTTATGGCATCACTTCTGGAAACAATAAAAAATACTGCATTTTGGAATGCTATTTCTAGTTGATTTCCATCACAGGGTACCATTAAAATAACAGTGGATTTCATGAAAAATAATGGCACATTCCTTTCCAACTGGAGTCCGAGATTTTTGACTTTTTCCAAGTTTCTTTATCAAGGTGCCACAGACACTCAAAGCCCCCGAAGAAGGTGTTCTTTTCTAGTCCAAAGAATAAGAAATGTTTGGGAAAATCCTCTTTCGTAATTCCCCTGAGAACACATGAAGAAAAACTGCTAAGCTTCCATTTCAAATGTTAGGGATTTGGATTGAGTTTAAACACCAGCTTGTGCATAATGTCATAGCTCCAATTTTCTTATGCTGGGGTGATGGTGCTGATGTAATAGAAAGGATGCAAGGACTAAACGCAGAGCTGGAAAGGCAGCGATACACGACATCAGCCAACTAACTGCAAAGTCACTTAGTTAGCTGCAGAGGAAAATTAGGCAATATCTTCTGCTAGCTAAGAGTGACGTGGGAAATGAGACAATTCTTATGTAAGTCACCCTAAACAATAATATTAATATTTCCTGTGTTGTTCTTGAATATCCAATAAGTCAAATAAGATTTTGCATTCAGATTACTTGGGAAGTGTCTCCACTCCCCATTTCACTTTGAATGAATGTCTCCTGTTCCAGGGAGCTCTGACAGGTGAACCAGCAGGCTCTATCCAGAGTAACTGAAATTTACATTACAATTGATCAATTTACGCATGTATGTGCTTTACATCAAACTGAAAAGTGACATAAATTCTTTAATGCTCATTTCAATTGTTGTGAGCACACAAAGTACCTTCTAGAATATTTCTTCAGCTACGATCTCATATGACATCCTGCATTCTTCATGAAAGTGCTACTTGCTTATTTTCTTTGACTGGATAAAGGTCCCTTTGTAAATAGCTATAGTCTTACTTCTATGGTCCATGGTTTTAACTTGCATAACTTGCATTAACACTATAAGTTTTTCCTCTTAACCCCTGTCTAACTAGGTATGAGCTCAGTCCAAGTACACAAGCCTACTTATGGATTAAGGAGGAAAACAAAAGAAATTTACAATTTGGTAGCGATGTGGATACCACCCCTTTCACAGAGAAATTAGAGAATACTGTGAAATTCACACATTCAGAGAAAAAATCAGATGTGGTAGAGCTGAATGTGGAAATGGTGGTGTGGATTTTGTCCGGTGCGGTTCCAAGACCTTTTAGCATCACAAGCTTACATATCATTTAACTCAGGAGTGGAGGGAATTCATGGGATCCAGGAACTTGGATGGGAAAAATACTCTATCTTTAGTTTCACTAACCTCAAAGTAAAATTTAGATTAAAATGTAGAGCATAAACCACCGTACCTGTGGTTTTGTTGCCAAGAGAAATCACAGATATTCTCACATCACATTACAGTCACTGTAGCCATCTCGAAATACCTTTTAGGTTCGTCACTACTTCAAAATTATGGTAGTTATTATAACTATGGTAGTAATTATAACTGCTGCTAATTTGTTTTATTTAATAGTGAATTATTGACAACACACACATCACAATTTTAAAAATTTGGTTAATGTATTTCAATAAAAGTAATTCCCTTTGTCATCCTGCATACTTTGCCATGCATTTAAAATCATCATTCTAAGAAGAACCTATAAGCTTCACCAGCCTGCCAAAGAGGTCCATGGCACCCAAAAGATTAAAATCCCTTGAAACTGTACATAAGGCATTTAATAATGCAACATCCAGGTTTCTAGAGTAAATCATTCCTTGCTAGTATCTTTTGAAGTTGAAGCAAACTTGACCTTGAAATCAACACAGTCTCATTGCTGTAAATAGATGATTCTGATGAGAGTCATTTTTTCCCCTTATTTTGCCATAAGAAAAGACCTGTAGATTCTAAAGTATTTCTGCCATCATAGCATAGGTTGTTTTCTTCTAATGATAAACTTTATCATTGTCATTTTGCCAATCAACACTAAAATATTCACTTATTTCGTATTGCTGAAATCCAGTCTGTTTTATTAGGGCACTGAATATAATCATTTTATAACTTTAAAACATAGAGAGAGCATCAAGAAAATCTTCACTACCTGGAAAAACTATAACGAAAATCCCTTATTTTGAGTAAAAGAAGCAAACATCAAAGTACCCCATCAAAGACCGCTTTTAAATGACAGTGTTACTGGCTACGGGTCCTACTCATGCTCACTTGAAATACTGCAAATCAATTAACATATTTCTAGGAGTGTTAAGAATAGGGCCTCTGAGTTATTATAATTATGAGATAAATTAAACAATGAGATAACGCCTCAGTAGATGTGCCTCGAGTGTAAGCACATTAAGACTTTTTGGAAAATCCTCCATGGAGACTCTGGCCAAAAATAGACATATCAAATGCCAGCAAGTTAAATGAATATTCACTCACTGAAAGCTATTGAGAAATTATTTATGCACTCACAATTATTCACTTATTACTGAAGCTAAATACTGTTCAAAATGTTCATCTCCAAGAGTAAAATAAAGGTGATCAGAATTCAGAAACTAATAAAGAATGTAGAAAAGAATAATATATTCTTGCTATATTGATATATAACTCACATACTGTAAAATTGATATGTAACTCACATACTATAAAATGTGTATTCTTCATTTACATAGTTAAACCATGATTTTTCTATTCATCAAAATAGTAGGTATATTACTTGTGCTGCTCTAAAATTTGCCTTTTTTTCCAGTTAAATTTGTAAGATTTAGATACCTGCTTATAAATCTAGGCTCGATCAACTTCAGTACCAGAGGTTTTTGTTGAATTACAAGCTACAAAAACCATCCAACTTGTGTGCAATAATGGAAAATTCAAAATTACTAAACTTGGGAAAGAAATGAACTACAACAATGCAAACCCCCTCCCATTTGCAGTATATATTGTTATAGGAATAGAGATTAAAAGCTTTATTAATCACAGTTATCAAATTACTCATTCAAGATCTAGAGCGATTTTTAGTGGCTATTTATATCTGTGTTTGAATTAAAGTAGATCTACCAATGATAATTTAGTTTTAAGGCTACTGTTTTCTTCTCTAGGTAATTATTTCAATTTTTAAATATAAAAATAGCTTACATGCCTCCTTAGTGAAGACCATCCAATGCTATTCTCTTCACAGCTGAATTTTCAGAGGAAGATACTGAAAATGTGCACTTTGCTCTAAGAACCAAAAAGCAACTGCATGAGCACATGTCAGAGGTTCCACCCCAACTTCCTTGGCATACTGCGGATTATTTTTCTCTAAACAGGAAGCTCTTGACAGTTTTCCCTGGTATTTTCAGAATACTTTATTTACTAGAAGAACCCCAACTTTTGTTTCAAAGTATAATGTTCTTTCCCGCCGTGCCTATTGTTGCTAATTACGAATGCTACAGACAAGACAGAAACCAAATACCAAACTACTCTCGGCTGATTCAGAATATGGTAGAAAATATTAAAAAAAAAAAAACAAAGTTAGCAACATATTGCAAGGCTATGCTGGAGTCTTTAAACCCATAGCAATACTGAAGGGAGGATTCCTGGAATTCAACGGGGAATATTTGGCTCAAGCTGCAAAACCTGTATCTCTAAATAATGCCATGTTAGCAAGTGTTGAACAAGAAAGGCGGTTATATTTTAACCTACTTCACAGAACATGAATCCAAATTTAACCAAATGCCAGAGATTCCACCCCAAAATTAACAACTAGAAGCTGCTTCACATTTTTCTCCTGGTACAACAATAATTGTTCATGAAGACAAACTTGTAAGAGGTAAGAGAGAGGGGAAAGCCACAATGATCTACAAACACATCTAACTATTGTATATAAAGCAAACTAATTACCTTACACAGAAGAAGTGCAGGATTTAACAGTCCATGCTCCGCAGCCCCTGGGACGCAGAAGCAGCAGCGGCAGCAGCGTTGAGAGCAGCAGCGGCGGCCAGCATCCACCAGATTCTCACAGGCCTTTGCCTGTGTGGACTCAGCCACAGACTCTGCCTCCGGCTGACGTCAAAGTCCCTGTCACATGGCCAGATGAAAGCCAAGAGAGCATTGGTTGTCGTAGCAACCACAGAACAGCTCTGAAATTATTTCAATGGGTCATCTGTCACTGTGATGTGTATGTGTTTGTGAGTGCATGTGAGTGTGTGTGTGTGTGTGTGTGTGCATGCACATACCCCACAACCATCATGGACAGCTACCCAGCAACCTCAACCCTTGAAGTGGTGACTAAAGAGTGCCTACAACTTTCCTCTTCAAGGCTGTTCCTTACAGTTTCTGGCAAGAAAATGCATGCCCCTCTGAAGTTCCCATTGGTCTCACTGTCACCAGCATGAAGTTTGTGTCTCTCTCTGTAGAACAGAAGGAAAGAACTAAGAAATTCTGGGGGTAGTATTCTAAGCTAATTAAATCTATTTGTAAGTAAATGGATAAAAACAGAAGCTCAAGGGGAGCTGGAAGAAAAGATATTTTTAAAATGATATAAGAATCCACATCAATGTACTGAGACCAGGCTAGTAATGGAAAGAAAGAGAAGAAACATGGGGCGTGGTGGCCCTGAGTCAGATGAGTCTAATGAGCCTCACATCAACTAGGATGGGGAATCAGGTGAGATGAATTCAGGATCCCTGCATTGCAAAATGTCTATGCAAGGATGAACGACCAAAAGAGTTTCAAAACAGTGCTACTTTAAAATACTTTACATTTTAAACTTTTTTGGATTTTTACTTTGGGGGTCACCATACAGGTGCCAAATCCTCCCCTTCTAAATGCTCTTGTGCACATCCCTTTGGGACTCAGCATGGAGTAAATGGGTATCCCCAAACACAAACTTCAGTGAAAGCCTAGGACAGCAGAATAAAAGGGCGGGCCGGCACATTTTCTAACTTCAGCTTCATTTCCTTTAGGACAACCCTACCTTACTTCTAACTCCACACCGTGCTTATTTCCTAGTTCATTCTCCCTCTTAATTAATAGGAAGTCCATTAAATAAGATGAAATAAAATGCAGAGGAAGGTACTCTGAAAAATACATCCATTGAAACATACCCTTCAAAGGGGAAAGAGGTTGAAAGGCAGGGAGAAGAGATTGCTCTCAAAATCCTAAGGACCTTCCCATGCTCAAGTTATCAGGATTTCTTCTGGCTGGCTTCTGCTGGCTTCTTTAAAAAGAAAAAAAGTAGCTCTGGGGTGCTACAAAATATAAATGGAAACTAAACCAGCTGAGCAGACTACATTTATGTCACTGCAAAAGAATGAAATTTCTGCAGTTAGAGTCAGGAATTACTTCCAGCACAGTAAGACTAATGTTCAAACTGACCATAGAATCCCCCTATTCCATCTTCCTCTCCCTTTACTTCTGTCCCAGCCCCACCTGGGAGAAAAGATACATTTTTATTTGAAAAGTTATTTTCCTGATGCTATCAGCTATAGCACTGCAAAAGTAAAATCAAAGTGCAATGCTATAATGAATGCTCCCCCCTTTAATTTCAGATTAATGATAGCTCGGAATTTACCTGTTAGCACAAGGACAATTGGCTCATTGAATCCAATGTCTATCTAAATGGGTCAGGATGTCACACCAGTGGTAGATTTCAGCAACAGTCACAACTCACAAATATGTAATTTGTTCAGGTTATAGTTCTGGTTCTCTGTCAGAAATGTACATCACAGCAATGAGGGGAATGGGAAGAGAAGAGAGAAAGCATTTCCTTCTAGACTTCCAGGGCCCCATGTTCTCTGAGCTGCCTGCTTTACCAGCTCTTTAACTCCAAATCCATGGCTGCCTGATAATCTCTTCCTCTTTATGCAGTGAAACTGCAGTACCACAGTTTGCCAATAGGTGATGTCCTCTGAAACAAGAAGTTATCAGTTCTAAAAATTCCTAAAATTCTGGCCTTAAATTAGTTTAAAATTCAACAAATACTAACACCTTTTTATTTTGAATCTTCTATCATTTTTAAGACTAAATAGAGGGGGATCTTCAAGATGGCAGAGGAGTAAGACATGGAGATCACCTTCCTCCCCACAAGTACAACAAAAATACACCTACATGTGGAACAAATCCTACAGAACACCTCCTGAACACTGGCAGAAGACCTCAGACTTCCCAAAAGATGCCTGAAGGCGACCTACACACAGAGCAGGGCCAAAACCAAAGCTGAAGCCCAGGAGCTGTGCAAACAAAGAAGAGAAAGGGAAATTTCTCCGTGCAGCCTCAGGAGCAGCAGATTAAATCCCCACAATCAACTTGATGTACCCTGCATCTGTGGAATACCTGAATAGAATATGAATCATCGCAAAATTGAGGTGGTGGACTTGGGGTTTGCTGTCTGCGACTAATTTGTTTCTAATTTTTATGTTTAACTTAGTTTACTTTTTAGCGCTTGTTATCATTGGTGATTTGTTTATTGGTTTGGTTGCTCTCTTCTTTTTTTTTTTAAGAAATTCACGTTCTTTTATTTATTTATTTATTTATTTATGACTGTGTTGAGTCTTCGTCTCTGCGTGAGGGCTTTCTCTAGTTGTGGCAAGCGGGGACCACTCTTCATCGCGGTGCGCAGGCCTCTCACCATCGCGGCCTCTCTCGTTGCGGAGCACAAGCTCCAGACGCGCAGGCTCAGCAATTGTGGCTCACGGGCCCAGTTGCTCCGCGGCACGTGGGATCCTCCCAGACCAGGGCTCGAACCTGTGTCCCCTGCATTGGCAGGCAGACTCTCAACCACTGCGCCACCAGGGAAGCCCTCTTCTTTTTTTAATTATTTTTTTTATTTTAATAAATTTTAAAAATGTTTTAAATCATTTTATTATTATTATAATTTTTCTTTCTTTTTTTCTCCCTTTTGTTCTGAGTCGTGTGGCTGACAGGGTCTTGATGCCCTGGCCTGGTGTCACACCTGAGCCTCTGAGGTGGGGGAGCTGAGTTCAGGACACTGGTCCACCAGAGACCTCCCGGCCCCACGTACTACCAATCGGTGAGAGTCCTCCCAGAGATCTCCATCTCAACGCTAAGTCCCAGATCCACCCAGTGGCCAGCAAGCTCCAGTGCTGGATGCCCCATGCCAAACAACTAGCAAGACAGGAACACAACCCCACCTGTTAGCAGAGAGGCTGCCTCAAATCATACTAAGTTCACAGACACCCCAAAACACACCACCGGATGTGGCCCTGCCCACCAGAAAGACAAGGTCCAGCCACACCCACCAGAACACAGGCACCAGTCCCCTCCACCAGGAAACCAACACAAGCCACTGAACCAACCTCACCCACTGGGGGCAGACACCAAAAACAATGGGAACTACGAACCTGCAGCCTGCGAAAAGGAGACCCCAAACACAGTAAGTTAAACAAAATAAGACAGAGAAATATGCAGCAGATGAAGGAGCAAGATAAAAACCCACCAGACCAAACAAATGCAGAGGAAATAGGCAGTCTACCTGAAAAAGAATTCAGAGTAATAATAGTAAAGACGACCCAAAATCTTGGAAATAGAATGGAGAAAATACAAGAAATGTTTAATAAGGACCTAGAAGAACTAAAGAGCAAACAATGATGAACAACACAATAACTGAAATTAAAAATTCTCTACAAGGAATCAATAGCAGAATAACTGAGGCAGAAGAACGGATAAGTGACCTGGAATATAAAATAGTGGAAATAACTACACCAGAGCAGAATAAAGAAAAAAGAATGAAAAGAATTGAGGACAGTCTCAGAGACCTGTGGGATAACATTAAATGCACCAACATTCGAACTATAGGGTCCCAGAAAAAGAAGAGAAAAAGAAAGGGTCTGAGACATTTCAAGAGATTATAGTTGAAAACTTCCCTAACATGCTAAAGGAAATAGTCAATCAAGTCCAGGAAGTGCAGAGAGTCCCATACAGGATAAATCCAAGGAGAAACACACCAAGACACATACTAATCAAACTATCAAAAATTAAATACAAAGAAAAAATATTAAAAGCAGCAAAGGAAAAGCAACAAATAACATACAAGGAAATCTCCATAAGGTTAACAGCTGATCTTTCAGCAGAAACTCTGCAAGCCAGAAGGGAGTGGCAGGACATATTTATAGTGATGAAAGGGAAAAACCTACAACCAAGATTACTCTACCCAGCAAGGATCTCATTCAGATTCGATGGAGAAATTAAAACCTTTACAGACAAGCAAAAGCTAAAAGATTTCAGCACCACCAAACCAGCTTTACAACAAAGGCTAAAGGAACTTCTCCAGGCAGGAAACACAAGAGAAGGAAAAGACCTACAGTAACAAACCCAAAACAATTAAGAAAATGGTAATAGGAACATACATATCAATAATTACCTTAAATGTAAATGGATTAAATGCTCCAACCAAAAGGCATAGATGGGTTGAATGGATACAAAAACAAGACCCATATATATGTTATCTACAAGAGACCCACTTCAGACCTAGGGACACATACAGACTGAAAGTGAGGGGATGGAAAAAGATATTCCATGCAAATGGACATCAAAGGAAAGCTGGAGTAGCAATTCTCATATCAGACAAAATTGACTTTAAAATAAAGACTATTACAAGAGACAAAGAAGGACACTACATAATGATCAAGGGATCAATCCAAGAAGAAGATATAACAATTATAAATATATACATGCACCCAACATAGGAGCACCTCAATACATAAGGCAAATGCTAACAGCCAAAAAGGGGGAAATCGACAGTAACACAGTAACACAATAAGGGTAGGGGACTTTAACACTCCACTTTCACTAATGGACAGATGCTCCAAAATGAAAATAAATAAGGAAACACAAGCCTTAAATTACACATTAGACAAGATGGACTTAATTGATATTTATAGCACATTTCATCCAAAAGCAACAGAATACACTTTCTTCTCAAGTGCACATGGAACATTCTCCAGGATAGATCATATCGTGGATCACAAATCAAGCCTTGGTAAATTTAAGAAAATTGAAAACATATCAAGTATCTTTTCTGACCACAATGCTATGAGACTAGACATCAATTACAGGAAAAAAACTGTAAAAAATACCAACACATGGAGGCTAAACAATAGACTACTAAATAACCAAGAGATCACAGAGGAAATCAAAGAGGAAATCAAAAAATACCTAGAAACAAATGACAATGAAAACACGACGACCCAAAACCTATGGGATGCAGCAAAAGCAGTTCTAAGAGGGAAGTTGATAGCAATACAGTCCTACCTCAAGAAACAAGAAAAATCTCAAATAAACAATCTAACCTTACACTTAAAGCAATTAGAGATAGAAGAAGAAGAATGACCAAAAAAACCCAAAGTTAGCAGAAGGAAAGAAATCATAAAGATCAGATCAGAAATCAATGAAAACGAAATGAAGGAAACAATAGCAAAGATCAATAAAACTAAAAGCTGGTTCTTTGAGAAGGCAAACAAAATTGATAAACCATTAGCCAGACTCATCAGGAAAAAAAGGGAGAAGACACAAAACAACAGAATTAGAAATGAAAAAGGAGAAGTAACAACTGACACTGCAGAAATACAAAGGATCATGAGAGATTACTACAAGCAACTATATGCCAATACAATGGACAACCTGGAAGAAATGGACAAATTCTTAGAAAAGCACAACCTTCCAAGACTGACCCAGGAAGAAAAAGAAAATATAAACAGGCCAATCACAAGCAATGAAATTGAAACTGTGATTAAAAATTTTCCAACAAACAAAAGCCCAGGACCAGACAGCTTCACAGGCCAATTCTATCAAATATTTAGAGAGGAGCTAACACCTATCCTTCTCAAACGTTTCCAAAATATAGCAGAGGGAGGAACACTCCCAAACTCATTCTACAAGGCCACCATCACCCTGATACCAAAACCAGACAAAGATGTCACAAAAAAAGAAAATACAGGCCAATATCACTGATGAACACAGATGCAAAAAGCCTCAACAAAATACTAGCAAACAGAAGCCAACAGCACATTAAAAGGATCACACACCATGATCAAGTGGGGTTTATCCCAGGAATGCAAGGATTCCTCAATGTAAGCAAATCAATCAGTGTGATACAGCATATTAACAAACTGAAGAATAAAAACCATATGATCATCTCAACAGATGCAGAAAAGGCTTTCGACAAAATTCAACACCCATTTATGACAAACACTCTCCAGAAAGTAGGCATAGGGGGAATTTACCTCAACATAATAAAGGCCATATATGACAAACCCACAGCCAACATCATTCTCAATGGTGAAAAACTGAAACCATTTCCTCTAAGATCAGGAACAAGACAAGGTTGCCCACTCTCACCACTATTACTCAACATAGTTTTTTTTTTTTTTTTTTTTTGGCTGTGTTGGGTCTTCGGTTCGTGCGAGGGCTTTCTCCAGTTGCGGCAAGCGGGGGCCACTCTTCATCGCGGTGCGGGGACCGCTCTTCATCGCGGTGCGCGGGCCTTTCTCTATCGCGGCCCCTCCCGTTGCGGGGCACAGGCTCCAGACACGCAGGCTCAGCAATTGTGGCTCACGGGCCCAGCCGCTCCGCGGCATGTGGGATCTTCCCAGACCAGGGCTCGAACCCGTGTTCCCTGCATTAGCAGGCAGACTCTCAACCACTGCGCCACCAGGGAAGCCCTCAACATAGTTTTGGAAGTTTTAGCCACGGCAATTAGAGAAGAAAAAGAAATAAAAGGAATACAAATTGGAAAAGAAGAAATAAAACTGTCATTGTTTGCAGATGACATGATACTATACATAGAGAATCCTAAAGATGCTACCAGAAAACTACTAGAGCTAATCAATGAATCTGGTAAAGTAGCAGGATACAAAATTAATGCACAGAAATCTCTTGCATTCATATACACTACTGATGAAAAATCTGAAAGAAATTAAGGAAACACTCCCATTTACCATTGCAATAAAAAGTATAAAATACCTAGGAAGAAACCTACCTAGGAAGACAAAAGACTTGTCTGCAGAAAACTATAAGACACTGATGAGAGAAATTAAAGATGATACAAACAGATGGAGAGATATACCATGTTCTTGGATTGGAAGAATCAACATTGTGAAAATGACTATACTACCCAAAGCAGTCTACAGATTCAATGCGATCCATATCAAACTACCAATGGCATTTTTCACAGAAATAGAACAAAAAATTTCACAATTTGTATGGAAACACAAAAGACTCCGAATAGCCAATGTAATCATGAGAGAGAAAAATGGAGCTGGAGGAATCAGGCTCCCTGAATTCAGACTATACTACAAAGCTACAGTAATCAAGACAGTATGGTACTGGTACAAAAACAGAAATATAGATAAATGGAACAGGATAGAAAGCCCAAAGATAAACCCACACACATACGGTCACCTTATCTTTGATAAAGGAGGCAAGAATGTACAGTGGAGAAAAGACAGCCTCTCCAATAAGTGGTGCTGGGAAAACTGGACAGCTACATGTAGAAGAATGAAATTAGAACACTTCCTAACACCGTACACAAAAATAAACTCAAAATGGATTAAAAACCTAAATATATGGCCAGAGACTATAAAACTCTTAGAGGAAAACATAGGCAGAACACTCTATGACATAAATCACAGCAAGATTCTTTTTGACCCACCTCCTGGAGGAATGGAAATAAAAACAAAAATAAACAAATGAGACCTAATCAAACTTACAAGCTTTTTGCACAGCAAAGGAAACTATAAACAAGATGAAAAGACAACCCTCAGAATGGGAGAAAATATTTGCAAACGAAGCAAGTGACAAAGGATTAATTTCTAAAATTTACAAGCAGCTCATGCAGCTCAGTATGAAAATAACAAACAACCCAATCCAAAAATGGGCAGAAGACCTAAACAGACATTTTTCCAAAGAAGATATACAGATTGCCAACAAATACATGAAAGTGTGCTCAACATCACTAATCATTTGAGAAATGCAAATCAAGATTACAGTGAGGTATCACCTCCTACCAGTCAGAATGGCCATCATCAAAAAATCTACAAACAATAAATGCTGGAGAGGGTGTGGAAAAAAGGGAACCCTCTTGCACTGTTGGTGGGAATGTAAATTAATACAGCCAATATGTAGGACAGTATGGGGGTTCCTTAAAAAATTCAAAATAGAACTACCATACCACCCAGCAATCCCACTACTGGGCACATACCCTGAGAAAACCGTAATTCAAAAAGAGACATGTACCACAATGTTCATTGCAGCACTCTTTACAATAGCCAGGACATGGAAGTGTCTATCGACAGATGAATGGATAAAGAAGATGTGGCACGTATATACAATGGAATATTACTCAGCCATAAAAAGAAAAAAAACTGAGGTATTTGTAGTGAGCTGGATGGACCCAGAGTCTGTCATACAGAGTGAAGTAAGTCAGAAAGAGAAAAACAAATACCATATGCTAACACATATATATGGAATCTAAAAAAAAAAAATGTTTCTGGTGAACCTAGGGGCAGGACAGGAATAAAGACACAGATGCAGAGAATGGACTTGAGGACACGGGGAGGGGGAAGGGTAAGATGGGACGAAGTGAGAGAGTAGCACTGACATATATACACTACCAAATGTAAAACAGCGAGCTAGTGGGAAGGAGCTGCATAGCACAGGGAGATCAGCTTGGTGCTTTGTGACCACCTAGAGGGGTGGGATAGGGAGAGTGGGAGGGAGACACAAGAGGGAGGGGATATGGGGATATATGTATACATATAGCTGATTCACTTTGTTATACAGCAGAAACTAACACAACATTGTAAAGCAATTATACTCCAATAAAGTTTTTTTTTAAAAAGACTAGTATACTTAATGTATACTGACTTGGACACTCATATTGTAAGTTAAAATTATCAGTGGACTGACCTTCAAAATGAAAAGTGGATACATGTAATCCTTTTTTGTATAGCATGCTTCCAACCTGCCATCACTCATTTCCCTTTGAAAACTGTCTAGAATTAGAGATTCCTCTTACAGCTAAGGAAGTCACTGGTCTCTTGCAGGGTAGAAATTGTGACAATGATCTCTTTGGAGCTCAGGTTTGTACCCATTTGGCTAATTAATCCAAATGTAGGTAAAAATATCATAGGAAATACATATGAGGGCCTTCTCCAATCACAGCCCACCACATTGAAGAGAATATGAGTCATTTTCTTTTTAAAATAATAACTCATTTTTTTAGGTGAAAATGATTCACTTAATTTAAAAATACCCATTCAAAAATACTTCTGCACCATAGTTTTCACTTGCTGTATGAATGTCAGGGCTGCTTATTATTAGTTTGACCACTTTGCCGGAAATAACAGTTAAATGCCACTAAACAAGCATTCTGACTTGGGTTCACATACCTGAATTAACAGGTGTTTTAGGCAATGAGTAGACAACTATAATCAGCCTTTTATTTAATGTTTCTAGGCAGAAATGTGCTGTATCCCTGTCTCAGCATTAGTGGGAAGGCCACAGACCTATTTTTTGGAACACTGGGTTCAAATCTCATCTGGGCAAGTTACTCAAGTGCTCTGAGCCTCAGTGCCTACATCCTAAGGTAGTTGTGAGGATTATAAACTTTAAGGTTTTTAAAAATTCTAATACCCTGTGACAGGGTCAGTGGCTCAATGTATATGTCATTTCTTACTTATCTGTCTGACTCTGATAAGTCTAAGACCTTCAGGGAAAGGATGAATCTTATTCATCTCTACAACTCTATGGTTAATAGCACAAGGACCAGAACACGAATGCTCAATAAATGTTGAGTGACTCCTCAAAATGCTGAGAAAGAAATGTTTCCTTTTTCTTCCTGCTAACAGAGAAGAGAGGGCCTCCCCTCAACCTCCCAAAAAGGCAAAGGAAGGAAAAACAAAACCAAAAATGTTGAGTTAATCACAAAATTTTCTAGCGATGAATGGGCTCAAGTAAATTTGCCAAATAAATCAAACTTATCTCTATTAAATCATATTTATTATGAGTGCACGTAAGTTATATGTTGATGTATTTTATGTTTATAGCTGTTGATGTTGGATAATCTTTTACACTAACTGATTAATTGAGCACTTACTATATCTGGAGCATTGTTCTAAGCGCTATAGGTATATTAAATTATTCACTATAATAACTATGAGGTAGACATTATTCTTTTCCACATTACACAACTAAAGAAACTTAAGCATAGAGCGATTAAGTAACTTGCCTACCTAGCACACGGCAGAGCCAGGATCCACACTCAGGAAACCTGGCTCCATAAATTTTGGAAATAATTTACATTTGATATATTTTTAGAAAGCATTGAATTATTTCTTATGGTTATTTTATAATTGAGGGTTGTTTTTATCTTTAATTTCTTATGAGGGGAAGAAGGCCAACTTATCTTTTCTGCATTTGGGAACTCTGGTGATCTTAATCTAGCTTTGGCCTAAGGCGTAATATGGCAAGAAAAATCTAATTCAGAAGATTTGAATCAAGGAAAATGGGCAAAGTAAAATACTGAAAATATCCTGAATAAAATCACCCAAATTATTATAGTCTTAACTGAAGCAAACATCTGGACTACACAGGCTTGGGTAACTTCTGTTTCCCAGTATGATGGAGTTTTTTGTGTTCAAACTGATACTCTCACTGAGATAATAATAGCTGGATTTTTAAAAAGTGGTTGGAAGGCATCAAAGAGTAGCAAAGGCAGCAAAACCTTTAAGTGCCAAGATCCCAGATAAAAGGAAAATATATTGATGTAAGCCCAGCATTCTCCACATTATCTGCTACTTTTCTCCTCAAATTATTTGATAATTCCTAAGTGGTATGGGGGTTTTGGCATTCTCAAAACTGGAGAGACAAAAATTGGGGATTCAAATATTCAAAAGCATCCAGGACTTTAGGGATTGAGATCTTGGTTTAAAAAAAAGGAATCACAGAGAAGAGATCCTAACATTCTGAACTGTTTCCCCCTTAAAGCACCTGCCAATTCCTAGATGGCGTTAGACAAAGCATTAATATGCAGCAAAGAAGATAAAAACATAAAGGGTGAGTTTATGTTTGGGAGTTCAGGATCCTTCAAGGAGCTGGAGCTTGTGAACATCCTAAGTTTTCAGGCCTCATAACTGAAAGGCCCCAGAAGTAGTGGAAAACAGAAAATAGAGGCATCCTCACAAAAACCTGGATCCATCCTAGAATCATTACAGGTTACCTAGTTGGATCAAGGTAATTCACCCCTATTCTTACTACTTTCCAGAGAAAATTAACCTTCTTTAAGGGAAGATGACATCATACAGAGCCTCTGCCATTTTTCATATACCACTTCCAATTCACTCCAAAATCATTAATCATGCTAGGAAATAGGTATAACTGACCAAAATCCAAGGGGAAAAAATAGACAGGAGAAATAGATCCATAGGTGATTTATCTTCTATAGTTATCAGACAGGGACTTTAAAATGACCATAGTTGACCCTTGAACAATCTGGAAGTTGACTGTCCACACAGCTGATAATCTGGGTTTAGGTTTACAGTT
This sequence comes from Balaenoptera acutorostrata, assembly GCF_949987535.1. NCBI lineage: Eukaryota > Metazoa > Chordata > Mammalia > Artiodactyla > Balaenopteridae > Balaenoptera > Balaenoptera acutorostrata. The sequence goes on along the minus strand of NC_080080.1, from coordinate 35,249,502 downwards.
GGCCCTCCATATCTGCAGTCCCATACCCACAGATTCAACCAACCATGAATTGTGTAGTACTGTATTATGTATTTAGTGGAAAAAAAAAAAACCCACATAAGTGGACCCACACAGTTCAAACCTGTGTTACTAAAGGGTCCACAGTATAATTAATATGTTTAAGGAAATAGCAGGATGGAGAGTTCCACATGCAAAATAGTAAAATCTATAAAAAAGAGAATATATTAAATTTAATTGAAAAATACAATTAAGAGCACAACAGATGGGTTCAAGAACATAGAAGATATACCAAAAGAGAAAAATAGTGAAACGAATGATTAGCAGACAATATCTAGACTGAAGTATAAGAAGAAAAAAAGAATGGAAAATACTGAAAATAATGTAAGAGACATTTGGGACATATGAAAAGGCTAACACGTATATTGGGGAGAGGAGAGAAGAGGAGAGAGAGATAGGACAGAAGCAATATTTGAAGAGAATTGGCCGAGAAGTTTCCAAAACTTATAAAAGATATGAAACAACAGATTTAAGAAGCCCTATATACCCCAAACAGGATAATTACAAAGAAAACCACACATAGACACATTGTGACCAATCTGCTGAAAACTAAAGACAAAGACAAAATCGTAAAAGCAGTGAAACAAAAAAATTATATTAATTTATAAGGAGCAAAAAAAGAATTTTTAACAGTAAAAATCAACAGTAAAACAAGCAAGCCAATTAGAAAATTGGCAAAATACAGGAAAAGATATTTTCCCCAAGAATGTATAAAGATGACAAATAAGCACACAAAATGATTTTCCAGCATCATTAGCTATTAGGGAAATGCAAGTTAAAACCATAATGAGATACTACTACACACCTGTCAAAATGACTAAAATAAAAAATAGTGACAATACCAAATGCTGGCAGAGAAACTGAATCACTCGTATTGCTAGTGGGAAAGTAAAATGGTACAGCCACTATAGAAAACAGTTTGGCAGTTTTTAAAAAAAATTAAACATGCAACTACTGTATGTACTCATGCAATTGTACTCCTGGGTATTCCAGGGAAATGAAGGCTTATGCTAACAGAAAAGCTTGTACACAAATGCTTTTAGCACCTCTCTTTGTGATGGCAGATAATTGGAAACAACTCAGGTGCTTACAATGAGTGAATGGGTGAACACATTTTAGTACCTCCATACTATGGAATACTACTCAGTAGTAAAGTGAAACAAACTATAATGCACACAAAAACCTGCATCAATGTCCAGAGAATTTTTACGAGTGAAAAAACTAATCCCCAAAGGTCACTTATTGTACAATTCCATTTCTGTAACAGTATGACAAAATTATAGAAATGAAAAACAGGTCAGTGGTTGCCAGAGATTAAGGAGGGAATTAGGGGAAGTGCCTATGGCTGTAAAAGGACAACAGGAGGGATGCTTGTAGTGTGATGGAAACATTCTGCATCTTGACTGTATTAATGTCAATATCCTGGCTGTAACACTGTACTACAGCTTTGCAAGATGTTACCTTTCGGGGAAAGTGGGTAGAGGGTATATGTGTTCTCTCTGTATTGTGTCCCACAACTGCATGTGAATCTACACTTATCTCAAAATAAAAGTTTAATTAAAAATTTTTAAGTGAAGGCGACATAAGACATTTCAGTCAAAAACTGAGGGAATTTGTTCCAATAGAATTACATAAATTTCTGACGAGTTGTTTAAGCAGAAGAAAAATGATCCCACATGGAAACACAGAGATACAGAAAGGGCAAATATACAGATAAATTTAAATGAATACCAACTTTATAAACCCCCATGTCTTGTAGGGGTTAAAATGTGTGTAGATTCAAAATATAGGGCAACATTAGCACAAAAGGTAAGAGAGGATGAATAGAATTAGAGTTTTCTAAGATTCTTGTATTCTGGTCAAAGTACTAATTAATAATAGCCTCTAATAAGGTAAGGGTGCACAATGTAATCCTTGTAGTATCCATTAAAAGAATAACAAAAGAATGTATAGCTAATAAACTAATACAGCAGGAAAATGATTTTAAAAATTACTTGATTCCGAAAAGAAGCAAACAAAGGTGGGGTGGGGGGAGAGAAAATGATAGGATAAATAGGAAGAAATATTGGGTTGACCAAAAAAGTTCGTTTGGGTTTTTCTGTAACACATTACAGAAAAACCCGAACGAACTTTTTGGCCAAGCCAACAGTAACATTGAAGAGTTAATTGCAAACATGTCAATAATTACAATGATTACTATAATATATATACTGACCAAATATTCTAATTGAAAGACAAAAACATCAGACTGTACTAATAAGAAAATTCTAACTCTTTACTCCACATAAGAGATGAAAATTGATATACAAACTAACCAGCAAAAACTGTTGTAGCATTATTATCAAGCAATAGTACTTACTTGTAATATAAGCGAGAGATACTACTAGAGACATAGAAGAACACTTCATAATTCACTGCTCTAAATATGCATGCACCTAATAAAATAGCAACAAAATAAATAGAAAAATTCACTCATAGTATTGATTTAACATATTTTTTTCAATAACTTATAGAACAAGTAGCAAAATAAGGTAGAGGTACAGAATATTTTAATGATGCAATTAACCAATCTGACTTAATTAACACATGAAGAATGATGATCTCAAGAATTATAAAATATACAACTTTTCTCTCAAATATATTTAACAATATTGACTATATGCTGGGCCACAGGAGTTTTTCAATACATTATAAATGATCAAAATCACAGAGTATACTCTTTGTACACAGTGGAACAAAGCTAGGACTCAATATTAAATAGACAAATAGAAAATCTCTAAATGGAAACCAGGCAATACATTTCTAAATAATCCATGAATTAAAAAGATTTACATTGCAATGTAGAAATATTTTGAACTGAACAACAAAAATATAATGTATCAAAATTTACATGCACCTAAAGCACTACTTAATGGAAATGCATATATCTGTTTAACAAAAACACTGAGGTTCCACTTTTAGCATGGTACTTTGAGGACCTCTGTGGACCTGTTCCCTAGTGAAACAAGCATAACTTTTGAAAGTATTTTTAAATATCACAGAAAGTCTCTGAGAATTGTCCTTAGGGTATAGAGCCAATGAAGAAACATTTATTCAAGAAAACATACTAAAACTGGATAAGAACATTGAGAATCTGTGGCACTTTTGAGTCACTTCCATGCATGCTCCATCCTGGAAAGATGTAACCAATAAGATTGGGCTCCTTTTCCCCTCAGCTCTTGATAAAGGGACACAGTATCTCACTGGGAAAGGCAGGCCATCAGCATTTCTCCAGCTCTGGTGTTAAATTCCTGGTCGTTGCAGCCAAGAGGTTGGGGGCTCCCTTCCTCCACCTAGCCCCCCACTCATAGGGCAGATGCTCTACTCCAGGCACAATAGGTCAAAAATCCTGAGGCCCTTGTTACCCTCAATCCAGCTCACTTGTCGGGCAGGGGTTCTATTCCAGAGGCAATCTGAGACTAGGCTACCAACACTGCTCCACGTCCAGAGTAGTTACGCAGAGGTTTTTCCCAGAGGGAGACACAGTCCATGAGGGCAGAGAGCTCTGTAGATCTTCCCAGAGGAACTGACTTTATTAAATAGAATGTGGGGAAGTTCAAGTTTAAGGTTGCTCTTGAAAATAATGGAGATTTTGGTGGTAAACAACTGAGAGGAGACTGATAGAAGAGCAAAAGCTAACCTGTAGACCAGCTAGTTTACCAGAGAGAACCAGGGAAAGAGACAGCTAAAAAGAGCCCTTCTGGGATCAGAACAAACAGATTGGCCTCAAAAACTGCCCCTAATGAATTTAATTGGATCACACTGTGGAGCAATTTATGCCCCAGAGCATTGTAAGAAATACTAGAGCAATCAGCCAAAAATTAGTGAAGCCCAACAGCTGGGTGTGATACCAAATGTGGCAGACAGTATAACACAGATCAGGGGAAAAGACAAAGAGAGCCATGCTAAAACTAATCATTGCAAGCTGACTGGGCACAGTCATTGAAACAGTGGTAAGAGTAGCACCCTTGTATTGTGCTTTATGGTTCACATAGCACTTCCATGATTCTATTTCATTTGACCCTGAATCAATAAAAACATTTAATTTTTTAAAAGGTTTAAAACTCCATGATCTAAGTTTCTACCTCAAGTAGTTAGGCAAAGAAGAGCTGGGATACAGCTGCCCAGAATAAAGACATTTTCTAGCCTCCCTTCTAGCTCTGTAGCGTTGTGATTAAAACAGGCCAACTGGATGTAAATAGATATGTCATGTGTAGCTTCCAGAACCTTCCTTAAAAACAAATGAGCAAACAAACTTGTCTGAGTCCTTTTTGTTGTTTTATTCTGTTTACCATCCTACTGCTTGGGAGCATGGAGGTGATGGCCACCAGTGGACCATGAGGAAGCGGGCTATACATCCTAGAGATGGATGGTGGAGCTATGAGCTGGAAGAAGCCTGATTCCCAAAGACTTCATGGAAAAAAGCTGTCAATCCAGTCCTACATTTCTTTCCTCTGGACTTTTAGGTGAGAAAGAGAGAGAGAGAGAGAGAGAGAGAGAGAGAGAGGAAGTTCTCTCATATTTAAGGCACAATTATTATATGTCAAACCTATTCCCAAGTGTTAGAGTTTCCACCATCAAAAAAACGGGGGGGGGGGAGGGAACTTTGTGCAAGTGAAATGTCAGATGTTAAATAAGCTATGAAATTTCATGAAATTCCAGGAATCCATCTAGAAGAAAACAGAATGCAATGCATTCGAAAGCATTGCAACAGAAATCCTGGAAAACAGCTCTTCATTTCTCCAGGTAATTAAATTAGTAACCTTAATTAATATTTGGTAATAATCATGTGAAGATTCTTTAAAGTCTTTCTAGACACTGAGGAGTCACATGGGTTGAAGATAAAGAAAAAGGAGAAAAGAAACAACAAAATTACTCAGGGAATAAAAATGGTCTCTCCTTTCACCCTGCTTGCCTTTTCATAGATTGCATGAGGGAAATAAATTCTTTTCTTTTAAGGAGAGACAATTTTTCACATGAAACTAAGGATTTCATGGGAAAATGGCTGACAAATCACCTCTTCAATTTCTCATACAAAAAGGAAAGCTGCAAAATGTTAATTTTCCATCAGCAACATCCAGTACAATTAGAACAAACATTGATCTTTGTTTTTGCTTTTTTCTTTTTAAAGATTGGTTTAGAATCATAACTCTCTCTTTGCTGTCAGACACTCTTATACATTTATAAACCTGATTTTTACAAATCATCAAGGATTCTATTCCTTCCTACTTCCAAGAGATAAAGAAACAGACTGAAAAGCATGAAGAATCTAGATGCTTTCTGTGGTGCCTGTGTTGAAATGCAACTCCTATAAATAAGAATAGAGAATCAATCCTGAAATTTATCTGCAGCCCCAAGTCATGCAATTCGTTGAGTTTTTGTACAAAACATGGGTATCAAGGATTCTTGCTGCATTATAATGGAAAGGGTATGAACTTTGGAATCGGGTACACTCAGATTTAAATGTGGGCGCCCAAAACATGACTTTTTCATTTCTGTGACTTCAGACAACTTACTTAACCCCTCTGGGTCTTCATTTTATTATCTGTGAAATAGCAGTACTAATGGCCCTGCAGGGTGGTGATAAAGAGTGATGCTCAAGTTTAGTAGTGCATCTGATACAGTTAAAAGAAAGCTAAACTTCACAATTAGGAAGAATAATTAACAAATGTGCTAATTAGGGTCCAGGTTACCTAAGTTTACGCTTTCTAAAGAATAAACTTACTTGAAGTGTGATTTCTTATTTTCATGGAATTCCTTAGTAAGTAAATTATAATAGTTCCTAACATCAAGAGAACTATGAATTTATATTTATATTTTCATAGTCTATATTTCTACTTAATAGCATTTAATGACAGTTGAAACCACAGCATAGAATCACATTTAACCTATTAAAGATGAGATGTTCAATTATTAAGTTTCCCATGGTGTAAAGTTGTCAGCATCTTCAGAGCTCATGAGGATGAGTGTCATGAGATCAGCAACCTCAGCAAACAGGAGTGAGAGCCCACAGTGCCTGGATACACTTGTGCCAGGGCTGGAGGGACTCAAAACTTTCCAGAGCAACAAGACTTGACATTGGCCTTTTCTCCAAGAAATTTTTTATAAGGAATTTCATGAGGAAATAATTCCCAGTAAACAGAGTTGAAACAGGAATGGGAGGAGAGAAGCAATTTGGTAGGGGCTCGGGGGGAGGGCGGGGGGACCCTCACCAAAGGAGGAGAATCATGAAGTCAAGATGAAAGGAAGATTTCTGACTCAGTAAGGCTGTTCACTTGGGAATGAGTATCAGTGGAAACCTTCTAAAAAAGGATGAGGGGCTTGGAGTCGGAGTCCTACAGCATGAGTCCCCAGGTAGTCTCTGAGCTCTGCAGGGCCTCTCCAGTTCCTATAGTTATACTTAGGTGCACCTCAACATCGAATCAATAACTTCTCTTTTTGCCTCACCAGCTTGAGTGGGCGTTCCATCATTTGAAGCAAGTGATCTCTAATATAAACACAATCATCTTTGTCCTTCACTGAATTAGTGTCACTGATTCCTCAAAATGGAAAAGACTTTCATTACCTCGATCACTGCATTCATTTGTTCATTCATTCACCTAATAATCTTCAGTGAGTGCTTTCTCTGTGTGTCAGAGGACACAGCAATGAATAAGAAAGACACAGACTTTGGCCTCATGGAGTTTATAGTTATTGAACAATTACAACATTTAGTAAATAATGAGTGATACAGAAGGAGAGCTACCCGGTGCTAGCCCAGGAGGACATAATGCAGTCTGGGATTTCACAGAAAAGCTCCCAGAAGATATGACCCTTGAGTGAAGAATAAAGAGGAGTGAGCCAGTTGAGGAGCTGGGAGATGTACTGAGCAGAGCAAACAGTGGGTTTAAAACCTCAGAGACGAGAGGCCACATGGCATGTTAGAGGAACTGAGAGGCCAGGATGGCAGAGCGCTGAGAAAAGTAAGTCGCACACAATGAGCAAGCCGGTTGTGGGCAGCTTACAGAGGGCTTTGTAAACCAATGTGAACAGGTAACTGAGCCACTCGCTCAAGGACACACAGCTAACAGGTGGCAGATTGGACCCTAGGTCATCTGAGCTCTAATTCAGAGACCAACTAAATTTTTTAAAGTAATGTTCTTTTAAAAGTTCCTTTCTGATTCTAAAGGTAACACATGCTGATTGTAGAGAGAATGTATCTTCTATTGGCACAAAGAGCACTATGCAAAAATGGTCCCCAGGTACCCAGTACACACCTTGCGTGATGTATAACATCAAATGATCACCCTCAGCAAATCCATTATCCCCAGACACTAGACATCTTTAGAGTGTCTTTAATTATAGGATTTGTCCAGACTGAGCCATACAAAAGTCACAGGATTAGGGTTCATGATGAAAATCTGTCCATTACACAAAGGACCCCACACTCTTCCCCATATGTCAGCTGCTTGCCCGTTTTTACTACATGAAAATGTAGACTTGAAGATAATCGAGTGATTATACTCAGAAAGATATCTGGTAAATTATATTTGCACATTTCCTGGTCTCTTCATGGCCTGGTCTCCAGAACGTCTCTGTCCATTTCAAAGTCAGAAGATGGTGTTTTCATCACTCAACCACAGAAGCCCTTTAGGATGTCCCTGCCTCTCTCCGCACTGCCAGCAGCTCCAATTCCTTGGTCAAACCCAAACTGAGCGCTTCTCATAAGGATTCATGTACCAGAATAGAAGCCCCTTGTCCTTCCTCCTGGGAAGGTGCTCTGCAAGGCTACGGAATCAACCTTTCCCTCCTAGTTGGAGTGGCAAGCAAACGAGCCCGGGAAGCCTGGGAAGCAGATAAAGTACTTGATTAAGATGCCCTCCTCTTCATAGTTAATGGGCAGATCATTTACAGAGTTCATGCCTTAGAATTTGTTCTTTCTGGATTGTCATTTTATTTTCCTGCCACCCACATTAAAAGAAAGTCTCTTTTGCCTGTCTTTGCAGTTCCCAAGCCTAATGATAATCACGGTTTCAGCCTCTTGCCTTGAGATTCTGACAGCATAAATAATGCAGGTGCACAGAAATAAAATGTAGCTATGCTGGCTTTTGCTTCTCTAGGCAATCAACTACCAAAAAAAAAGGAAAGAGACTGAATTGATAGAAAGATGCATTTTACTGTCCAGCTGCCAAGGGGGCATTGCCGACAATGAGGATTTCAGAATAATAACCCTAAAGAGAGGAGAGGTTCAGAGCGTCCCATTCACTGCGGCCGCAGAGCCTGAAAGACGCATTGTTCCCGACAGGTCAGGTGGAAGACCCCTCCCATGAATGCAGCATTCTGAGGAAATGCTAAGCCAACCATTTTTTAAAAGACCCTCTGACACCAGAAATTTCAAACATGATTTGGTTCTCAGGGAGCGATACCATATCCTCACAGGTGTGGGATAATCATGCATCTAAGAAGCGCAGCTTCTCCAAAAACAGCTGCGGAAAGGATAAAGATACAATTGGTCCATTTAAAATCTGTGCAGTGGACTCCCCGGCTTAATGTCTGCATTCTGAGAGCTGCGGCGGGGCTGCGAAATGGGGCTTTCCAGCTGCCAGAAGGAGGAGGGGCCCTGATATGAGGACTTCGCCCTGGGAGGCGTCTGAACTTAGAAATACATTTTTAAAAATGTCAACATAGAAAACATTATAAAGGGAAATGCTCAAAAATAAAATATTCACCCATTCCATTATCCTGCTTAAGACTTTTCCCCCATGTTTTTCTCATGCTCTCTTCTAACCTTTAATTTTGACAGAGAAAAAAATGAACATAGTTACAAAGATAATATTTAGGTATGATTCTTTTATTGGCTTGTTTTGCACTTGGCACTGAGTGCTTTATGTGAGTTACCTCATTTGATCTTCATAACAGCCCCATGAGGTAAGTACCATTATTACAGATATGAAGAAACTGAGTTTTAGAAGAGTGACCATCACTTGCCTGAGGTGCCTGACTTAATCTGTGGAGTTAGTTCACACAAGAGCTGGCACTCAAATCCAGAAGCCAAAGGTTTTCCCTTCTTTCCATTCACTGTGGGCTAATGAATACCTTCTGAAGCCTTCAGAGCCTCCATATTTATCCTTTTCAGTTGCTACATAAATTCCAATGAACTGATATGCCATGGTATATTTAATATTTAATTCTCTGATTGCTACAGAGTTCAGTTGCTTCTAGATTTTCTCTATTATAAATAGCAACATATAAACATCTTTATACGTTTACTTTTTTTCCTTTGAGTTGTTTCCTTGGGCAAAAGAGACTAATGAAAGTGACTACTGAGTCACAGGTACTGAAAGTTGTGCCTATTGATACTACTTCTCGTCAGAGTTTTAAATGAAATGTAACTGTTTTTCTAGCCACTAGCAACAATTGGATGTACTGTATCTCCACAGGCTTGTTAGCACTGCATCAGATATATCTAGATCTAGATCTAGACCTAGATCGATTGATCTATCTATAATTTATTTATTGTTCTTAGTTTATAAGTGCCAAATAACAACCTGTCATCACTCAGATTTTTATTTCTTGCCCTACTGGACAGTTGAACAGTTTTTCATATATTTGTTTGCCATTTGTAAATTTCCTTGTCTGTCAATTGTATTTAGGACTTCTGTATTCATTGAGACCCAGATTTCAATCCTCACCAGATACAGCTTTGTATAATTCCAAAACTAGTATCTTTCCCCAGTTCCCAGTCCGCTCAGTGAGATGATGATGGTAATGATGATTTCAGCTTTATGTTAATCTCCACCTAAATTCCTTCCCACCCCCTTGGTTTTTACCAGAAGAGTCTGCGGCAGTGCCACGCCATTTTCTGACACGTTGTTACTCATGTACATCTGTATATATTCCTTAAAGGATTTCGGACCTTGATGAAGGAATGACCTTATTTGCAGTTACACTGTTCTAATGCTTCCTAAAGCATTAGAAGCTCTAGAGAGCCCCTTTGCCCCTTCTGCCATGTGAGGACACAGCAAGAAGACACCCATCTATGAACCAGGAAGTGGGCCTGCACTAGACACTAAATATGCCAGCACCTTGATCTTAGATTTTCCAGGCTCTAGTCTGTGAGAAATAAATATTTGTTATTTATAAGCTATCCATTATGGTATTCTGTTACAGCAGCCCAAATGGACTAAGACACCTACATCTGTGCTTGAAAACTCAGATCACTTCAATTCAACCAGTTGCTTTCTCCCCGAGAAAGCTTCCAGATATTCAACATATAAATGAGCTAAGTCTTCCTGATTTCTCATTTACAGATCTCTTTGTTAATCACTTAATATATTTTTATTGAGTCCTGATGAAATTGATTATTATGTTTTTTTAACCAATAAAAAATTATACAATGGTAAACTGGTATTTATTAAGCACTTAGCCTATGCTAGCTATAGTATCTGAAACTTTTTGTACATGAACCAACATATTTTTACAATGACGCTTGAGGGGTAGGTATTATTTCCATTTTATGGAAGAGAGTACAGAAAAATCAATAACCTTCCCAGGTCACATAGCTAGTAAGTAGTGAAGACAGGATATGAACTAAGTTGTCTCTGAAAATCGTGATTCCTGTGGTCTGGCTCTACACAGCCCATGACGAGGGCAGGACCTTCCAAAACACACAATCCAATAGCCACACATTTCTTGAGCTCTTCCTAAGTGCTAGCCCTGCACCAGGCTCTGTGTGGGGTTCAGAGATGAATGTAACCACCGCGGTGGTCCTCAAGGTGCTTACAATAATCTATTGGGAGGAAATGACAGAGAAGCAAATGAATACTATAAAGGGCCAATGAAACCTGTGTTATAAAGAGATTCAAGCAAAGAGATCTGGAAATTCAAGATGGGCACCAGTAAGCAATGGAGTGTACACTGTTTCCTTGAGCTCACAGTAGCATTACAGTAGAAAAAAATATTTTGGCAACCTATTTACAAATCCTATTTTTCCCCCATCAAGGTCTCTCTTGGGGTGCAAGTAAAAAGCTGCCATTTTTTTTCCAGGCTACAAAGCCACCATGTGTTGGCTGGAAAGTGCTAGGCAGAGTTTTTGTCCCGGCTCTAGAGGCAAAGAGATGTGAAGGTTTGTCTGAGACTCTGCTTTCTTGGGGAGTGAGGGTGGTGCATATAAAAGTAATTCCTTAGTGGCTGTATCAATTTACATTCCCACCAACAGTGCAAGAGGGTTCGCTTTTCTCCATACCCTCTCTAGCATTTATTGTTTGTAGATTTTTTGATGATGGCCATTCTGACTGGAGTGAGGTGATACCCCATTGTAGTTTTGATTTGTATTTCTCTAATGATTAGTGATGTTGAGCATCCCTTCATGTGTTTGTTGGCAATCTGTATGTCTTCTTTGGAGAAATGTCTATTTAGGTCTTCTGCCCATTTTTGGATTGCGTTGTTTGTTTTTTTGATATTGAGCTGCATGAGCTGCTTGTAAATTTTGGAGATTAATCCTTTGTCAGTTGCTTCGTTTGCAAATATTTTCTCCCATTCTGGGGTTTGTCTTTCCGTCTTGTATGGTTTCCTTTGCTGTGCAAAAGCTTTTAAGTTTCATTAGGTCCCATTTGTTTATTTTTATTTCCATTTCTCTAGGAGGTGGGTCAAAAAGGATCTTGCTGTGATTTATGTCATAGAGTGTTCTGTCTATGTTTTCCTCTAAGAGTTTTCCTTTAACAGTTTTATAGTATGGAGGTTCCTTAAAAAACTACAAATAGAATTACCATATGACCCAGCAATCCCATTACTGGGCATATACCCTGAGAAAACCATAATTCAGAAAGAGTCATGTACCACAATGTTCACTGCAGCACTATTTACAATCGCCAGGACATGGAAGCAACCTAAGTGTCCATCGACAGATGAATGGATAAAGATGTGGCACATATATACAATGGAATATTACTTAGCCATAAAAAGAAACAAAATTGAGTTATTTGTAGTGAGGTGGATGGATCTAGAGTCTGTCATACAGAGTGAAGTAAGTCAGAAAGAGAAAAACAAATACCATATGCTAACACATATATATGGAATCTAAAAAAAAAAAAAAAGATGCTGAAGAACCTAGGGGCAGGACAGGAATAAAGACATAGACGTAGAGAATGGACTTGAGGACACAGGGAGGGCGAAGGGGAAGCTGGGACGAAGTGAGAGAGTGGCATGGACATATATACACTCCCAAATGTAAAACAGATAGCTAGTGGGAAGCAGCCGCATAGCACAGGGAGATCAGCTCGCTGCTTTGTGACCACCTAGAGGGGTGGGATAGGGAGGGTGGGAGGGAGACGCAAGAGGGAGGAGATATGGGGATATACGTATATGTATAGTTGATTCACTTTGTTATAAAGCAGAAACACACCATTGTAAAGCAATTATACTCCAATAAAGATGTTAAAAAAAAAGTAATTCCTACCTCATAAGGCTGTTGTAAGTATTAAATGAGAAATATTTGTATATCACCTAGCATTT